>NC_137066.1:20374234-20379234 GCF_032717465.1 Coenobita brevimanus
TCCATATCACCCTGTCCTGCCATCAAGCTGCCTTCTCTCCAGCTCACACACCTCTCCACCGCATCCCTCCACCTCATCCTCGGTCACCTCCTCCCTCCCCTATCTATCTATCTATCTATTTATAGGCTAAACAGGCCAAATATAGAACGCCAAGAGTGAAACATCAAAGAAAATGGAATTAGAACAGAAAGGAAGGAAATTTACGTAAAGTCGTTCATTGTGCGATTTATTTTTCTCTCTTTTCTCTCTCTTTTTTCTCTCTCTTTTTTCCCCCGAGGTTGTTGTGAGATAGAGCGAGGCGGTGAGGTTTTTCCCGCCGTCTGTGTGTTCACGTGAGTTATTTTTGTCTTTTTTCTTGTTTTTTCTCTCTTTCGCTCTCTCTCTTTTTCTTTCTCCTTTCCTCTCTCTCTTCCAGCGCCATTTTCCTCTCTCTCTCTCTCTCTCTCTCTCTCTCTTTCCCCTTTATTTATTTATTTTTTTCCTTATCCCTTAATGCTTTCTCACGTGCAACTTATTCTGTTTCCTCTCTCTCTCTCTCTCTCTCTCTCTCTCTCTTTTATTTTCATTTTTTCCCTTATCCCTTAATGCTTTCTCACGTGCAACTTATTTTCTTCTTTTCTCTCTTTTCTTTCTCTCTCTCTCTCTCTCTCTCTCTCTCTCTCTCTCTCTCTCTCTTCCAGCGCCATTTTCCCCTCTCTCTCTTTCCTCTTTATTTCCTGCATGTTTTTTTTTCCTATCCCTTAATGGTTTTCCACATGCAACTTATTCTATTTCCACTCCATTGCCTCTTCCCTTTTTTCCTCTTTTCTTTCTCTTTCCTAGCCAGTTTATATCATTTTTTCCTTCCTAATAACTCTCTCTCTCTCTCTCTCTCTCTCTCTCTCTCTCTCTCTCTCTTATCTTTAATTAAAATAGATAAAGATAGATGGGAGGGAGCTGAGGGATAGGGAGGGAGTTGAGGGATAGGGAGGGAGTTGGGGGATAGGGAGGGAGTTGGGGGATAGGCAGGGAGTTGAGGGATAGGGAGGGAGTTGGGGGATAGGGAGGGAGTTGAGGGATAGGCAGGGAGTTGGGGGATAGGGAGGGAGTTGAGGGATAGGGAGGGAGTTGAGGGATAGGGAGGGAGTTGAGGGATAGGGAGGGAGTTGAGGGATAGGGAGGGAGTTGAGGGATAGGGAGGGAGTTGAGGGATAGGGAGGGAGTTGGGGGATAGGGAGGGAGTTGAGGGATAGGGAGGGAGTTGGGGGATAGGGAGGGAGCTGAGGGATAGGGAGGGAGCTGAGGGATAGGGAGGGAGTTGAGGGATAGGGAGGGAGTTGAGGGATAGGGAGGGAGTTGAGGGATAGGGAGGGAGTTGGGGGATAGGGAGGGAGTTGGGGGATAGGGAGGGAGTTGAGGGATAGGGAGGGAGTTGAGGGATAGGGAGGGAGTTGAAGGATAGGAAGGGAGTTGAGGGATAGGGAGGGAGTTGGGGGATAGGGAGGGAGTTGGGGGATAAGGAGGGAGTTGAGGGATAGGGAGGGAGTGGAGGGATAGGGAGGGAGTTGGGGGATAGGGAGGGAGTTGGGGGATAGGGAGGGAGTTGGGGATAGGGAGGGAGTTGGGGGATAGGGAGGGAGTTGGGGGATAGGGAGGGAGTTGAGGGATAGGGAGGGAGTTGGGGGATAGGGAGGGAGTTGAGGGATAGGGAGGGAGTTGGGGGATAGGGAGGGAGTTGGGGGATAGGGAGGGAGTTGGGGGATAGATAAAATCAAAATATCTATCCTAAATTCATATATATTTACGTCAGCAATCAACCCCAACCATCCCTTGGATATAAACCTTCACCGGCTCAATCCGACTGGAGCGCCGTAATTACCCACTAAACCACCAGGCGCCATAATTTGGTTATATGGTTACCACCCAGCGTAGTTAATGGTTTCCTGGTGTACAGGAAACCATTTGGCTTGTCACTCAGTGTAGAGGCACCCACAGGCAGAAGGAAGAGGAAAGAATGAAGGAAAGTAAGACAGAAGAGGGAGTGTAAAGTTACCCACAGGCAGAAGGAAGAGGAAAGAATGAAGGAAGACAGAAGAGGGAGTGTAAAGTCACCCACAGGCAGAAGGAAGAGGAAAGAATGAAGGAAGACAGAAGAGGGAGTGTAAAGTCACCCACAGGCAGAAGGAAGAGGAAAGAATGAAGGAAAGAAAGACAGAAGAGGGAGTGTAAAGTCACCCACAGGCAGAAGGAAGAGGAAAGAATGAAGGAATGAAAGACAGAAGAGGGAGTGTAAAGTCACCCACAGGCAGAAGGAAGAGGAAAGAATGAAGGAAAGAAAGACAGAAGAGGGAGTGTAAAGTCACCCACAGGCAGAAGGAAGAGGAAAGAATGAAGGAAAGAAAGACAGAAGAGGGAGTGTAAAGTCACCCACAGGCAGAAGGAAGAGGAAAGAATGAAGGAAAGAAAGACAGAAGAGGGAGTGTAAAGTCACCCACAGGCAGAAGGAAGAGAAAAGAATGAAGGAAAGAAAGACGGAAGAGGGTGTGTAAAGTCACCCACAGGCAGAAGGAAGAGGAAAGAATGAAGGAAAGAAAGACAGAAGAGGGAGTGTAAAGTCACCCACAGGCAGAAGGAAGAGAAAAGAATGAAGGAAAGAAAGACGGAAGAGGGAGTGTAAAGTCACCCACAGGCAGAAGGAAGAGGAAAGAATGAAGGAAAGACAGAAGATGAAGGAAGAGAGGAAATGGCAGTCAACCGAGAGCAGCACTACATCGAGTGAGTGGATGATGAGCTTCCCGACTTACCACAAATCATTATTATTACCGTATTATTATTATTATTATTATTATTATTATTATTATTATTATATTATTACACTATTTCTTTCCTCCTCCTCCTCATCACACCACCACCACCACCACCACCACCACCACCACACCCAGTACAGCCACAAACAAATCTCTCTAATTCCACGCATCGCTTCCACGAATATCCCTACTCATCGACGTAGGGCCAATATTAACTAAACTAACAAGATTTTATCATTCCTTCATTGCAAATAGTGATGATGAAGGAAGGGAGGAGCTGCATCATCACTATCATCATCATCATCACCATCACAATCATCACTATCATCATCATCATCATCACCATCACAATCATCACTATCATCATCAATCATCATCATCATCACTAGCACCATCGTCATCATCATCATTATCATCACCATCACAATCATCACCATCATCATCATCATCATCATCATCACTAGCACCATCGTCATCATCATTATCACTAATACCATCATCACCATCATCATCATCATCATCACCATCACCATCACAATCATGAGAGAGAGAGAGAGAGAGAGAGAGAGAGAGAGAGAGAGAGAGAGAGAGAGAGTCAACTCACCTTGCATATAAAATTCCTTCAGGAGATTTGAAGCACCTTTATAAATAATTTTTAGGACGTGGCTGACCAACTGGGCCGCTCATCCAGAAGCTCCCGCATCTTAAAATGAGAGAATAGATCAGTTAATTAAAATATACATAAACAGGTAAAATATATATACTGTATAATGAAAGAAAAACATCCGGGAGCCGAATGCTAATCGACCGCCAGAATATGCTGTTGGCCAAGTTCAAGATTTCGGCCATATCTTGATACCCTGAAGGTTTCATGTTGGTAGCTCAAGCCGTTCATGAGATATACTGGTCACACACACACACACACACACACACACACACACACACACACACACACCGATAGACGTACAGGGACAGGCAAAAACATTAACGCTTCGCCTTCTAAATGCGGGCGATAAATATAGTTGTAAATTATGTGTGTGTGTGTGTGTGTGTGTGTGTGTGTGTGTGTGTGTGTGTTTACAGAGTAGGAGGGTAAGATAGTGGAGGTAATGGAGAGAGTTCTAGAAGGTATGGTTAGAGAAAGAGTGAATATTGATGGGACGTAGTTTGGGTTTAGGCCAGGCAGGGGGACCACTGATGCCATATTCATTGTTCGACAGCTTCGGGAAAAATATATGGGAAAGACAAGAGATCTGTATTTTGTTTTTGTTGATTTGGAGAAGGTCTTTGACAGAGTCCCTAGAGAGGTGGTGAAGTGGGCAGTGAGAAAGCTTGGAATGGAGGAGTGGCTGGTTAGGGTGGTTATGGCTATGTATGTGGATAGATATGTATGTATGTGGGTAGATATGTATGTGTGTGGGTAGATATGTATGTGGATTATGTACGTATGTGGGTAGATATGTATGTGGGTGCTCGGGTGACAGTGAATGGTGATTTGAGTGATGAGTTTTCCGTGAATGGTGGTGTGCTTCAGGGGTCAGTCTTGGACCCCTTGTTGTTTATCATGGTACTTGAAGCCCTCTCACGTGACTTCAGAAATGGACTCTCGTGGGAGATATTGTATGCTGATGATTTGATGTTGATTGCAGGGGATTAAACTTGCTGGTGAGTCTCTCGAATGTGTGGAAGAGTTTTGTTATTTGGGAGACATGTTATGTGGTGGAAGTGGGGCTGGAGCTCTGTGGCTAGAGTGAAGAGTGGCTGGAAGAAGTTCAGGGAGCTGTTGCCTCTCCTGACATTGAGAAGGCTCCCCCTCCTCTGTGCTAAGGGATCTTTGTATGCAGCATGTGTTAGGAATATAATGCAGTATGGTAGTGAGACCTGGGCAGTAAAGGAAGAGGATATTCGTTGGCTCAAACGTACAGAAATGACAATGATTAGGTGGATGTGCAGTGCGTCCTTGAGTGCGAGGCCTGGGGGGGCAAGGTTTACGATGGAAGAGTTGAGATGAAGGATGGGACTGGAGTATATTGGTGTTGTAATAAGGAGAGGTAGATTGAGATGGTTTGGGAGGAAGGATGGGACTGGAGTGTATTGGTGTTGTGATGAGGAGGGGTAGATTGAGATGGTTTGGGAGGAAGGATGGGACAGGAGTGTATTGGTGTTGTGATGAGAAGGGGTAGATTGAGATGGTTTGGGAGGAAGGATGGGACT
>NC_137066.1:20394234-20396734 GCF_032717465.1 Coenobita brevimanus
GCTTGACAGCAGATATACAAAATTTATAAATAGATATATAGATTGATAGATAGATAGACAGAGAAAGACAAAACAGATAGACAGACAGACAGCCAGACAGACAGACAGACAGATAGACAGACAGATAGATAGACACATAGATAGACACATAGATAGATAGATAGATAGATAGATATAGATAAATAGATAGAGATAGACAGATAGATAGAGAGATAGATAGATAGATAGATAGATACAGACAGATATAGTATGGTATTAGAGATTACGCAAGGCAAAAGTTTGACACGGAAAGAGAGAGAGAGAGAGAGAGAGAGAGAGAGAGAGAGAGAGAGAGAGAGAGAAATAGAGAGAGAGAGAGAGAGAGAAATAGAGAGAGAGAGAGAGAGAGAGGAAGGGTGAATTAATTTACTGAAAGAAAAACAGAATCTTCACTTTAACCTGCTCTACATCCTTTCCATAGCACTTCTTCGTGACTAGCATCATATTCTAGTGTTAATCTATTGTTACTACGGCTCTACATCCTTTCCATAGCACTTCTTCGTGACTAGCATCATATTCTAGTGTTAATCTATTGTTACTACGGCTCTACATCCTTTCCATAGCACTTCTTCGTGACTAGCATCATATTCTAGTGTTAATCTATTGTTACTACGGCTCTACATCCTTTCCATAGCACTTCTTCGTGACTAGCATCATATTCTAGTGTTAATCTATTGTTACTACGGCTCTACATCCTTTCCATAGCACTTCTTCGTGACTAGCATCATATTCTAGTGTTAATCTATTGTTACTACGGCTCTACATCCTTTCCATGGCACTTCTTCGTGACTAGCATCATATTCTAGTGTTAATCTATTGTTACTACGGCTCTACATCCTTTCCATAGCACTTCTTCGTGACTAGCATCATATTCTAGTGTTAATCTATTGTTACTACGGCTCCTTTCCATAGCACTTCTTCGTGACTAGCATCATATTCTAGTGTTAATCTATTGTTACTACGGCTCTACATCCTTTCCATAGCACTTCTTCGTGACTAGCATCATATTCTAGTGTTAATCTATTGTTACTACGGCTCTACATCCTTTCCCTAGCACTTCTTCGTGACTAGCATCATATTCTAGTGTTAATCTATTGTTACTACGGCTCTACATCCTTTCCATAGCACTTCTTCGTGACTAGCATCATATTCTAGTGTTAATCTATTGTTACTACGGCTCTACATCCTTTCCATAGCACTTCTTCGTGACTAGCATCATATTCTAGTGTTAATCTATTGTTACTACGGCTCTACATCCTTTCCATAGCACTTCTTCGTGACTAGCATCATATTCTAGTGTTAATCTATTGTTACTACGGCTCTACATCCTTTCCATAGCACTACTTCGTGACTAGCATCATATTCTAGTGTTAATCTATTGTTACTACGGCTCTACATCCTTTCCATAGCACTTCTTCGTGACTAGCATCATATTCTAGTGTTAATCTATTGTTACTACGGCTCTACATCCTTTCCATAGCACTTCTTCGTGACTAGCATCATATTCTAGTGTTAATCTATTGTTACTACGGCTCTACATCCTTTCCATAGCACTTCTTCGTGACTAGCATCATATTCTAGTGTTAATCTATTGTTACTACGCCTCTACATCCTTTCAATAGCACTTCTTCGTGACTAGCATCATATTCTAGTGTTAATCTATTGTTACTACGGCTCTACATCCTTTCCCTAGCACTTCTTCGTGACTAGCATCATATTCTAGTGTTAATCTATTGTTACTACGGCTCTACATCCTTTCCCTAGCACTTCTTCGTGACTAGCATCATATTCTAGTGTTAATCTATTGTTACTACGGCTCTACATCCTTTCCCTAGCACTTCTTCGTGACTAGCATCATATTCTAGTGTTAATCTATTGTTACTACGGCTCTACATCCTTTCCCTAGCACTTCTTCGTGACTAGCATCATATTCTAGTGTTAATCTATTGTTACTACGCCTCTACATCCTTTCCCTAGCACTTCTTCGTGACTAGCATCATATTCTAGTGTTAATCTATTGTTACTACGGCTCTACATCCTTTCCCTAGCACTTCTTCGTGACTAGCATCATATTCTAGTGTTAATCTATTGTTACTACGGCTCTACATCCTTTCCATAGCACTTCTTCGTGACTAGCATCATATTCTAGTGTTAATCTATTGTTACTACGGCTCTACATCCTTTCCATAGCACTTCTTCGTGACTAGCATCATATTCTAGTGTTAATCTATTGTTACTACGGCTCTTCATCCTTTCCATAGCACTTCTTCGTGACTAGCATCATATTCTAGTGTTAATCTATTGTTACTACGGCTCCTTTCCATAGCACTTCTTCGTGACTAGCATCATATTCTAGTGTTAATCTATTGTTACTACGGCTCTACATCCTTTCCATAGCACTTCTTCGTGACTAGCATCATATTCTAGTGTTAATCTATTGTTACTACGGCTCTACATCCTT
>NC_137066.1:20411734-20414234 GCF_032717465.1 Coenobita brevimanus
TCTTTTTTGCTCTTTTTATACTTTTTTATTTTTGCTCTTTTTTGCTCTTTATACTTCATGTTCTCGCTCTTTTTTGCTCTTTTTATACTTTATATTCTCGCTCTTTTTTGCTCTTTTTATACTTTTTATTCTCGCTCTTTTTTGCTCTTTTTGCTCTTTTCAAACTTTTCATTCTCGCTCTTTTTTGCTCTTTTTCTGCTCTTTTTATACCTTAATCATATTTCATTATTCTTTTTTTGGTTCTTTGCTCTTTTTATGCCTTAATTATTCTTCCTTTTTGCTCTTATTTACTCTTTTTATACTTTTTATTATCGCTCTTTTTTGCTCTTTTTCTGCTCTTTTTTGCTCTTTTTATGCCTTAATTATTTTTCCTTTTTGCTCTTTCTTTGCTCTTATTTAATCTTTTTATACTTTTTATTTTCGCTCTTTTTGCTCTTTTTCTGCTCTCTTTTGCTCTTTTTCTGATCTCTTATGCTCTTTCCTGCTCTTTTTTGCTCTTTTTTTTGCTCTTTTTATACCTTAATTAATTTTCCTTTGCTATTCTTTCTCATTTAAATTAGTAAGCGTCAGTAGTCAGAGAATCAGAGTCAGTAGGAGAAAGACTATGAGAATCAGGAGGAGAAGAATCGGCAAAAAATAAAAGTAGAATCAGCAAAAATAAGAGAATCACTAAAAATAAGAATCAGCAAAAATGACAAGAATCAGCAAAAATAAGAGAAGAATCAGCAAAAATAAGAATCAGCAAAAATAAGAGTAGAATCAGAAATAATAAGAGAATCAGCAAAAATAAGAGAATCAGCAAAAATAAGAGAATCAGCAAAAATAAGAATCAGCAAAAATAAGAGTAAACTCAGCAAAAATAAGAATCAGCAAAAATAAGAATCAGCAAAAATAAGAATCAGCAAAAATAAGAGAATCAGCAAAAATAAGAGAATCAGCAAAAATAAGAGAATCAGCAAAAATAAGAGAATCACTAAAAATAAGAATCAGCAAAAATAAGAATCAGCAAAAATGACAAGAATCAGCAAAAATAAGACAAGAATCAGCAAAAATAAGAATCAGCGAAAATAAGAGTAAAATCAGCAAAAGTAAGAGAAGAATCAGCAAAAATAAGAGAAGAATCAGCAAAAATAAGAGAAGAATCAGTAAAAATAAGAGAAGAATCAGTAAAAATAAGAGAAGAATCAGTATAAATAAGAGACAGTTCGAGTCAGTAGGAGAGTCAATAAGAGAAATAGAGAATCAATAATGAGAATCAGTAAGAGAATCAGTAGGAGAATCAGTCAGAGAATCAGTAGGAGAATCAGTCAGAGAATCAGTAGGAGAATCAGTAAGAGAATCAGTAGGAGAATCAGTAAGAGAATCAGGAGGAGAATCAGTCAGAGAATCAGTAGGAGAATCAGTCAGAGAATCAGTCAGAGAATCAGTAGGAGAATCAGTAAGAGAATCAATAATGAGAATAAGAGAATCAGTAAGAGAATCAGTAGGAGAATCAATAACAGAATCAAGAAGAGAATCAATAAGAGAATCAACAGGAGAATCAATGAGAATCAGTAAGAGAATCAATAAGAGAATCAGTAGGAGAATCAATAAAATCAATAAGAGAATCAGTAAGAATCAGTAAGAGAATCAGTAAGAGAATCAATAAGAGAATCATTAGGAGAATCAGTAAGAGAATCAAGAAGAGAATCAATAAGAGAATCAGCAAGAGAATCAGCAAGAGAATCAGCAAGAGAATCAGTAAGAGAATCAGTAAGAGAATCAGTATGAGAATCAATAAGAGAATCACCAGGGCCTGTGAGGAGTGCCAGCCAATAAATGTGACTTTGTACAATCCGATTACACGCTCTCTCTCTCTCTCTCTCTCTCTCTCTCTCTCTCTCTCATTTTCCGCTTCTTCCTTCCTCGCACCTCACCCTCTCTCTCTCTCTCTCTCTCTCGGCAAGAAAAAGAGAGAGAGAGAGAGAGAGAGAGAGACAGAGAGAGAGTCGTAGAGATATAAAGATACAAGAATGGCGAAAGCTGACGCCCGTGGCTCTTCTTCGTGACTATTTTTCTCCTGGAAGAGTAGTGATTATGGCGATCTAATACAAGCCTCTCTCTCTCTCTCTCTCTCTCTGTCTCTCTCTCTCTCTCTCTCTCTCTCTCTCTCTCTCTCTCTCTGTCTCTCTCTCTCTCTCTCTCCCAGTATATTTAATTTCGTCATTTTCCCTTCGTCTTTCTCTCTCTCTCTCTCTGTCTCTCTCTCTCTCTCTCTCTCTCTCTCGCCCTTTTTCCACTCGACTTTCTCCCTGTCGCCTCCCTACTCGCAAAAAAAGTTAGATAATCCGGCGCAAACACAACGCGTAGTTAACTCCAGCTCCCGTGATCCGTCGGCGCCGTATCCCCTAATCCCCGAACCTTGACGGAAATGAGAGAGAGTTCGGGCCCAGACTCGCGTTTCGGCGCCATCGCTTGTTCGGTTGAGAGAGAAAGAATGATTGAGAGATTTCGGCGCGGG
>NC_137066.1:20419234-20424234 GCF_032717465.1 Coenobita brevimanus
TGGATATACATGGCTGGATAGATAGATAGACAAATAGACATATACAGTAGATAGACTGTGATAAAGAGATGAGATAGATAGACAGATTGATGGATGGATAGACAGATATAGATGAGACAGAAGGATGAACAGATAGAGAGAGAGAGAGAGAGAGAGAGAGAGAGAGAGAGAGAGAGAGAGAGAGAGAGAGAGAGAGAGAGAGAGAGACAGACAGACAGACAGACAGACAGCTACACATATCTCAGTCAGAGTGAGAGAGAGAGAGAGAGAGAGACAGACAGACAGACAGACAGACAGACAGACAGACATAGACAGCTACACATATCTTACAGTCAGAGTGAGAGAGAGAGAGAGAGAGACAGACAGACAGACAGACAGACAGACAGACAGACAGACAGCTACACATATCTTAGTCAGAGAGAGAGAGAGAGAGAGAGAGAGAGAGAGAGAGACAGAGACAGACAGACAGACAGACAGACAGACAGACAGACAGACATAGACAGCTACACATATCTTAGTCAGAGAGAGACAGACAGACAGACAGATAGACAGACAGACAGACATAGACAGCTACACATATCTTAGTCAGAGAGAAAGAGAGAGAGAGAGAGAGAGAATGGTTTGGAAATTACGTTGCCCTTGTCGAAGAGGATTTTGACAACTAAAAAAGAAAGCAATACAAGAAAGTATTCAAATGTAACTCTGTCCTGTAAAATATTATATAGATCTTTAATAACAAATTTTGAGTAGACAGGTAAAATATATACGCATCGGAGTGACTATTGTAATTCTTTGTAAAATAGTATATAGATTTGTAATAGAAATTTTGAGAAGACAGGAGATATATATATAACAACTGGAATGAATATTGCCATTTTTGTGTTGTAAAATATGATAGGTTTTTGACACAGATTTTGACAAGAGTAAATTATATAACCACTGGAGTGAATATTCTAAAGTAATTTTGTGTTGTAAAATATTAAATAGATTTTCAATACATTTTTTGACTAGGCAGGTAAAATATATACCTATTAGACTAAATATTCTAATGTAATTTTGTGTTGTAGAATATTAAATAGATTTTCAATACAGATTTTGACTAGGCAGGTAAAATATATACCTATTAGACTGAATATTCTAATGTAATTTTGTGTTGTAAAATATTAAATCGATTTTCAATACGGATTTTGACTAGGCAGGTAAAATATATACCTATTAGACTGAATATTCTAATGTAATTTTGTGTTGTAAAATATTAAATCGATTTTCAATACAGATTTTGACTAGGCAGGTAAAATATATACCTATTAGACTGAATATTCTAATGTAATTTTGTGTTGTAAATTATTAAATAGATTTTCAATACAGATTTTGACTAGGCAGGTAAAATATATACCTATTGGACTGAATACTGTAATGTAATTGTGTGTTTTGAAAATGCCACTACGCGTAATATCCAAAATACCATTATATATCTTTGTTATCGCGTCAAATGCCACTTGATCGAGGTGTAATCCGACCCTCCTGCATTACCTTATATAGATTTTCAATACAGATTTTGACTAGGCAGGTAAAAAATATACCTATTAGACTGAATATTCTAATGTAATTTTGTGTTGTAAAATATTAAATAGATTTTCAATACATTTTTTGACTAGGCAGGTAAAATATAAACCTATTGGACTGAATACTGTAATGTAATTGTGTGTTTTGAAAATGCCGCGACGCGTAATATCCAGCGATGGCTAAAACTCCATTATATATCTTTGTTATCGCGTCAATGGCCACTTGATCGAGGCGCAACCCGACCCTCGTGCATTACCCACATCATTATTGGCACTTCATGTCTGTGTCAAGCCTCCTCGCCAAAGATAGGCTTGATTGGAAGGGCTCGCGTGATTGGAAATGCAGACTGGAAAAAGTTTGTGTTGTGGATTGGACTGATGTTTGTTGATTGTGAGGTGTAGATGTTTGTATATGTGTGTGTGTGTGTGTGTGTGTGTGTGTGTGTTGTCTCTCTCTCTCTCTCTCTGACTGTAAGATATGTGTAGCTGTCTTTGTCTGTCTGTCTGTCTCTCCTGGTCAGAGAGAAATATGATCAGAGAGATTTTCAAAGTTAATTCGTATCAAAATTAGGTATATTATATTTTTGTCAGCCAGGAAATCATTTACAACGCTGGGTGGTAACCATATAACCAAACCATACGTGCTCCCTACGTGTCAACAAGTGGGTTGGTGGAGGATTAGTGCCCCTCCCCGTAAAACAAATAACTCAAAAGTCAAATGGCCACCCCTTACGGGATTATGGCGTCTGGCAATAGATAGACGGATAGATAGTACTTAAATCCTCAAAATATACAAATGTAAATACTTTTGTACCAGTTATTTTGGCCATAAACCCGTAAAGAGTCAGTAACATCAGTCAGGGTTGCCAGGGCTGGTGTAATGAGGCCTGACTGGTTTTATTTCGAGGATAGATGGCATGATGTCTGTTCCAAATGCCAGGTAAAAACTTTGTATTTAAGATGTATTAACAAATGTATTTAGACACAAGTGATGTATTTAGTATTATTTAAATCTATCTATCTATCTATTGCCAGACGCCTCAATCCCGTAAGGGGTGGCCACAAACATATCGCCTCCACGTCGCCCTGTCCCCCGCCATTTCACTGCCCTGCTCCCAACTCACACCCCCCTCTCTCATATACCTCTCCACCCCATCCCTCCATCTCATCCTCGGCCTCCCCCTCCCTCTCTCCCCCTCCACCTCACTCACATACACTCTCCTCGTCAGTCTCTCACTCTCCATCCTCTCCACATGGCCAAACCACCTCAGTGTGTTTCTCCTAACGCTTCCTATCACATCCACATCCACACAGTCTGTCTTTCCACGTAACTTCACATGCACCTCACTCACATACACTCTCCTCGTCAGTCTCTCACTCTCCATCCTCTCCACATGGCCAAACCACCTCAGTGTGTTCCTCCTAACGTTTCCTATCACATCCACATCCACAACGCTCCTTCACTTCCTCATTTGTCAGTCTCTCTCTCCACGTAACTCCACATGCACCTCACTCACATACACTCTCCTCGTCAGTCTCTCACTCCCCATCCTCTCCACATGGCCAAACCACCTCAGTGTGTTCCTCATAACGCTTCCTGTTTAAGTTAATTCATAAAATGTTTTGAGTATTCAGTATTTACAAAATTTCTCCCATGTATTAAGTATTTTTATATATTCAATCTATTTAGTGCCCAGATCTGGTCTTAATCCACGTGTCCCACCATGTCCTAATCCGTGTCCTACCATGTCCAAATCCACGTATCCAGTTTCCTAATCCACCTGTCCTACTATGTCCTAATTCATACATCCTACCATGTCCTAATCTACGTATCCAGTTTCCTAATCCAGGTGTCCTACCATGTCCTAATCCATGTCCTACTATGTCCTAATCCATGTCCTACCATGTCCTAATCCACGTGTCCTACCATGTCCTAATCCGTGTCCTACCATGTCCTAATCCGTGTCCTGCCATGTCCTAATCCGTGTCCTGCCATGTCCTAATCCGTGTCCTACCATGTCCTAATCCATGTCCCGCCATGTCCTAATCTACGTATCCAGTTTCCTAATCCAGGTGTCCTACCATGTCCTAATCCATGTCCTACCATGTCCTAATCCGTGTCCTGCCATGTCCTAATCCATGTAATCCTATGTCCTAATTCACGTGTCCTACCATGTCCTAATCCACGTGTCCTACCATGTCCTAATTCACGTGTCCTACCATGTCCTAATCCACGTGTCCTACCATGTCCTAATCCATGTCCTACCATGTCCTAATCCACGTGTCCTACCATGTCCTAATCCACGTGTCCTACTATGTCCTAATTCACGTGTCCTACCATGTCCTAATTCACGTGTCCTACCATGTCCTAATCCGTGTCCTACCATGTCCTAATCCCTGTCCTGCCATGTCCTAATTCACGTGTCCTATCATGTCCTAATCCACGTGTCCTACCATGTCCCACAGGTGTACGAGTTAGAGAGGCGATTCAAGCAGCAGAAATACCTCAGTGCGCCAGAGATCGAGCAGCTAGCGGCCCTGATTCACCTCACGCCCACACAGGTGAGAACACGCCCACGGAGGCTACTTTACGCCCATATTTCACGCCAAAACAGGTGAGAATACGCCCACGCTGGCTACTTTATGCCCATATTTCACGCCCATACATTAATCCTCTCACGCCCACACAATTACCATCACGCCCACACCGCACCCACATCACGCCCACACCACATCTACATCACGCCCACACCGCATCCACATCACGCCCACACCGCATCCACATCACGCCCACACCACATCCACATCACGCCCACACCACATCCACATCACGCCCACACCACATCCACATCACGCCCACACCGCACCCACATCACGCCCACACCACATCCACATCACGCCCACACCGCATCCACATCACGCCCACACCGCACCCACATCACGCCCACATATCATCATCATCATTACCACAAAGATCACCATCATTATCTGAGAGAGAGAGAGAGAGAGAGAGAGAGAGAGAGAGAGAGAGAGAGAGAGAGAAAGAGAGAGAGAGAGAGAGAGAGAGAGAGAGAGAGAGAGAGAGAGTATGACAAGCAATAAATCCAATGCTACGTTAATCTGTAATAAAGACGGACAGGTGTGCGGTGACCGGGGCAGGTGTAGGGGAAAGGTGCTCTCTCTCTCTCTCTCTCTCTCTCTCTCTCTCATTCTTATTTATCCCCTCTGTCTTTCTTCCCATCTTATTCTGTTCCCTCTCTCTCTCTCTCTTTCTCTCTCTCTCTCTCTCTCTCTCTCTCTCTCTCTCTCTCTCTCTCTCTCCTTAAAAGGTTAGAAAAGGGAGGGGAGAGGAAGAGAGGCAAATAATTAAGGGATGGAGAGAGAGAGAGAGAGAGACAGACAGACAGACAGACAGACAGACAGACAGACAGATAA
>NC_137066.1:20431734-20451734 GCF_032717465.1 Coenobita brevimanus
CCTTGCCTCACAGACAGCGGGATCTCCAAGGCGCGTGGCTGTTCCTGTCTTGGTGAAGGATGGAAAGCCTATGTCCAGCGAGGAGACGGAAGCCCCCTCCCACTCCACCCCCACCCCCACCCCCCTCTCCTCCCAACCCCCACCGCCCCCCCTCCACCAGCCCCCCCACCACCACGACCCCCACCACACCACACCCACCTCCTACTCCGGCGCTGTCCACCTCTCAGGTAAGCGACAAGGATAGATAAACTGATAGACAGATAGATAGACAGACAGACAGATAGACAGATAGACACAGACATATGGATAGATAGAGGAATAGATAGACAGACAGACGGATAGATAGAGGAATAGATAGACAGACAGACGGATAGACAGAGGTGGATAATAGATAAACCGATAGATAGACGTAGATAGATAGATAAAAAGATAGACAGTTGAAGATAGGATGAAGTCAAATAAGAGGGTTGCTTTGACTAGTAACCAAGGAGACTCATTCCTACCTCATAACTACTACTATTAATCACTATTATTATTATTATTATTATTATTATCATCATCATCACCACCACCACCACAACCATCATCATCATCATCACCACCACCACCACCACCACCACCACCATCTCCATCAACACCACCACCACCACCATCATCATCACCACCACCACCACCACCACCACCACCATCATCACCACCACCACCATCATCATCATCATCATCATCACCACCACCATCATCAACATCACCACCACCATCATCATCATCATCACCACCACCACCACCACCACCACCACCACCACCATCATCACCACCACCATCATCATCATCATCATCACCACCACCTCCACCATCACCACCACCACTCTTCTCCTTCTTCCCCACAGGGTCCCACGTGCTAACAGGGCTGGGTGGGGGGGGCTGCCCCTCCCCAATGATGGTGGAGCCGGGGGTGGGGGGCGTGTCTTCCTCCCCCGCCACGGCCTGCCTCCCGCCCGTGTCGTCGATAGGTGGGGAGTACGCCCGCATGACCCCGCCCACACACCACATGGTCACCCCGCCCGCCACGCCCCACAACCCGCCCAACATGTGCTACTTCCCCCTGCAGGGCCGCACCTGGTGAGACTTCCTGCCGCAACTTGCTGCAACTTGGCCGCAATTTGCGAAAACTTGCCGCAACTTGGAGCAATTTGCCGCAATTTGGCCGCAACTTGGCGCACTTTGCCGCAACTTTGCCGCAAGTTTCTGCAATGTGCCGCAACTTGGGCCAGCTTGCCGCAACCTGACGCAACTTTATGCAATTTGCCGCAACCCCCTGCAATGTGCGGCAAGTTTCCGCAATGTGACAACTCTACAACCTGTCGGGAATTGCCGCAACCTGTCGGGAATTGCCGCAACTTGCCGCAAAAAAATATCGGAACCGCAAAGAATACCTCCAAGGCTGTATTTTAAGTGGACTCCTCTTAACACCTCTTCCTTAGCGATTTATTCTGCACATAAACCTGAGTATAATCTAGGTTTTTTTTTAGTTTGGAAATATACGAAACACCTCTTCCTAAGCGATTTATTCTGCACATAAACCTGAGTATAATTTAGATTTTTTTAGTTTGGAAATTACGAAACACCTCTTCCTAAGCGATTTATTCTGCATATAAACCTGCGTATAATTTAGATTTTTTTAGTTTGGAAATATACGAAACACCTCTTCCTAAGCGATTTATTCTGCATATACACCTGAGAATCCTTTTATGTTATTGATGCAAATAATTTAGATTCTTGTACGTAACACCTTTTCCATAGCGATTTATTTTGAACCTTGCACCTTAATATCATCGTATGTGTATGGAAACAATTTAGATTTTATTAACTAGTTTGGAAATGTACCTAACACCTCTTCCTTAGCGATTTATTATTTATTTATTTATTTTATTACCATCGTGTGTGTACGAAAACAATATCGCCGGTATAATGAAATAAATAGCACAGAGGAATATGTTAAGGTCAGCAATATCCCCTAACACCGTCTCTGTAGCGATTCATTCTTATAAAGTTAACAAGATACAACTCAACCTGCCATCACCAAGAATCGAATCCACGCGCTCTCGACTCCCATAACTCATAAATCATACCCCACACACAAATAAATCGCTATGGAGAAAGTGTTAGGAAATAATACCCTATACAGAAATAAATCGCCATGGAAAAGGTGTTAGGAAATAATACCCTATACAGAAATAAGTCGCCATGGAAAAGGTGTTAGGAAATAATACCCTATACAGAAATAAATCGCTATGGAAAAGGTGTCAGGAAATAATACTCTATACAGAATTAAATCGCCATGGAAAAGGTGTTAGGAGGTCTCGAGAGGATTATCAGTAATGAGAGATACAAGGGCAGTGCTAGTGAGAAATACTAAGGGCGCGTCCACACCATATGCTTGCGGGTGTGGGTGGTGTAGGCGGGTGAGTGTGGGCGGGAGTTCTGCATCACTGAAACCCATGGAAGGTCGCACCCGCACCCGCCCGCGTCCAGTCAGGCCGCTCTATGGGTTAGTGATGCAAAACTCACTCCCACACCCGCCCACATCCACCCACAACCACTCACACCCATCCACACCTACCCGCACCTACCCGCACCTACCCACACCCACCCATAACCACCCACACCCGCCCACACCCACCCACAACAACCCACAACCACCCACACCCACCCGAACACGCCCGCACCCACACACACCAGCAAGCATCTGGTATGGACGCGAACTTAGACGAATTTAGTGCCAGTATTATAGCTCAAAGGAAAAGAGTAGTTAGATTATTTCCTAGTTAACCATCCCTACATCGAACAAAGCTAGGGCTGCAAACACCTGCTCCTTAGCGATTTATTCTGCGAAACTTATTATCATGGTGTGTGTGTGTGTGTGTGTGTGTGTGTGTGTGTGTGTGTGTGTGTGTGTGTGTGTGTGTGTGTGTGTGTGTGTGTGTGTGTGTGTGTGACTGGATATTCCTCAACGCCTTCTTCGTAGCGATTTATTATGCCAATTATGTCAGTATTAAAAACAAAATAAAACACAAACAAACACCAAGCTACAAGAAGTAAAATAAATCGCTAAGGGAGAGGTGTTAGGAAGCTGCTGTCACCTAGAATAAACTCCTAAATCACAACCAATCACAACCAATCAATCACACTCAATCACAACCAATCAATCACACTCAATCACAATCACACTGTCACAATCAATCACAACCAATCAATCACACTCAATCACAATCAATCACAACCAATTAATCACACTCAATCACAATCAATCACAATCGATTACAATCAATCACAATCAATCAATTACAATCAATCAATCACACTCAATCACAATCAATCACAATCACACTCCATCAATCACAATCAATCACACTCCATCAATCACAATCAATCACACTCAATCACTCAATCACACATATATCTTCCACGTTACAATGAGAGTAAGAATCACCTCAATCACGCAGATATGGTTAGAATAGGCTCCTAAATCACACTCAATCACAATCAATCACACTCAATCACACATATTTCTTCTCTATGTTACAATGAGAGTCAATAACAAGTCAATCACGTAAAATAACTTTGAAAATAGTAATAGTCAAGCCCTCTTTATAATTATTATTATTATTATTATTATTATTATTATCATTATTATTATTACTATTATTATTATTATTATTATTATTATTATTATTATTATCATTATTATTATTATTATTATTATTATTATTATTATCATTATTATTATTATTATTATTATTATTATTATTATTATTATTATTATTATTATCATTATTATTATTATTATTATTATTATTATAGTTATCATTATTATTATTATTATCATTATTATTATTATTATTATTATTTTTATTGTTATTATAATTATTATTATTATTATTATTATTATTATTATTATTATCATTATTATTATTATCATCATTATTATTATTACTATTATTATTATTATTATTATTATTAATGATGTTATTTGTATTATTATTATTATCATTATTATTATTATTATTATTATTATTCTATTTTTTTTAGAAATAATGGTGAAACTAACAATAGACAGGAATTAATTTTCGCGTTTTGATATATGTCACAGCACCAATACACTCCAGTCCCACCCTTCCTCTCAACTCTTCCTCAATTCCGCAAGGGGTGGCCACAAACAAATCGCCTCCATGTCGCCCTGTCCCCCGCCATTTCACCGCCCTCCCTCCAGCTCACACCCCCCCCCCTCTCTCACATACCTCCCTCCATACACACCCAACATACTTAACAGCTGCTCATGTCTTGAGAATCAGTCTACTTATTGGCAGGTTACTTAACACTTGTTCCTAAGCGATTCATTCTCACTCCCTAAGTATCCTCTCGTACGCTACTTATTTACAGTCAAAAATAAACCCACATAAAGAGCAAGAATGAACCCAAAAAGAGCGAAAATAAACCCAGGTAAAGAGCAAAAAATGAACCCAGGTAAAGAGCAGGTGAGCGAATGTTAGAACGACACAAATAGCACACGGGAATATGCTAAGGTGTAATGGAGTGAATAAACCGCTCAGGCAGTGGTGTTACGGGACCTGTACGTCACCCACTGTACTCCTAATCCACCACAAAAGTACTTCTTAACCCAATTACCTAGCCAAATGTACTCAATCTACATCAGTACATTCCCACGCTGATCTAAATTGTACTATTGATTACAGAAGTACGCTGCCTCTCTTTGTTCTCTCTCCATCGACTTGTAAATTATCTATCTATCTATCTATCTATTGCCAGACGCCACAATCCCGTAAGGGGTGGCCATTTGACTCTGAGTTATTTGTTTTACGGGGAGGGGCACTAACCCTCCACCAACCCACTTGTTGACACGTAGGGAGCACGTATGGTTTGGTTAAATGGTTACCACCCAGCGTTGTAAATGGCTTCTTGGCTTACAGGAAACCATTTGGCTTGTCACTCAATGTAAAGCCACCTGTAAAGGAAAGAAAGCGAAGTGACAGGAAAGATGGGAGAAATAGGAAGAGAGGAGGACAGGCACAGAAAAAGATTGATAAAGGCTGAGGAAGAAGTAGGCAGCACTACATCAAGTGAGTGGATGATGGTCGCCACCACCTGTAAAGGAAAGAAAAGCAATAAGAAGTGACAGGAAAGATGGGAGAAATAGGAAGAGAGGAGGACAGGCACTGAAAAAGAATGATAAAGGTTAAAGAAGAAGTAGGCAGCACTACATCGAGTGAGTGGATGATGGTCGCCACCACCTGTAAAGGAAAGAAAAGCAATAAGAAGTGACAGGAAAGATGGGAGAAATAGGAAGAGAGGAGGGCAGGCACAGAAAAAGAATGATAAAGGCTAAGGAAGAAGTAGGCAGCACTACATCAAGTGAGTGGATGATGGTCGCCACCACCTGTAAAGGAAAGAAAAGCAATAAGAAGTGACAGGAAAGATGGGAGAAATAGGAAGAGAGGAGGGCAGGCACAGAAAAGGAATGATAAAGGTTGAGGAAGAAGCAGGCAGCACTACATCAAGTGAGTGGATGATGGTCGCCTCCACCTATCACTCTTTAAATATTCAACAAAAATTCTCATGTACTGCCAGATTTTACTCGTTCATACAGCAAGGTATTCCAAAATTCTCATTATTTTTATAATTGAATTGTAAAGTTCACAATTCTTAATCCCTCGGCCATAATGAGCTTCTATCTATCTGTCTATCTATCTATTGCCAGGCGCCTCAATCCCATTCGGGGTGGCCACAAACAAATCGCCTCCACGTCGCTCTGTCCCCCGCCATTTCACTGCCCCTCTCCCAACTCACACTCCCCTCTCTCATATACCTCTCCACCCCATCCCTCCATCTCATCCTCGGCCTCCCCCTCCCTCTTCCCCCCTCCACATCACTCACATAATGAGCTTGTAGGAGGTAAATTAAATCGTCTGTACCTGGAGATTTTTTTTTATGCGAGGAAGAAGGAACCCAAGGCCAGGAGCCCGCAAATAACAGTTCCTTCCAAGAGAAAAACAAAATACAAGAGAGAGCCAAATTCAAGATCCGATCATTTCGAGATGCCTGGACACACTGCGTTTGAAAGACTGGAGATCATAGGCAGCAGGAAATACAGACAGAGGGAGACAGTTCCAGAGTTGACCTGTTGCATAAATGAAGGACTGGACACACTGCGTTTGAAAGACTGGAGATCATAGGCAGCAGGAAATACAGACAGAGGGAGACAGTTCCAGAGTTAACCTGTTGCATAAATTACTATAGAAAGTTGTCTGTCCTCCACCAAGACGCTGCTTGTGATGGTATTTACGTTTTTCTGTGTTTAGGCTTCTCTTCTGCACTTTAAAACCGTCTAACGTTTCCCCAATCAAATTACAAAGGACTTAACTCATTGTCAATTGGGTTACAGCCGCGCACATTTCATTTTAAGTGTTCACAGCTGGTTCAAATAGTTCAGTGTTCATTCTCGACAGGGTTACAGCTGTTCACATTCCAAGTGTTCAAAGTTCCTACAAATTGTTCAGTGTTCATTCTCGATAGGGGTACAGCTGTTCACATTCCATATTAAGTGTTCACAGTTAGTTCAAATTGTTCAGTGTTCATTTCATTCATCTCCAGCGTCTTCCAGCTGCTCTCCTTGGCTGGCTTTATCACAGCTGCTGCACGTCATAGCTGCTTTCAACTGCTTTGTAGGGCGTCAGTGCTCCTGGCTGCTTCTTAACGCTCCTGGCTGCTGTTTAACGGTCATAGCTGCTGTTTAACGCTCCTGGCTGCTTCTTAACGCTCCTGGCTGCTTCTTAACGCTCCTAGCTGCTTCTTAACGCTCCTAGCTGCTTCTTAACGCTCCTAGCTGCTTCTTAACGCTCCTAGCTGCTTCTTAACGCTCCTAGCTGCTGTTTAACGCTCCTAGCTGCTTCTAAACGCTCCTAGCTGCTGTTTAACGCTCCTAGCTGTTTCTTAACGCTCCTAGCTGCTTCTAAACGCTCCTAGCTGCTGTTTAACGCTCCTAGCTGCTTCTAAACGCTCATACCTTCTTCTTAACGCTCCTAGCTGCTACTTAACGCTCCTAGCTGCTACTTAACGCTCCTAGCTGCTACTTAACGCTCCTGGCTGCTTCTTAACGCTCCTGGCTGCTTCTAAACGCTCCTGGCTGCTTCTTAACGCTCCTGGCTGCTTCTAAACGCTCCTAGCTGCTTCTTAACGCTCCTAGCTGCTTCTTAACGCTCCTGGCTGCTTCTTAACGCTCCTGGCTGCTTCTTAACGCTCCTAGCTGCTTCTTAACGCTCCTGGCTGCTTCTTAACGCTCCTGGCTGCTTCTTAACGCTCCTGGCTGCTTCTTAACGCTCCTAGCTGCTTCTTAACGCTCCTAGCTGCCTCTAAACGCTCCTAGCTGCCTCTAAACGCTCCTAGCTGCCTCTAAACGCTCCTAGCTGCCTCTAAACGCTCCTAGCTGCTTCTTAACGCTCCTAGCTGCTTCTAAACGCTCCTGGCTGCCTCTAAACGCTCCTAGCTGCTTCTTAACGCTCCTAGCTGCTTCTTAACGCTCCTAGCTGCTTCTAAACGCTCCTGGCTGCCTCTAAACGCTCCTAGCTGCCTCTAAACGCTCCTAGCTGCTTCTTAACGCTCCTGGCAGCTTCTTAACGCTCCTAGCTGCTTCTAAACGCTCCTAGCTGCCTCTAAACGCTCCTAGCTGCTTCTAAACGCTCCTAGCTGCTTCTTAACGCTCCTAGCTGCTTCTTAACGCTCCTGGCTGCTACTTAATGCTCCTAGCTGCTTCCAACAGCTATTCTCACGGCGTTAGATCATTCACAGCTGCTTTCATCATGCATATATATATCTGAGTCAAATAATTCACAGCTTATCCAGTTCATTCAAAGCAGCATTGTACTGTTCACGTTCCTGCACATCACGCACACCTCAGGCACCTCATTCACACCTGCCTTAGAACATGCAGAGTCAAAGTTTTCACACCTGTTTTTGATCATGCATAGGCGCTTCAAAACTTTCACACCTGCCCTAGATCACGCACAGGTGTTCTAAATCCTCACAGGTCCTTCAAAGTATTCACAGCTGCTTCAGAACCGTCTCCCTCTGTCTGTATTTCCTCCTTCCTATGACCTCCAGTCCTTCAAACGCAGCGTGTCCAGGCGTCTCGAAATGAACGGATCTTGAATTTGGCTCTCTTTTGTATTGTTATTTCCTCTTGGAGGGAACAGTTTCCGGGCTCCTGGCCTTTGGTTCCTTCTTCCTTGCACAAGAAAAAATAATGCATACTTCCTTCAAAGCATTCACGGCTGCTTCTGTTTATGCCTCGCTGTTTCGAAGCACTTATAGCTGTTTCGAAGCACTTGTAGCTGTTTCGAAGCACTTGTAGCTGTTTCGAAGCACTTATAGCTGTTTTGAAGCACTTATAGCTGTTTCGAAGCACTTATAGCTGTTTCGAAGCACTTGTAGCTGTTTCGAAGCACTTGTAGCTGTTTTGAAGCACCTGTAGCTGTTTCGAAGCACTTGTAGCTGTTTTGAAGCACCTGTAGCTGTTTCGAAGCACCTGTAGCTGTTTCGAAGCACTTGTAGCTGTTTTGAAGCACCTGTAGCTGTTTCGAAGCACCTGTAGCTGTTTTAATTGATGGACACCTGTTTCATACTACCCACAGCATCTTGACATCATGGCAATACACTAGCACCTCTCCTCTGTCCACCTCTACTGCAAGAGTTAATGGATACACTCAATACATCATAGTAGGTCAGCTCTGTCACTTCTTCAGTTTGCTTTTCCCTCTGCCTACGACCTCCAGCCTTTTCTTCATATATGCTACAGGTTATCTCTGTCACTTCTTCAGTTTGCATTTCCCTCTGCCTACGACCTCCAGCCCTTGAGATGCACAGTGCCCTGCCATCTCAAAATAAACACATCCTGAATTAAATCTCCTTCTTCCGGTCACTGAATCTTTCCTTCCTTTGCATTAAAAAATATATATATATATATTCACAGCTGCTTGAGACTTTCCAAATAATGTCAATCATACCTTGCTCTTTTATCTATCTATCTATCTATCTACAGCCCGACGCCCTAATCCCGCAAAGGGTGGCCGCAGACAAAACGCCTCCAAGTCGCTCTGTCACCCACCATTTGACTACCCTCCCCCCAACTAGTCAGTCTTTCATTCTCCATTCTCTCCACATGTCCAAACCCCCTCAGTGTATCCCATCCCTCCACCTCATCCTCGGTCTACCCCTCCCTCTCCCTCCCTCCACCTCACCTACATACACCCTCTTAGTCAGTCTTTCATTCTCCATTCTCTCCACATGTCCAAACCCCCTCAGTGTATCCCATCCCTCCACCTCATCCTCGGTCTACCCCTCCCTCTCCCTCCCTCCACCTCACCTACATACACCCTCTTAGTCAGTCTTTCATTCTCCATTCTCTCCACATGTCCAAACCACCTCAGTGTATTTCTCCTAATCTTCTCAACCACATCCACATCCACCCCACAACGTTCCTTCACTTCTTCATGCCTTTATCTTTGTCTTATGTGAGTAAAACGTTCTTATATGCAAAAACACACACTTCAAACACCTTCTTGTGATGCTATGATATGATCTCCTCTACCAGCAATGACACAGGCAAGAGTAACTTAATTTCTAAAGCTGCCTCAATCTCTATCAATATTTCCTAGTTTTATCAAAGCCTCTGAAAGCACATAGAAAAGGCTCCTTCCATATCATTGCTAAAGGAGTGTCTATCTATCTATCTATCTATTGCCAGACGTCTCAATCACATACGGGGTGGCCACAAACACATCGCCTCCACGTCGCCCTGTCCCCCGCCATTTCACTGCCCTGCTACCAACTCACACCCCCCTCTCTCTCATATACCTCTCCACTCCATCCCTCCATCTCATCTATCTATCTATCTATTGCCAGACGTCTCAATCCCATACGGGGTGGCCACAAACAAATCGCCTCCAAGTCGCCCTGTCCCCCGCCATTTCACTGCCCTGCTCCCAACTCACACCCCCCTCTCATATACCTCTCCACCCCATCCCTGCATCTCATCATATAACCTAAATTTTGTCAAACTGTTGATTACTGAAGGCTGTCACAATCCCAGATACCACGCACACCAAACATCGCCATTCCCATCAAGTCTCGTGTCTGGAATTCGTATCTTCTGTATTTCCTGTATGCGTACATTCTGGAATGAGTATTTCCTGTAAGTCAAGAAACCATTTACAACGCTGGGTGGTAACCATATAACCAAACCATACGTGCTTCCTACGTGTCAGCAAGTGGGTTGGTGGAGGGTTAGTGCCCCTCCCCGTAAAACAAATAACTCAAAGTCAAATGGCCACCCCTTACGGGATTATGGCGTCTGGCAATAGATAGATAGATAGATAGTATTTCCTGTATTTGTATTATCTGGAATGAGGGTGAAAGACTGACGAAGAGAGTGTATGTGAGTGAGGTGGAGGGGGGAAGAGGGAGGGGGAGGCCGAGGATGGGATGGAGAGATGGGGTGGAGAGGTATACGAGAGAGAGGGGGGTGTGAGTTGGGAGCAGGGCGGTGAAATGGCGAGGGACAGGGCGACGTGGAGGCGATTTGTTTGTGGCCACCCCAAACGGGATTGAGGCGTCTGGCAATAGATAGATAGAGAGTATTTTCTGTACGGTCCCAGGTTCGACTAATGGCCCCGTAGCAGCACACGCACGGGAGACGTCAGCAGGAGCGCCTTGCCACGCCTTATCTCGATGGCTCTCCAACAACAGATCGAGTCGTGTCGTGGTCGGAAGTGCAAAGATATTGAAACAAGTCGCCATTAATTCAACAAAAACTCTGGAAGGTGTTTCGTACATAAGGAAAAATGTCTCAAGCAATTCAAAGAAAAATATTGAAATGTTTTGTAAATACGTAAGTACACGTAGGTTCAAGAGGATTAGAAATGTGTTTTGTAAATCTATCTATATACCTAGGCTGCTTCCCCCAAGGAAAGGGAGGTAGCCGAGACAGGACGACACACTCCCCATTTACTCATCCATTCAAACACATTCATTCGCATCTTAGCCCCAAAGAGGAGAAGGGACTGATCCTCACCGCACCACATCGCACGAGGGTCAACTGCGCAATGCAATCAGTGACACCCGCAGCAGGGCCCGACAGAAGAGCTGGTTTACCCCTGCCACATCATAATAGACCCATTCTTATATGCAAAACATATTTCTAAATTACTTGAAAATTATGTGTTTTGTATATAAGGAAGAAAAACAATTCCCTACTAGTAAAGTCATATTCTCTGTACTTAAGGAAGGCATCAGGTCCCCACAAGTTCAAGAAAAGCAGACATGGGTTTTTGTCAATATGGAAGACAGTGAGTTCTTATGGATTCAAGTAATTTAGAAATATGTTTTGTATATAAGGATCAATGTCGCTAAAGGTTCAAGAAAATGATGTGTTGTGTATTGAAGAAAGCAAATCATTCCTACAGATTCAAGAACTTTAGAAATGTGTTTTGTCGATAAGGAAATTTAATGTGCAGTGTAAAAACGGAACAGGAAATTGATTAACACAGACAACAGACAGAAGACTGATGGAAAATGATTTATAAACAGTCCATTTCCTACATAAGTGGCAGGGTACACAGAGTTGATAGTTAAAAACCGTGTGATTAGAATGGATATCTTTTAGACTTGCTAACCGCACAGTTCCACAACACCATCTGCGACACCCAACATACGAGTACAGCATAAGGGTCACCATCTTAGCCGGGCTTAAAGCAAGGACTGGCGGCACAGTGGCTAAGAACGAACTAAAAATTATCCAGAAGCGAATCAATAAAGCCAGTAGGTAACCGCGAGTCCGCACTTCCCTCGCAAGGAGCGAAACACAAACACATCCTAAGAATCATCAGCAGAGCACAGAGAATCACAACTAAATCATTATAAAGCACATTTGGGATTCTACACCTCAATATCTCCTTTACGTAAACACAAGTCTCCAATTCCTTCGCAAAGTGTAAAATACAAAGAAAATAATCATCACTTAAGCAACGAGAATCACATCTGAATTCTTATAACTTTCCCTTTACCCATCAAGACAACCAGAATACTATCCACATCTAAACAGCTTTTATTTTCACAAAGTTCCCTCGTCCCTTCAAAGAAAAATAAAACAGTCCACACGCAGGTCAAAGGAATCACATCGAAACTCTCATCCGAATTTATATAAACTTCTTACTTTCCATCGAGCGACTCATCTGATTATTATACACATTTGAATTATAATCAAGTTCCCATTTTTCCTCGCGAAATTTAATAAAACACAACACTAGGTCATACGAATCATCACCGGAGCATCGAGTTGCGCAACTGAATTACCATAAAGCAATAGTTCCTCAGGGTAGCTGTTTTGTCATATGCCTCTCCAGTGTAAGATAGTACCGTTCCCCCCCCTCAGATGTATAGCATTGATAATAACGTGAAGTGCATCATGTTCGTAAAACTCCACTACTTATAGAACCCTTCAATGGCTGCAGGCATCAAATGACGCCCTCCAGTGACAGTGCTGTAGGTGTCAAATTATTTGGATCTACAGAAAACTGCGAACAATTACGGGAAGGGAATGAAGGTCGCTGGTATGTTCACACGACCCTACTCTACCATCCCAAGCACTCAAGTATCTAAGTACGTTACCACCGACATATTTACCTGTTATTAGCCAGTGCCTAGTAATTTTATGAACTGTTCCGCGAATCACAGCAAATCACAGGATGGGTTAAGGAGGCTCAAAAAAATAAAATAAAACAAAAACATTACCAGGTGCACCAAACAATTCTCTTCATATCTGTAAGCAAAAAAACTTGATATTCAAAAATTTAAAAAATGTATTACCTCACGGCCACTGGAGGGTTAACAATTTGCTTTTGACACGTAAAGGCAGATTGCTTTCAGACAGACAATTTGGCTTTCTGATGAGAATGTTGATCAATGTTTTTTATTACTTAAAATTTTTTGGGTCCTGTCCCACACACAAAACAGGACACATACACAAAAATATGAGGCTGACAATATCTTCTGAAATCCAAACTCTCTCTCTGAAAGCAATCCACGTTTCTCTATCCCAAACAACCTTTTATCCATGAACAGTGAGAATTTACCAGCGACTAATGTTGGGGATATAATTTCTGTTCGCTCCTGTACATAAACACTTTGGGAATTAACCTGACTGTAAGCTGGGTTGTAAAATTGAGCTGAAATGTTTGAATAGTTAACATTAGCTGTGATTTTTTTTCTTTAAGTCACTCCATTGCTCTAGGTCATACATATCACCAATACATGCAGTGACCCAAAGATACAAGGTTGTGTTTACGTGGCACTGGAGACTTTATAACAGTTTTTCTTTAGTATATTGCTATGCACATTACACCTCTATATCCTTTTGTGTATTAGAAATGTAAACACCGTCGATCTTAAACGATATAAATAACATACAGGCCAGTGAAATGGTGTAAAAGGTAGACTAAATCGTTAAGGAAGAGGTGCTGCTCGTATACAGTCTCCTATGCCACAGAATACAGCCACAAACACTTCTCAGCAGATCAATACTGACAAAGGTAGGCAGGGACAAGTTACGAAACGATTGTATAATTCCTGCCCAGTGAATTAAATGCTTGCTATGTAAATTCTCGTCAATGTAAACAATATTAAAGAATTTTCAAGTAAGTTACCCTGTAGGACCGAGGGCTGTAGGTGGCTCTGGAATTTGTTAACACCTTTTCAATAGCGATTTATTTTGCACATTACACCTCAACGCCCTCTCAAATATTACTGACTGTCAATATAAAATGATACAAGTAACATACATAATTAGGATGTAATATGCAAAACACAGCGCTCAGGACGTATGGCGATGTGGAAATACTGGTTAACGTACAAGATAATGTGAAGCTGTAATACGCAAAATAAACCGCTCAGGAAGAGGTGTTCGTAAGCTCCCTACACCATCAAAAATATAACCTGCAAAACTGTGGCTTCGGATTTACACCAACCACCATTCTGAGCAATAGACACAAGCCAACCAAGACCCACAAAGAGGTGTATGATGTCACAAGCCTGGGAGTATTGGACAGGATAGCGATGTACTGAATGCGTGTGTCAGGAGCATTTCACACGACAAACAGACAAACGCGATGACAGGTAAATACTGCGCATTTGTGTCAGGAGCAATTCACACGACAAACACAAACACATGTATATACTGCGCCCATGTGTGTCAGGAGCCTTTCACACGACAAACAGACAAACGCGAAGACAGGTAAATACTGCGTGTGTGTGTGTCAGGAGCAATTCACACGACAACCGCAAACACCTGTAAACACTGCGCCCATGTGTGTCAAGACCATTTCACACGACAAACAGACAAACGCGAAGACAGGTAAATACTGCGCCCGCGTGTGTTACAAGCAATTCACACGACAAACGCAAAGACAGGTAAATACGAAACCCGCGTTGTGTGCGTCATAAGCGATCCACACACAGGTAAACGCAAACGTCGCTCCGTATTGTCCCAGATGCTCAAACGCAGATTATAACCAAACACTGTTCAGGTATATTTCCATGGGAGCGGGTGTGAGCTCTGAGTGGCTGTTGAATGGTGATTGCCTGAGATTAGGGAGAGCGTTTGGTGAGCTTACGTACATAGATACATACATACATACACAGACAGATTCATACATACATATACACATACACATATACAGATACATACACAGATTCATACATACACATGCAGATACATACACAGATTCATACATACATACATACAGTACAGTTACATACACAGATTCATACATACATACACATACAGATACCTATATACATACATACATACGTACACACAAGATTTTCACTACCAAAGGAATACATGATACATATATACATACATACATATATTTACTACCACACACACACACACACACACACACACACACACACACACACACACACACACACACACACCACTCCCATTAAAATCCTTTGTATTAAGTTCATTTTACTTCACCTTTCCTGATGCCAAACCGCTTAAGTGGCATGGGACGCTCTTAACACCTCTTCCTTAGCGATTTCTTTTACGTATCACACCTTAACATTAAGATTTTTTTTATATCATCACTAATTTATCAACATAGCATCGGTAACAGACACGACACTAGGATGAAATACTCGGAATAAATCGCTACGGAACAGGCGTCAGGGATGAAGCCACACATGTCCTTGATACCTAGAGCTGTGAATGAAACACAGAATTAGTTACGTGTCCGCCTTGATGGGGAAGTATCAGACGAGGGATTGATATCACACCGTTACATCGTATTCCAAGTGGTTTAGGGACGCCGTAACGCCTTTTCCTTAGCGATTTATTCTGCTGATTATTCCCCGATATATATTAAGATGATGCAAAACAAAATATAAGAAGAATGAGGTGTCATATGCAAAATAAATCGCTAAAGAAGAGGTGTTGAGAGCCCTATGACACGAATACCGAAGGAATGACACATGTACAGTTGTGACTTCATGTACGTATATTCGTGTGTGTGTGTGTGTGTGTGTGTGTGTGTGTGTGTGTGTGTGTGTGTGTGTGTACGGGTGACAAATACAGGTATCCATGTGTCTGTGTGTACGGCTGACAAATACGCAGGTGTGTGTGCGTGTGTGTGTGTGTGTGTGTGTGTGTGTGTGTGTGTGTGTGTGTGTGTGTGTGTGTACGACAAATACACAGACATACATGTACGCCTCTGTGGATATCTACATAGGTAACTTACACACAAATAAATACTTTAGAATTTGCAAAGGTAAGATTTTAGGGATATTGGTGGGGCGCTGTGAAGGTGGGCTTTGAGGCTCCTAACACACCTTCCATTGCGACTTATCCTGCACCTTTCAACACCTTATTGCACGTATTTAATGCAAATCTAATGAAGCAGGTAAGCATCAACTTGTAATAAGCAAATCAGCGTAACGTGAAATGGTAATAAGCAAGATCAATCAACTGACTATGAAGGTGGAAATAAGCAGGATAAATCGCTAAGGAAGAGGTGTTTGGGAGCCTTCTACGCATACACAGGGTCCCACGTTACACTAGCACATTGCCGAATAGTGCCAAAATGTACATAGTGTGTAGGGCCTAGTGTACAAAGGTGTACAGAGTGAGTAGTGTACTGTGGTGTGCTGGTCAGAGGGGGCCTTCACGTGGTGGCACTGATAGGGTCGGTGGAGCTGCCTGGTTATACACACGTCCCTCAACTCCCTCCCTATCCCCCAACTCCCTCCCTATCCCCCAACTCCCTCCCTATCCCCCAACTCCCTCCCTATCCCCAACTCCCTCCCTATCCCTCAACTCCCTCCCTATCCCTCAACTCCCTATCCCCCAACTCCCTCCCTATCCCTCAACTCCCTCCCTATCCCCCAACTCCCTCCCTATCCCCCAACTCCCTCCCTATCCCTCAACTCCCTATCCCTCAACTCCCTATCCCCCAACTCCCTCCCTATCCCTCAACTCCCTCCCTATCCCTCAACTCCCTCCCTATCCCTCAACTCCCTCCCTATCCCCTAACTCCCTATCCACCCCTGAAGGAAGCTAGGGACTGTGCAGGAGGAGGGGAACTTCAGCCTGCAGTTCACTGGGTTCACACTGAGATGAGCCAGGTTTAACTACTACTACTACCACTACTACTACTACTATTACTACTACTACTACTATTACTACCATGGGCACCTTCCCTTACTCATTATCTCCCTTTACTTATAACACTGTGCACTTACATCATAGGAATTACTACTTAAGGCAGACTTAGCACTATGGGGTTCAATTCTAGGTGATACAAGAGGCTTCGTGGCACATTTTCCTAGGTGACTCATTTTCCTAGGCGACTAATTTCGTGACCCATTTTCCTAGGCGACTCATTTTCCTAGGAGACTCATTTCGTGGCACATTTTCCTACGTGACTCATTTCCTAGGCAACTCATTTTCCTAGGTGACTCATTCTGAAGAGTATGCCTAAATTTCTAGGTAACTGATGCGCCAGAGATTGCCTAACACCTTCTCCTTAGCTATTCACTCTGTATACTGTTCCCGGAAATCGTCTGTGTTAACCTGCTGTGTCTCGGTAACACATGGATACGTTGCACTTGTCACGCTCAGTCCTGACAACGTACCCACACGTTTTGCAATGGCGAGGCCGATCATTTGCACATTTTTCAACTTTCACACGTGATTTTTGGTGGGCATATGAGGGACACCTTACACTGCCTTACCCCGCGTGACCCCCCACCCCACACACGCCATTGTCTCAGCAACTCAAGACATGTCGCGCCACGGTACGAAATTCAAGGAGAGTGTGATTCCCCAGTTGATGACAATGTGGAGGACAAATTTTACGTGGCGCCAGAGGAAGAAACGAGCAGATGTGATGAGGAGGTAACGTCGCCAAGGAAGGTGTGGTATGTGGATGTGTTCAGTGAGTGAAACAACGCTTATATCACCTCTATTATTGTGCGAAAACCAATGTATTCGTGTACTACATATAAACTCGTACCAAATGGACAAATATCTACCTGTTCTGAGTGGTTCGCAATAGTTACCACTGCCACAGAAAACACGACAGCCACAGCACGGCTCCAGAGAATACGGTATCAGGTGTTTACGAGGCCACCAGTTTAGACCACTTCTAAGCACAGGTGAGAACTTTTTCTGTGAACTGCCATTGTTTCTCATAAAAAGCTAAGGTTTGAGCCTAAAAAAAAATTCCCCAAATCTGCCGGGATTGAGAGGGGAGGTCACTGGTGAAAAATTTGCCAGGATGCAGCAGGTTAATGATGTAGGAATGTTACTTAAGTGTCTCCTCCACGACTGGTTCTCCAAAGCATACCTATATATCACCTTGTATGTTACTCACTCAAGGTTACTTAACTCTTCTTTAGCTGTTTATTTGTAGATTATGCCTCAATATCCGTTTCATGTTACTGATGCACTGGATATTTCTTGATAACTTCTCCTAGGTGATTTACTCTGCAGATTATGCCTCAATATCGCATACTAGATCCATATTAATACGATGCAAAGACCACACGAGACAAATTTTTGAGTGTAATAGGCAAAATAGGGGATGGTCTGAAAACACAAAGCACTAGACACTCACGACTATTTTATGCTGAGGGGATGGCTCAGTGTGCTGGTGTGGGCGTGGGTGTAGGAGCAGGAAATGAATAAATGATGCAGGATAGACACTGATAACACCAGCTTGACCAGGTAACACACAATAAATCAACCTGCAGTGCTAGAGAGGCGCTATATATTCACCACCCAATTTCTAGCAAAGGATTAAGTACTTCAAGGCCTCCTGTATCACCTAGAAATCTAGAAAATGGACCCACATCCTCCACCAAAGCATTATTTACAAGTTTGTGATGGTTAGCAAGGTATTCTTTCCAAGGCAATCTGATTATGTGGATGTAAAATAATTCTTAGCAAACTAGGTGGGTTAAACAGATGGGAGAGACACACAGGAGAGAGGCTGATGTGATTTACTGAGGGTTTGTAAACAGTGTCCCCTTTTGCGATTCAGTTGGTGGTTTCTTCTACGTTTTGGGAGCGGCTGTGTCTGCTGGTGTGGGCGTGGGTGTGTTAGTAACAAATTAAGATATGTAGGACAGACACTGATAACACTGACTGTCTGCTGGTGTGTGTAAATAATTGATCCGCACTCAGACTGTGGGTGACTTTAAAGAGTTTGTAACACTCCTTCCTTAGCGATTTATTCTGTGATTAGACTCCAAATCTTGAATGTTAATAGTTCTACGTCGATAATAGAACAACGTAAATAGCATACAGGACAACGTTAAGGTGTAATATGCTACATAAATCGCTAGGGAAGAGGTGCTTTGTAACTGGTTTTGAAAATTTCCTAAAACCTTTTTCTTGGTGATTTATTCTGCAGTTACACTCCGACATCCTCTTGTTTGTTAGTAACGCAAAGTACGCGGAATGACATAAACAGCACACAGGACAACGTTAAGGTGTGATAAGCTAAATAAATCGCTAGGGAAGAGGTGCTTTGTAACTGGTTTTGACAATTTCCTAAAACCTTTTTCTTGGTGATTTATTCTGCACATTACACTCCAACATACGCAAACTATGCCGATAATAAAATGGCATAAATAGCATACAGGACAACGTTAAGGTGTAACATGCAAAATAAATCGCCAAGGAAGGGATGTTACCAAGCCTCTTATACCTTGAAACAGCACCTCATACGCTCTTCCCTGTGTCTGCCTCCCACCTAGAGCCACCTTGCTTTGGAGTACCGTTATTTTAGCGATTTACTGAACAAGGCAATTTAAAACACCACCAAGTCTTTCACAGAATATTTGCGTGTGTTTTATGAGAAAGGCCACATTGTTAAAACTGAGGCGCATATTGTCATAGGTTAAGGAAGCTCCCTAACGCCTTTTCCCAAGCGATTTGTTTTGTTTATTACCACTGCAGTCCACTTCTGCTACATAAACCCTTCCAATATCACCATACTCCTTACACAAACCCTTCCAATATCACCATACTCCTTACACAAACCCTTCCAATATCACCATACTCCTTACACAAACCCTTCCAATATCACCATACTCTGCATCAATAACGTACCAAAGCCCATTCATTACCCATACCCAAAAATGAATCACTAAAGAAGAGGTGTTTGGGAGCTGCCTTATCCGATGAAAGGAAGGAAGCGAGTGTGCAAAGCTGAGAAGGTGCAGTGTTTGATGGAAGCTTTTCGGCACGTGTTGACAAAATTCATCTGTCACTTCTATATCACTTCTATATCACTGATAACTGCACTTTGTATTCTGGGATGCAGGCTAATTACACTCCCCAATTACAGGTGTGAAGTGACCATCAAAGC
>NC_137066.1:20456734-20461734 GCF_032717465.1 Coenobita brevimanus
CATTAGAGAGTTGGACAGAAAAGGGATGAGAGTTTGCTGCTAGACGGGTGCTACGCGCCCGTCGTAGAGGTGGAGGAATGCAAGCAGACAGTTCAGAGGAGCAGTGACCATTGAAGTAGCGACAGAAAAGAGATAAAGATGCAACAGTGTGGCGAAGAGACAGAGGTTGAAGGGAGTCAGTAAGAGGAGGAGAGTTAATGAGACGAAAAGCCTTTGACTCCACCCTATTGAGAAGAGCTGTATGTGGGGAGCCTCCCCACACATGAGAATCGTACTCCACACAGGGGCGGATAAAACCCCTGTATAGAGTCAACAACTGTGCAGGGGTAAAGAAGGTACGGAGTCGGCTTAGCACACCCAATCTCTTGGAAGCAGATTTTACAAGAGATGTAATATGATCTTTCCAAGATAAGTCCCGAGTAAATGAAACCCCAAGCATGTTCAAGGATGATGCAGGATTAAGCTGAATATTATTAAACATTAGTGGGTATACCTGTGGAAGATTTTGTCTGGTTGATAGGTGTAAGAACTGAGTCTTAGATGCATTAAAAACAACAAGATTATTTTTACCCCAGTCAGAGATACGAGCCAAGTCAGACATTAGGTGTGCCATAGCCTCATCCCTTGTTTGTTGAAGTAACTGCTGAGATGGACGTTGCGGGAACCGAATGGAAAGGTGAAGGGTGGAGTCATCAGCGTATGAGTGGATAGGGTTAGATGTACAGCTTAGAAGGTCATTGATGAATAAAAGGAAGAGAGAAAGGATAGAGAGAGAAGAAAGAATTAGAGAGAAAAGAGAATGAGAGAATTAGAATTAGAGAAAAAATTAGAGAGAATTAGAGAGAAAAGAGAATTAGAGAGAATAGAAAATATAGAGAGAATATATACTGTAGAGAGAATAGAGAGAGAGTTGAGAGAGAGAGGAGAGAGAAAAGAGAATCACACAGATTTTTACCCGCTGAGAAGAAAAGAGAATTAGAGAGAATAGAGAGAGAGAATAGAGAGAGAGGGTAGACAGAACATAGATAGAAAGGGGAATCATATAGAGAGATTTTTACGTGTTGAGCATTAGAGAGAATTAGAGAGAAAAGAATTAGAGAGAAGTAGAGAGAAAAGAGAATTAGAGAGAATAGAGAGAAGTAGTGAGAAAAGACTTAGAGAGAATCAGAGAGAAAAGAGAATTAGAGAGAATAGAGAGAAGTAGAGAGAAAAGAATTGGAGAGAATTAGAGAGAAACGAATGAGAGAAAAGAATGAGAGAGAATTAGAGTGAAAAGGATAGAGAATTAGAGAGAAAAGAGAATTAGAGAGAAGAGAGAAAATATAGAGAGTATATACTGTAGAGAGAATAGAGAGAGAGAGAGAGAGAGAGAGAAAAGGGAATTACATAGAGAGATTTTTACTTGTTGAGAATTAGAGAGAATAGAGAGAGTAGAGAGAGAATAGAGAGAGAATATTGAAAAAGAATTTAACATTCACTATAGTACTTTCATTCAGGAGCGAGAGACTAACGAGGAGAGTGCATGTGAGTGAGGTGGACGGGGAGAGGGAGGGGGAGGCCGAGGATGAGATGGAGGGATGGGTGGAGAGGTATATGGGAGGGGAGGGGCGGCAGTGAAATGGCGGGGGACAGGGCGACATGGAGGCGATTTGTTTGTGGCCACCCCTTACAGGACTAAGGCGTCTGGCAGTAGATAGATAGATAAACAAATGATTACAGATAGATAGACGATTCACTGCTTAGGGCATGACTACGTTACAAAAAAAAAAGACATTACGGTGAGACAGATAGATAGATAAATAGATAGATAGATAGATAGATAGATAGACAATGCTATTAATAAGGAAGTGAAAATGGAGGAAGAAACAAAGGCAGAAATAATCCAATACATATAAAGATCACATCCCATATGATTATTCTTTTTTCATGTAGATAGATAGACAGATAGACAGACAGATAGATAGATAGATAGATTGATAGATAGACAGATAGATAGACAGACAGATAGACAGATAGAGACGTCCTTTTCAAACTTATTTCCCTTAGCTCAGTGACAGAATAAGACAATACTACGGCTCAGCATTCCTGTCTTTGCACTTCTTCGTGATGAGCACCGTAATTCTAGCGTTAAATCCCCTGTTACGGTATGGAAAGATCAGGATTTCTCGCCTATTTAAAGTGAACGGAGTATAGCGTAGGGTTTTGCTGATGTCTGTGAGCGTCGTGCCTTGAGAGTTAATGTAGAAAAGAGTAAAGTGATGGTTATTGAGAGAGAAGGTGACTCCCAGTGTGATGTTACAGTGAATGGAGAGAGACTGGAATGGGTGAGAGAGTTCAAATACCTGGGTACAGTGATAGAAAAGAGAGGAAAATGTGCAAAAGAAGTGGAAAGTAGAGTGACACAAGGAAGAAAAGTAGCTGGTGCAATGAAGGCCTTGATAAGAAACAGAGGCTTAAGTGTTGCAGCTGCACGAGGCTTACATGAAGGAGTGTTAGTGCCAACTTTAACATATGGATGTGAGACTATGGTGTGGCATGAAAATGAAAAGCCAGGAGTGAGAGCAGTGGAGATGGGACTGCTGAGGAATATATGTGGAGTACAGAGGGTGGATAGGATACGAAATAATGTGATTCGTGGAAGATGTGGAGTGAGGAAGTCTGTGGACACCAGAATCGAAGAGGGTGCACTGAGATGGTATGGTCATGTGGAGAGAATGGATAACAACAGAGTGGTGAAAAAGGTATATCTGAGCGAATTTGAAGGAGGGAGGAGGCGAGGTAGGCCAAGGAGAAGGTGGAGAGATATGGTGGATGAGTGTGTGAGGAAGAGAGGTTTGGAAGTCGGTGAGGCTAGGGAACTGACAAGAGATCGAGCTGGCTGGATGAATGTTGTGAGGAGAAGTGCATGATCAGGGATTTGGCACCCCTTTTTAACGTGGCAGCGTCTGGATTGACTCTATCGGATACGTTTATGTGAAGCTACAGAACGTGGTGAATGTTTTTGGCGTATCCGATAGAGCCAGGATTCCGGGGGCTTGAATGATGAGTGAATGGAAGCGTGGCCCATTGGACTGGGGAAATTTAGGCTGTCTGGACATTGCTACTCCTCACCCTGCCCTAGGGTGGGAAAGGATGATGATGATGATGATGATGATGATGATGATGGTGATGATGATGATGATGATGGTGATGATGATGATGATGATGATGGTGATGATGATGATGATGGTGATGATGATGGTGATGATGATGGTGGTGATGATGATGATGATGATGATGATGATGATGATGATGATGATGATGATGGTGATGATAAATCCAATTTCTTACCTTGTTCGCAGCGACGAAGGGTGGGTGGTTGAAACGATGGGGGTCAATTAACAGGGTCATTACAGGTCACTGGGCCCCGAACAAGGTGATTAACTGAAAGAGAAAGAGAAATTAGTAGCAGTAGTGGTAGTAGTGGTGGTGGTAGTAGTAGTCGTAGTAGTAGTAGTAGTAGTTATGGTGGTGGTGGTAGTAGTAGTAGTAGTAGTAGTAGTAGTAGTAGTAGTAGTAGTAGTAATGGTGGTAGTAGTAGTAGTAGTAGTAGTAGGTGGGTCACCATCCTCCTTTCGGGGGATAGGGAGGGAAATGAAGACACTTGTATAACTGGACAGATAGATAGATAGATAGACAGACAGACAGACAGACAGACAGACAGATGGATAGATAGACAGATGGATGGACAGATAGATGGACAGACAGAGATAGATAGACATTGATAGATAGATAGATAGATAGATACAGAGATGGGATGGATGGAATGAATTAACATATAAACGGATGGTTGCAAGGATGGACGTGTGTGTGTGTGTGTGTGTGTGTGTGTGTGTGTGTGTGTGTGTGTGTGTGTGTGTGTGTGTGAAATGAGATAAACGGAAGAGTTATATTGATGAGAGAGAGAGAGAGAGAGTCATTCCTCCCCTCTCTCTCTCTCTCTCTCTCTCTCTCTCACTTATTCACCAACAATATCCACCCATTACACACTCCCTCCCCAATCTCCACACACCCCACCGCTCCGCTAAGTGCCCCGGGACAAGAGGGCCAGACCACGTGGTATTGGGGGCACTGGGGGCAATATTGGGGGATTGGGAGGGGTATTGGGAGAGTGGGAGGGGTATTGGGAGAGTGGGAGGGGTATTGAGGGAGTTGGGAGGGGTATTGGGGCATTGAGAGGGGTACTGGGGGATTGGGAGGGGTATTGAGGGGACTGGGAGGGGTATTGGGGGATTGGGAGGGGTATTGGGAGATTGGGAAGGGTATTGGGGGAGTTGGGAGAGGTGTTGGGGGCACTAGAATGGGTATTGGGGGATTGGGAGGGGTATTGGGGGGATTGGGAGGGGTATTGGGGTCACTAGAAGGGGTATTGAGGGGAGTGGGAGGGGTATTGGGGGGATTGGGAGGGGTATTGAGGGGATTGGGAGGGGTATTGAGGGCGTGGGAGGGGTATTGGGGGCGTGGGAGAGGTATTGGGGGGTTGGGAGGGGTATTGGGGGGGTTGGGAGGGGTATTGGGGGGGTTGGGAGGGGTATTGGGGGATTGGGAGGGGTATTGAGGGGAGTGGGAGGGGTATTGGGGGATTGGGAGGGATTGGGAGTAATACTGAGCGACTGGGAGAGAGAGAGAGAGAGAGAGAGAGAGAGAGGTATTGGGAGGGGTATTGGGCAGTCTTGAAGTTGGCATGAGAGACTGACGAGGAGAGTGCATGTGAGTGAGGTGGAGGGGGAGAGGAGGGGGAGGCCAAGGATGAGATGGAGGGATGGGGTGGAGAGGTATATGAGGGAGGGTGTGTCTGAGGCGGAGAGAAGGCAGATAAATGGCAGAGGACCGGGCGACGTGGAGGCGATTTGTTTGTGGCCACCCCTCCCTGGATTAAAGTGTCTGACAATAGATAGATAGATAGACAGATAGATGAACAAAATGATAGATATATAGATAGATAGACAACTGATAGACTA
>NC_137066.1:20474234-20476734 GCF_032717465.1 Coenobita brevimanus
TGTATGTATGTATACACGAGGGAAAAGGAAGACAAACATACACACAGACAAACAAAAGGTGTGGGTGTATGTATGTTTATAGGTATGTGTATGTATGTATGTGTATGTATGCATGTACGTATGTATGTATGTAAATGCGAGACAGACACACAAACAGACAGACAGACACACACACACACACACACACACACACACACACACACACACACACACACACACACCATCCATCTCTCTCTCTCTCTCTCTCTCTCTCTCTCTCTCTCTCACACACACACACACACACACAAACACACCATCTCTCTCTCTCTCTCTCTCTCTCACACACACACACACACACACACACACCATCTCTCTCTCTCTCTCTCACACACACACACACACACACACACACACCCAGGCTGACAGAGGCGTGGGTGTGTGCAAAGAGGGAGGGGAGGGGGAGGGGGAGGGGGAGGGGGAGGGGGCAATGGGGGGTCTAGGGGGGTCCGGGGGGGGGGCGAGGACCCTGTAATGAGAGAGAGCCAGCGGACGGCACACCTCCAATTAAGAGAGAGAGAGAGAGAGAGAGAAATAATGAGCATAAACTACGGATATGGTAGAGAGAGAGAGAGAGAGAGAGAGAAATAATGAGCATAAACTACGGATATGGTAGAGAGAGAGAGAGAGAGAGAGAAATAATGAGCATAAACTACGGATATGGTAGAGAGAGAGAGAGAGAGAGAGAAATAATGAGCATAAACTACGGATATGGTAGAGAGAGAGAGAGAGGGAGAGGAATGGGGTGACGGGTGTGAGTTGGGGGAAGGGTTGGTTTATAGAGGCGGGGGACATGGAGGCGATTTGTTTGTGGCCACCCCTTTCGGGATTATAGCAAGCGAATAACGATAGACGTAGACAGATAGATAGTTGAATAGATAGATAGATAGGTGGATAGATAGACAGATAGGTGGATAGATAGGTTGATAGACAGATAGATAGATAGGTGGATAGACAGACAGATAGGTGGATAGATAGATAGGTGGACAGATGGAAAGAGGTAGACAGAAAAGATAGATAGACAGATAGATAGACAGATATAGATAGATAGACAGATAGATTCGCATGGTCGATGTTAAAAATTACCTCAGTAGTAGTAGTAGTAGTAATGATAATAATAATAATAATAATAATAATAATAATAATAATAAAACAGTAACGACTAATAATAATAATAATAATAATAATATAGTAATAACAAGAACAATAATAATAATAATAATAATAATAATAATAATAATAACTCATCTTAAATGTCGGGACCAATTGCCTAGCCCCGGGCTCCTACGCTTCTCATGGGGCAATGTAGGATTGGATGATGGATGGATGGATAATAATAATAATAATAATAATAATAATAATATTAACTGTAATGACAATAATAATAATAGTAATAATAATAATAATAATAATAATAATAATAGTAATAATAATAATAATAATAGTAATAATAATAATAATAATAATAATAATAATAATAATAATAACAACAACACCGTAATTACCACAAATACCAATAATAAAGGTATTCCAGATGACACGGGCTGTTAACACCTATTCCTTAGCGATTTATTCTGCATTATACCTTAACATACCCTCCTAAGCTAATTATATCCTTCTAGTATCCATCTAATACCGACAAAGTTTCCATCAGTAACAAACAAAATGCTTCTGAGGTGAAAAAAGGAAAATAAGTCGCTAAGGAACAGGTGTTACGGCGGACGCAGCCATTTTAAAAGTCCTCACTGCCTTACCTTTAATCTAGGAATCATCTCCCGTCCTCTTCATTCTGCCCAAGTTCCTCCTCTTTCCTCACTTCCTCTATCTTCTTCTTTCTCTATCTCTTGCTCACTTTCTCACATTTTCTCTACTGTCAAAATGGCACCCAAGAAAAACTCGAAATAATGGATTTAAAACCAATAATTAACGGAGCAATTTTCGTACACTCCTCCCCCAGCGAAAGTCTAACTCCAAGTGAGGCCCCCGTGTCGAGGGCATAGTTAAATACGAGTCTATGATCTCGATACGAATCTGAAAACTTTTAAAAATCTATTCTGAGCGCCATATCATTTAAAAACCTACTAAAATATCTTCAAAAATTCTATAAGTAACGGAAATATAGTCAGAGTTATTTTTTGGATTTTATATTTGAATTTCAGACACTGTGTTGACTTCTAAAAGTTCGCTAGCCAACTCGACAAACTACACCGCTAAGAATCTATCATTGCCATGCCTACCAAACGCCTTTATTAAATCAAAATCGAGGCTGCATCACCTCCAAACCTACTAATATATATTTTTCCAATTTTTCTAGCGCCATATCTAACATCTAACGGTTATAGATATGTTCTTAGATTATTTTTTTTATCATTCGTCTGACTCCTTGAAATCCACCTTGCCTCCCCCAACTCGCAGGTGCAAACACGCAAAGGTTTGTGGGTACCTTGACGAGACGAAGGTGGAG
>NC_137066.1:20481734-20484234 GCF_032717465.1 Coenobita brevimanus
GCATACATTATCAAACATACTGCACACGCACGCACACACACACACACACACACACACACACACACACACACACACACACACACACACATTCACATATACACACACACACACACACACACACACACACACACACACACACACACACACACACACACACACACACACACACACACACATTCACATATACAACCACACACATTCACACACACAAGCATACATTATCAAACATACTACGCACACACACACACACACACACACACACACACACACACACACACACACACACCTCTCAAGCATCCCCGCACCGTCTTCCACTCTCCGTCTTATTCATAAAACTGATTTAAGATTGATTTAGTGTTTGTCTCGCTCCTCTATTGTCTTAGGAAGGGTCTTAATGATGAGAAAGGGAACAGAGGGACAAAGGAGCGAGTGAGCAAAAATTGGAGAGAGGGAGAGAGAGGGGGAGGGAGAGAGGGAGAGAAAAAGACAGGACGCGTGTGATCAGATTTTGGTTCAGAAGTGTGTGTGTGTGGGAGACTGATGTAAACAGGGGTGTGTGTGTGTGTGTGTGTGTGTGTGTGTGTGTGTGAGAGAGAGAGAGAGAGAGAATTTTGTAACCGTCCTTCCTCCAGTATATCAAAGAATTTTCTTAACACCATCACTGTGACGATTTATTATTGGCTAATAATAATAATAATAATAATAATAATAATAATAATAATAACAATAATAATAATGATAGTAATAATAATAATAATAATAATAATAATAATAACAATAATAATAATGATAATAATAATAACAATAATAATAATAATAATAATAATAATAATAATAATAATGATAATAATAATAATAATAACAATAATAATAATAATAATAATAACAACAACAACAGCAAACACAATAATAATAATAATAATAATAATAATAGTAGTAGTAATAATAATAATAATAATAATAATAATAATAACAATAATAATAATAATAATAATAATAATAATAGTTATAATAATAACAATAATAATAATAACAATAATAATACCAATAATAATAATAATAATAATAATAATAATAATAATAATAATAATAATAAGGCCCAACCTGCAGTTCCTTATAATTCCATCAAGTCTCCCCCAGCATCACAAAACACTACCTCTATAAAAACATATATAAATCCTCTTGATCCGGAATTTCCTATGCATCGGCGCCAGACTGTACACATTCGTAGACACCAACTTCCTAAATACGCCTGAGTTGTTCCATCAAGATCCAGGCAATACTCACTGCAAAGTTTACGAATATGTCGAAAAACGCCCCCATCTCGCGGTGTTAAAGTGAAAAAAACTCCTGGGTCCGAACCTTTATCCGGATCGGCACCAAAATGTCTATCTATCTATCTATCTATCTATCGCCAGACGCCATAATCCCGTAAGGGGTGGCCATTTGACTCTGAGTTATTTGTTTTACGGGGAGGGGCACTAACCCTCCACCAACCCACTTGTTGACACGTAGGGAGCACGTATGGTTTGGTCATATGATTACTACCCGGCGTTGTAAATGGTTTCTTGGCTTACAGGAAACCATTTGGCTTGTCACTCAATGTAAAGCCACCTGTAAAGGAAAGAAAAGCAATAAGAAGTGACAGGAAAGATGGGAGAAATAGGAAGAGAGGAGGACAGGCACAGAAAAAGAATGATAAAGGCTAAGGAAGAAGTAGGCAGCACTACATCAAGTGAGTGGATGATGGTCGCCACCACCTGTAAAGGAAAGAAAAGCAATAAGAAGTGACAGGAAAGATGGGAGAAATAGGAAGAGAGGAGGGCAGGCACAGAAAAAGAATGATAAAGGCTAAGGAAGAAGTAGGCAGCACTACATCAAGTGAGTGGATGATGGTGAGAAATAGGAAGAGAGGAGGGCAGGCACAGAAAAAGAATGATAAAGGCTGAGGAAGAAGTAGGCAGCACTACATCGAGTGAGTGGATGATGGTCGCCACTACCTACACCAAAATTTAATGGCGTCTATTCTGTGCCAAGGCCAATTCTTCCACCAAGTGTAGTGGAAATCCGTCCAGTAGTTTTTGTGTAATCCTGCTCACAAACCAACCAACTAACCAACAAACACACGGACAGGGGTGAAAACATAACCCCCTTGGCGCAGGTAAAAAGAGTAAAGAAAATGAGAAAAACAATCAGTAAAGGAAATAAAAACATAGACAAGAAAACAAAAAATACTTCTCAGATATAATATCATCATCATCATCATCATCATCATCATCATCATCATCATCATCATCATCATCAGCAGCATCACCACCATCATCATCACCATCATCATCATCACCATCATCATCATCATCATCATCATCATCATCATCATCATCATCATCATCACCATCATCATCATCATCATCATCATCATCATCATCATCATCATCATCATCATCATCACCATCATCATCACCATCATCATCATCACCATCATCATCATCATCATCAT
>NC_137066.1:20506734-20509234 GCF_032717465.1 Coenobita brevimanus
ATGAGTATGATAAGCCTTAAATTATGTTAAAAAAGTGTGACTATGATCCAGTATGAGTATGGAAACTAGAATGAGTGATAAGTACTAGTGTGACTGCCAGTATCAGTATGAAATTACAAGTATACGTAAGATGAGGTCTAGTATGAGTAATAAGTACTAGTATGACTGCCAGTATGAGTAAGATGAGGTCTAGTATGAGTGATGAGTACTAGTATGACTGCCAGTATGAGTATGAAATTACATGTATACGTAAGATGAGGTCTAGTATGAGTAATAGGTACTAGTATGACTGCTAGTATGAGTAAGATGAGGTCTAGTATGAGTGTGATGAGTACTAGTGTGACTGCTAGTATGAGTATGAAATTACAAGTATACGTAAGATGAGGTCTAGTATAAGTAGTAAGTACTAGTATGACTGCCAGTATGAGTAAGATGAGGTCTAGTATGAGTGTCTCAGTGTGATAAGTACTATTATGACTGCCAGTATGAGTAAGATGAGGTCTAGTATGAGTGATAAGTACTAGTGTGACTGCCAGTATGAGTATGAAATTACATGTATACGTAAGATGAGGTCTAGTATGAGTAATAAGTACTAGTATGACTCCCAGTATGAATAAAATGAGGTCTAGTATGAATGTGATAAGCACTTGTTTGATGAGTCCCAGTATGTGTATAATATATCCTAGTATGATCATGAGTTTCCAGTATGAGTATGATGAGTACCAGTATGAATATGATTAATCTCAGTATGAGTGTATGTCTCAGTATGAGTATAATAAAGCCCAATATAAGCTCCAGTATGAGTATAACAGCCGAAGTATGAGTATGATAAAGCCAGTGTGAGTATGACGAAGCCAGTATGAGTATAACAGCCGAAGTATGAGTATGATAAAGCCAGTGTGAGTATGATAAAGCCAGTATGAGTATGACGAAGCCTAGTATGAGTATGATTCATCCCAGTATGAGTATGATGAAGCCAGTATGAGTATGATAAAGCCCAGCATAAGTTCCAGTATGAGTATTTATAAAGCCCAGTATGAGTATATCTTAGTATGAGCTCCAAGTATGACAGAGAGAGGGAGCTAGTAAGATGCAAACCCTAGATATAACCATGAAAATAATCCCCAGTGTGAGTATGACAGCCCCTAGTGTGATATTAAACCCCAGTATGTCCTCCTCTTCACACTAGTATGACAAGGGTGAACTTCCCTCCCCGTCACAGGAAAAAAATAATTCTGGATATGTTTTCTCAGAGACAGGGCTGGGGAGCTCTCTCTCTCTCTCTCTCTCTCTCTCTCTCTCTCTCTGTTTTACTCCGACCCCAAGTTTGGTAGGGATGAAGGTGTGTGTGTGTGTGTGTGTGTGTGTGTGTGTGTGTGTATGTATGTATGTATGTTTCTGTGTGTGTGGTGTGGTGTGGTGTGGTGTTGTAAGGTAATGTGTAGTGTATGGTATTTTGTGGTGTTCTGTGGTAGTGTGGTGTGGTGTGGTATGATACTATGTGGTGCTGTGTAGTGTATGGAGTGGTCTTGAAGTGTGGTGTGCTGTGTGGTGTGGTGTGGTGGTGTGGTAATGTTGTGTGGTGTGATGCAGTGTAGAGTAATACTGTGTAGCACAGTGTTTTAAGGCGAGGTATGGTGTGGTGGTGGTGGTGTGGTAGTGTGGTGGTGGTGTGGTACAGTGTAGTATCGTGTATTAAAGTAAGGTATGGTGTGGTGTTGTGGTGGTGTGGTAGTGTAGTAGTGTGGTAGTGGTGGTAGTGTGGTGGTGTGATGGTGGTGGTGTGGTAGTGTGGTGATGGTGTGGTAGTGTGGTGGTGTGGTAGTGAAGTAGTGTGGTGGTGTGATGGTGGTGGTGTGGTAGTGTGGTGGTGGTGTGGTAGTGTGGTGGTGTGGTAGTGAAGTAGTGTGGTGGTGTGGTGGTGGTGGTGTGGTGGTGGTGTGGTAGTGTGGTGGTGTGGTAGTGTGGTGGTGTGGTAGTGAAGTAGTGTGGTGGTGTGGTGGTGTGGTGGTGGTGTGGTAGTGTGGTGGTGGTGTGGTAGCGTGATGGTGGTGGTGGTGTGGTAGTGTGGTAGTGTGGTGGTGTGGTAGTGTGGTGGTGTGGTAGTGTGGTAGTGTGGTGGTGTGGTAGTGTGGTGGTGTGGTAGTGTGGTAGTGTGGTGGTTGGTAGTGAAGTAGTGTGGTTGTGTGGTAGTGAAGTAGTGTGGTTGTGTGGTAGTGAAGTAGTGTGGTAGTGTGGTAGTGTGGTGGTGGTGTGGTGGTGGTGTGGTGGTGGTGTCGGTGGAGCCTTTGTACCCCCTCTGGCGCGGGTCCCAGTCTTCAAGAGCACTTCAACCCCCCCCCCACCCACTCCAGCCCACCCTAACCCACCCACCCCCCCGTAAGGTCCATTTCCCCACCTCAATCTTCCACGTAGCGACCAAAACCGCCCTTATGCACGGGGGAATAAGGGCGATTTTACCTCTTAAATCATGGGCTGGTCAGAAATATCACCCTTATGG
>NC_137066.1:20541734-20544234 GCF_032717465.1 Coenobita brevimanus
GGTTGTTCAATCTGTACATAGATGGGGTTATAAAAGAGGTACAAGGTAGGGTAGTGGATGTTGGAGTGGCCCTGGTGAGAGAGGGTAGTGTTTGGAAACTCCCTGTACTGTTGTTTGCAGATGATACTGTGTTGTTGAGTGAAGACGAAGGGGAGCTGCAAGGCTTGGTGGATGAGTCTGGGGGAGTGTGTAAGAAACGGAATCCAAAGGTGAATGTAGGGAAGAGTAAAGTGATGGTCATCGAGAGAGGTGAAGTCAGTGATTGTACAGCGAGGTTGGATGGTGAGGAATTGGAAAATATGAGTACGTTTAAGTACTTGGGTAGTGTGATGAGTAAGGATGGAAGTTTGGAGGGTGAAGTGCTTGAAAGGGTACAGCAGGGAAGAAAGGTTGCTGGTTCCTTGAAAGCAGTGATAAGAAACAGGGAAGTGAGCATGGAAGTGAAAAAGTTACTACATGACAGTATTGTGATACCAACGCTAACGTATGGAAGTGAAGCTTGGACGTTGTTGGAAGGACACAAGTCAAGAGTGAGAGCAGTGGAAATTAGTTATTTGAGAGGAGCCTGTGGAGTTAAATGGAGAGAGAGAGAGAGAGAGAGAGAGAGAGAGACTGACAAATGAGGAAGTGAAGGAGCGTTGTGGTGTGGATGTGATAGGAAGCGTTAGGAGAAACACATGGAGGTGGTTTGACCATGTGGAGAGGATGGAGAGTGAGAGACTGACGAGGAGAGTGTGTGTGAGTGAGGTGCATGTGGAGTTACGTGGAGAGACAGACTGACAAATGAGAAAGTGAAGGAGTGTTGTGGTGTGGATGTGGATGTGATAGGAAGTGTTAGGAGAAACACACTTAGGTAGTTTGGCCATGTGGAGAGGATGGAGAGTGAGAGACTGACGAGGAGAGTGTATGTGAGTGAGGTGGAGGGGGGAGAGGGAGGGGGAGGCCAAGGATGAGAAGGAGGGGTGGAGTGGAGAGGTAGTAGTAGTAGTAGTTGTTCCCTAGGCGGTCTGGCCGAACAGCCCCGAGGCCCTTAGGAAGGCCATGGCCGAGACCGGGCTTTCCCTCAGGCCTCTCAAAGAGTGTATGTTGTGTTGTTGGCGTAGGTGATTGTGTGCAATGCAGTCTTGCATAATGTGCTTAATAGTATGGGGTGCTGTGTTGCATATTGTGTGCAATGCAGTCTTCCATAATGTGCTTAATAGTATGGGGTGCTGTGTTGCATATTGTGTGCAATGCAGTCTTGCATAATGTGCTTAATAGTATGGGGTGCTGTGTTGCATATTGTGTGCAATGCAGTCTTGCATAATGTGCTTAATAGTATGGGGTGCTGTGTTGCATCCTGGACAGGCATCAGCGACAGAGTCATCCAGCCTCTTCTGGTAGCTTAAGAGGGCTGGATGGTGCCCACATCTCAGCCTGGCCAGGTGGACCCTGTCCTCACGAGGGAGATAGGATTCAGAAGGGTGGATGTCAGGAGGCCGTGCATGCAGCTGTGTGTTGTCTTTAAGTGACTGAATGGAGCGGCGAGTGATCTGAGTGTGGATATGCTTCTGGAAGCTGGTCTGAGGTGGGCGAGGGGGGAGAGATGACAGTATTTGTGTATGGTATCGTGTGCTGGGTGTTGTTTTGATGTTCCTTGGTGCATGTCTAGGTTAAAGAGTGTAGAGGACAAAAGAGATCCTTGGGGGACGCTGTTTGTGAAGTTTCTGATGTTAGAAGACTGACCGGCAAATGTTACGTGTGCACATCTGCCTGCTAAGTAATTTGCCAGCCATCTTTTTGTGTAATTGTGCATGTTTGTGTTGAGTATTTTGTTTGTGAGGTTGTGGCGGGGGATGGCATCAAAAGCTTTGCTAATATCTAGTGTGATTAGGAGTGTTCTGTGTGGTGGCCTAGCTGAATTCATGCCATCGAAAACTCTCTGTGTAAGGTCTGTAAGAAGGGTGTTTGTGGAGTGTAGTGTCCTAAAGCCATGTTGTGACTGGGCTAGGGGAATGTGAGGTGTGACTAGTTGTAGTACCAGTCGTTCAGTGACTTTAGAAGGGGTGCAGAGGAGTGTGATAGGGCGATGTGAGGAGGGTAACGTGGGGTCTTTGTTGGGTTTAGGGATAGTGATGATAATGCCATGCTTCCAGATGTTGGGTATTATGTTGTGTGAGTAGCTGTAGTTTGATATGTTGGTGAGTGCTTGTATGCCTTGTGGTCCTAGGTGTTTAAGGTGAATGTTGCTTATGTTGTCTGGTCCACAGGCAGTTGAGTGCTTGAGGTTGTTAATGATGTGCTTCGTCTGGTTGTAAGGGAAAGGTGCGTAGTCTGGGTCTGTGGGGAACTGTCTCTTACGTCTGATGATACGTCGGTCTTCTGGATGGGGGATTAGATGGCTGACTTGTGCAAAGTGATTGATGAGAGTGTTTGCTTGTTGTTTGTTTGAGGGTATGGTGTCTGTTGTTGTGATGGCAGCGTGTGATTGTGTGGTGTTGCTGTTGGAAAGTGTGATGCT
>NC_137066.1:20556734-20559234 GCF_032717465.1 Coenobita brevimanus
GGCTATGTGGAGAGGATGGAAGGTGAGAGACTGACGAGGAGAGTGTATGTGAGTGAGGTGCATGTGGAGTTACGTGGAGAGACAGACTGACAAATGAGGAAGTGAAGGAGCGTTGTGGTGTGGATGTGGATGTGATAGGAAGCGTTAGGAGAAACACACTGAGGTGGTTTGGCGATGTGGAGAGGATGGAGAGTGAGAGACTGACGAGGAGAGTGTATGTGAGTGAGGAGCATGTGGAGTTACGTGGAGAGACAGACTGACAAATGAGTAAGTGAAGGAGCGTTGTGGTGTGGATGTGGATGTGATAGGAAGCGTTAGGAGAAACACACTGAGGTGGTTTGGCCATGTGGAGAGGATGGAGGGTGAGAGACTGACGAGGAGAGTGTATGTGAGTGAGGTGGATGGGGGGAGAGGGAGGGGGAGGCCTAGGATGAGATGGAGGGATGGAGTGGAGAGGTATATGAGAGAGGGGGGTGTGAGCTGGGAGCAGGGCAATGAAATGGCCGGAGACAGGGCGACATGGAGGCGATTTGTTTGTGGCCACCCGTTACGGGATTAAGGCGTCTGGCAATAGATAGACAGATAGACAGATAGCCAGGTGAGAAAGGCGAGGTGTTACATGTGCTATACTTAAACACACACACACACACACACACACACACACACACACACACACACACACACACACGTCGCTTGTGGTATGAGAAGGAAGGCTACACACACACACACACACACACACACACACACACACACACACACACACACACACACAGAGTCGCTTGGGGTATGAGAAGGAAGGCTACACACACACACACACACACACACACACACACTCCCTGTCGTATCGCGTGTATAGGTGCAGCGATAAACGGACCCCCTACCCAACCCAATAATAGCGGATCAATAAGGTAGCATCCTATGGTGTTGAATAGCACTAAATAGGATCCAATTCGCCTCAGGTCACGGATAGAGGATCGAGTTACGAGAGCGCGTGCCGGATACTCTACGGGGGGCTCTGGTGACCGGGGGGGAGGGGGAGGAAGAGAGGGGGAGAGAGGGGAGGAAAGGGGAACTCGCTGGCCAGGTGTTCGACTAAAATTATCTCTTCCCTTTGTGTATATAATATTCACTGAGTTAATTCTTCTACGCTGCTAATCTATCTATCTATCTATCAGCCAATTCTACTCTGCTTATCTATCTATCAGTTAATTTATTACGAGCGAAGGTCAAGCCCTCGTTAGCCTCTCAAGCAGTGGCAGTTTCTCACACGCGAGAGGCCCGACCTGACCCGACCCAACCCGATCCAACCGTAACATTTGAGAACTTGTTATGTCATCCAGCAGAGGGCGGGTCACTGCGGGGTGGGCACCGTGTGATGGCCAATTCTTTACGATTTATTTGTGACAGGTTTCATCACACTAGGCGATGCACGTGACACATGACACGCGCCGATTGTAGCGTGTCCAAAACCTTCAAGAGAGGACATGGGCCAGACAGTGTGTGGTGCAGGCAGGACACTTGGTAGGTAGGTCAACTCTGGAACTGTCTCCCTCTGTCTGTATTTCCTGCTTCCTATGATCTCCAGTCTTTCAAACGCAGTGTGTCCAGTCCTTCATTTATGCAACAGGTCAACTCTGGAACTGTCTCCCTCTGTCTGTATTTCCTGCTTCCTATGATCTCCAGTCTTTCAAACGCAGTGTGTCCAGTCCTTCATTTATGCAACAGGTCAACTCTGGAACTGTCTCCCTCTGTCTGTATTTCCTGCTGCCTATGATCTCCAGTCTTTCAAACGCAGTGTGTCCAGTCCTTCATTTATGCAACAGGTCAACTCTGGAACTGTCTCCCTCTGTCTGTATTTCCTGCTGCCTATGATCTCCAGTCTTTCAAACGCAGTGTGTCCAGTCCTTCATTTATGCAACAGGTCAACTCTGGAACTGTCTCCCTCTGTCTGTATTTCCTGCTGCCTATGATCTCCAGTCTTTCAAACGCAGTGTGTCCAGGCATCTCAGAATGATCGGATCTTGAATTTGGCTCTCTCTTGTATTTTGTTTTTCTCTTGGAGGGAATTGTTATTGCGGGCTCCTGGCCTTGGGTTCCTTCTTCCTCACATAAAAAAAAGTATACTGTAGACAGCCCAGGGTGTATACTTGGTGGGTAGATAGCCATAAATTTATCTATCTGTATGTCTACCTATTTATTTATACATCTATCAATGTCTATCTATGTCTATCTATCTATCTATCTATCTATCTATGTCTATCTATCTACATGTATGGCTATCTGTCTACCTATCTATCTATCTATCTGTCTATCTATCTACATGTATGGCTATCTATCTATCTATCTATCTATCTATCTACATGTATGGCTATCTATCTATCTATCTATCTATCTGTCTATCTATCTATCTGTCTATCTACATGTATGGCTATCTATCTATCTATCTATCTATCTATCTTTGATGGGGGGGTGAAAAAGTGGAGAGATGGGGAAAAGATAG
>NC_137066.1:20566734-20569234 GCF_032717465.1 Coenobita brevimanus
GTGTGTGTGTGTGTGTGTGTGTGTGTGAGAGAGAGAGAGAGAGAGAGAGAGAGAGAGAGAGAGAGAGAGAGAGAGTGTGTGTGTGTGTGTGTGTGTGTGTGTGTGTGTGTGTGTGTGTGAGAGAGAGAGAGAGAGAGAGAGAGAGAGAGAGAGAGAGAGAGAGAGAGAGAGAGAGAGAGTGTGTGTGTGTGTGTGTGTGTGTGTGTGTGTGAGAGAGAGAGAGAGAGAGAGAGAGAGAGTGTGTGTGTGTGTGTGTGTGTGTGTGTGTGTGTGTGTGTAAAGCAAGCCTCAAACACCCACACAAGAACAGGTGAGGCAACAGACTCGGAAACCTAATGAAGCAATGAAGCTCCGAAGCCTTGAATGAGACGGGAGCGAAGCCTGTGAGAGACGGGCGCGGTGAAGCGGCGTTTGTGCCTTATCTAGAGTATCACCAATGCGGAGAGGGGTGTGTGTGATCTGTGCTGATTAATTGTGGGCAGGAGGAAGAGGAAGAGGAGGAGGAGGAGGAAGGAGAGGTAGAGGAGGTGTAACGCCTGGCAATATTCTGTTTAACTTACTCGTTGATAATACAACTGGTACTCAACTTCGTCTCCCCTCAATGACTGATAGAATATTCACCTCAGTAAAAACAAAGAGGGGGGGGGGTAGCACTTCGACTTTGAATGGTAAAGGTTAATTGTTGAACAGATAGTTTTGGCAGCGTTTGTAGTTTCGGCCGAGTCGAGAATACGTCAGTACCACGGGTGTTCGTCGCTCCCAAACCGGAGGAATCTTGAACTGGAAGGGGAGTGAGTCATGCGTGAGAGGACATAATACCCGTGATTGGGTATAAAAAATTACATATTCTTTACTTTAATAATTCTATACTGGTTAATCAACAGACATTTTTGAATTACATGACCTTTAATCATATGTAAAAGGGTTGTAAATTAAAGCCACGGTTTGGGGCGAACATCATACAATATTGTTACCAAGCGAATCTATCTATCTATTGCCAGACACCTCAATCCCGTTTGGGGTGGCCACAAACAAATCGCCTCCAAGTCGCCCTGTCCCCCGCCATTTCACTGCCCTGCTCCCAACTCACACCCCCCTCTCTCATATACCTCTCCACCCCATCCCTCCATCTCATCCTCGGCCTCCCCCTCCCTCTTCCCCCCTCCACCTCACTCACATACACTCTCTTCGTCAGTCTTTCACCCTCCATCCTCTCCACATGGCGAATCAATTTGAATATTCCACAGTGATTTCTGAGGTCATCATACCACACTATTATCGGTTATTCTTGGGCTCGTCAATAGCCTCAAGACTGGGACATTTATTGATATGAATTGTCTTCTCGGGCTGGCATAGCCTCGAACCAAAAAAAATCACTCGTGTTCTATTTATTCTGGGCAGTATAAAGTCATCATTCAATTCACTAATAATTCACAATCACTATTAGTTCATAGTCATTAACAATTCATAATCATCATTAATGCATAATCACCAATAATTCATAATCACTCGGGCTTGTTTAGCCTCGAGGAACAACTCAAAAATCACATTTTTTGTTCACAACCACTAAGTTCCCTTCAACGCTCCCAATTTCCTAACCTATTAATAGAAGAGAAAGAAAACGGTTGATGAGTTTGAATTCGCCTTTCCGTTACACGACCACATTAACTTTCAAACTTTTGTACCTTATCTACCATAAGAAAAGGGTTCACCTGATTGATTCATAATTCAATTTCTACTACATTCAGTTTATAAACTATTCATGGGTAGTGTAAGTGTGTGTGTATGACAAGTCTATGGGCAGTACCACAAGATGGCCTCGTGCACACCCCGACATCACGGCGTCTGTGAACTGAACCAACGTCTGTTATCCACCAGGTCTGGGTAGCGAATCTCTACCTTAAGCTTTTAGCAACATTACGTAATATGGTTCACGACAAGTAAGGATTAAACAAGAAAGGGGGGGAGAAAGGAGGTATGTACAGCTCACCCGAACCAACGTCTGTTATCCACCACGTCTGAGTAGCGAATGTGGCTTATCGGGCACGTAGGGACGCTACTCCTAGATCAAATGAGACTGTGTTTTTGCGATATGGCGGGTTTTAATTCTCTTCACTATTTATATAATAGTGTACACATGACGTTAGGACTTTTGACTGAATTGGGGAAAATTTGGGATTCATTCCTTACCACATTTAAATACTGAATTTACTGCCATCCCGCCCTGAGTTTGGGGTAGCTTATGCCATCTAGTGACGGCTAAGGCAAGAGGGACTATTTGGTCCTCTCAAATTACATTATCTTGGCCTTTTCTGACTATTAATCTTACATATATGGGTTCTAGCAGCTTCATTAGTAAGCATTTCACAACAATGATACGGAAAGAATTGCATACCCAATGTTATTCTGTTTAAGGTTTAAACTTGGCGCCCTACAACGACGCATAAGCAAGGAAGGTTGCACGCATCTGTTATTCATTACTCTACCAGATGGATGAACT
>NC_137066.1:20591734-20601734 GCF_032717465.1 Coenobita brevimanus
CCTAACCATCAAACCATCTAACCACACCTAACCACCTGTCTAACCATCTAACCACACCTAACCATCTGCCTAACCATCTAACCACACCTAACCACCTGTCTAACCATCTAACCACACCTAACCACCTGCCTAACCATCTAAACACACCCAACCACCTGCCTAACCATCTAACCACACCTAACATCTAACCACACCTAACCACCTGCCTAACCATCTAACCACACCTAACCACCTGTCTAACCATCTAGATATATAACCAAACGACCTAAGCATATCTTTGTTATATATCGAAATATGTTTTATAATGTAAGTAGGTAGGTAGGTACGTAGGTAAGTTGGCCGGAAGGTGTATGTGTAATATATGTATGTGGGTAGGTAGGTAAGCAGGTAGGTAGGTAGGTGGATAGATAAGAAGGTAGGTAGGTAGGTAGGTAGATGGGTAGGTAGGTGGGTAGGAAGGTGTATGTATATAATTATGTATGTAGGTAGGTAGGTAGGTGGGTGGGTAGGTAGGTAGGAAGGTGTATATATGTTAAAGCACTGTAGCCAAGATTTTTATACAGGTAACTCTTACTTCTTGTAATAGGTGAGTCTCGAGTTAATTGAAGAGCAGGTGTTACAGATGAATACAGGGAGTTGACCTTGAATTAATGTCTTCAGAGACAGTCTAAGTTGAGCAGCGTATGTACTACAGAGACTTAATATACTAAGTAAGTTCAAAGATTTATTCATTCCTAAGAACCGAATCAAAGAAGGAAGAGGCGACTCGAATCTTCAAATCATTTATTGATTTCTAAGTAAATCTAAGGCCACCACACACGCTCCTGGCTCATTTCTAGGCGTATCAGGTCTAGGCACACATTTTCCTAGCTAGTCCGAAGTTCTAATCGCCTTGTGTGAGAAATTAGAGATAAAAATATAGCTCACATCCACTCCATCCCACCCGTTGGTACCCCTGATCGCTCTGAGCATGCGCAGTGGAGGGAGTCACTGTCCTCAGCGCGCAATTTAAATTTTTGAATACTCTGACAATATAAGCCAATTTTCACGCATTATTTGTGCATAGATTTTCCATATATATATTTTAGAATCGTTATTTTGAAAGATAAATAAAGGGGACTTGTAATATATAGTGTTATGAAGGGGGATTTGCCAGTTAGGTAGTGTCGTACCTTCGAGACGTTTCTGATAAGTTTCGGTACGAGTCGTCAGAGTTGCCAGTTTCCCTGCTGTTTGTGAGCGTAGTTATTTCGTAAGTTATGCATTAATTTTTACGCTCTTTTTCTCTATAATGTTAAGTGATTGCTTGTTAGATTATGTAATATAAGTTCGTATGGTTAATGATTTAGAGTGTTATGTGATGTGAGAACTCTAGCATGTTTTGATGTCCCGTAGTTGGTAATTGTTGTTGCTAGGGGCTGATGCATGACAGTATGTCCTAGAATGTTCGAGATGTAGAAGTTTCGAGAGGAATGCAGGCTTCTATAAGGATGGGGAAGAGCTTAGTTAGTCAGTTTGGAGTTTAGTCAGGTGTCAGGTCAGTTTGTGTGAAGGGCAGTGGGTTTTGGTGCAGTGCCAGCGTCAGCGAAGGTTGTATATTTTTGGTACTTGTGAGAACAGTGGCAAACAGTGACGGGTTATTGAAGTTTGCATATCAGTGGAACTTGAGAAGAGAGTGAAGTGTATTAAGCGTAATTACTGTCATTGAAGATTATATTCAGTACCTGTGTAATACGTGAAGTGTTAGCAAGCATTAAGTGTACTACCTGTGAAGTGTCGTTAATCATTAAGTGTAACTGCAGTGTATAAAGTGTGTATAGCACCAGTGAACAGTGAAGTTGGAAAGCATTAAGTGTAACTGCAATCTATAGTGTGTGTATAGCTCCAGTGAACAGCGAAGTTGGAAAGCATTAAGTGGAATTACTTGGAAAATAAAGACGGTGAACTTTAAGAAGCCAGTGTGCATCTTCGCCTCGGCTGATCTATTGTGCCGTACACCTTAAGGCTGACCATAGGAAGAACAACTCACTCGGCAACATCCTTCCTGTCCTGAACTACTGCTGTTGGAGCCTGTGGCGGTGTGGAGACTGGGACGTAAGTGTGTATTTAATATGATGCTTGAAGAAATATGGATCTGGTGGAAGGGAGGGGCGGGAGGAGGTGGAAGGGAGGGGGAAAGGGAGGAGAGGGAGGGGGGAAGATCTAGGGAGAGGTGTTAGGGAGCTTTATGCCGAGTATGGCGATATTGGAAGGACTTACGTAACACAGAAGAGGGCAGTAAGGTGTAATAAAATAAATCGCTTGGGAAAAGGTGTTTGGGAGATTTATGCAGAGTATGGTGATATTGGAAGGACTTACGTAACACAGAAGAGGACAGTAAGGTGTAATAAACAAAATAAATCGCTTAGAAAAGGGTGTTTGAGAGATTAATGCAGAGTATGTGATATTGGAAGGATTTACGTAACACAGAATAGGACAGTAAGATGAAATAAACAAAATAAGTCGCTTAGGAAAAGGTGTTAGGGAGCTTCTACCGGTGAGAAAAAGGAGAAGGAACTGATAGAAAATATAACCCGGATTTAAGATGACAACTAGATTCCTAACAAATCTTCCTAAGCGATTTATTTTGCTAAGTGCATATATTTACTAGGTTACTGGCAATGTGGAGAGAATGAGAGACTGACTAGGAGAGTGGATGTGAGGTGAAGGGGGATACCAAGGATGAGATGAAGGGATGGGGGATGTGAGATGGAGGAAGGGTAGCATGATGGAGGTGGACAGGGTGACGTGGAGGCGATTTGTTTGTGGCTTCTTGCGAAAATTAACGAGACAAAAAATAAATCACTTGAGAAAAGGTGTTAGGGAGCTTTCTAACCACCGATATTTGTCACCTAGAGTACTTTGTAGATATTAGAATAATAAAATAAATCGCTAAGGAAGAGGTGTTAAGGGAGCAAGGTAGAAAAATAAAGTATGATAATAAAATAGACATAATAATAAATCGCTACGGAAGAGGTGTTAAGGGAGCAAGGAAGAATAATAAAGTAGAATAATAAAACAAACAAAATAATATAATAAATCGCTACGGAAAAGGTGTTAGGGGAGCAAGGTAGAATGAGGAGTATACGGTGTTCACCTCAAACTGACAGGTGAGATGATCAGGGTGACAGTGTGTGTGTACCTGGCCCCTTACCTGTGTGTGTGTGTGTGTGTGTGTGTGTGTGTGTGTGTGTGTGTGTGTGTGTTCACGTACCCACACTCCTGTTTTATCTGTGTGTGTGGCGGGGAGGGGTGTGGTGTGTGTGTGTGTGTGTGTGTGTGTGTGTGTGTGTGTGTTCATCTGTGTCTGTGTTTGAGTGTGTGTGTGTGTGTATGCGTGTGTGTGTGTATGTGTATGTGTATGTGTGTGTGTGAGCGTATGTGCGTGTGTGCGTGTGTGTGTGTATGTGTATGTGTATGTGTGTGTGTACGCTTGGGAAAACATTCATCAAATCTCCCTTGTGACCTAGCGAAGCAAAGACACAGACTAAATCGCTACGGAACAGGTGTTAGGGAGACTCCGGTGAGAAAAATAATGACCTCCACCTTCTTTTGGGGTGCATCGGAGCAAGAGAGAATTTGTCCGGAATGCGAAAAGGGAGAAGAAGATCAACAATGCGTATTAACTCAGCTCGTTAAGCGTGTGTGAGGGTTGAGTTGAATTGGGCAGTTAGCGATGGTTTGATGGGAGAGAGAGAGAGAGGGGGGGGGGAGAGAGAGATGGGTAGGTAGGAAGGGATGAAGGTAGGTAGGTAGAGAGAGAGGGAGGGAGAGATGGGTAGGTAGGTAGGTAGGTAGGTAGGTAGGAAGGGATGAAGGTAGCTAGGTAGAGAGGGAGAGAGAGACAGAGAGACAGACAGAACGAGAGAGAGACAAAAGGTGAAGACTCTCTCTCTCTCTCTCTCTCTCTCTCTCTCTCTCTCTCTCTCAAGAATGTTAATCCTACTCTACCTCTAACCCATTCTGATCTCTGCCTTTGATAACATTGAGGTTAAATGGGTAAAGAAATAGGTAATGAGAGAGAGAGAGAGAGAGAGAGACAGACAGACAGACAGACAGACAGACAGACAGACAGACAGAGACAGAGAGAGAAGGGGGGATGAATGGATGTATAGTCATATATATGGGTAGGTAGGTAGGTAGGTAGGTAGAGAGAGAGAGAGAGAGAGAGAGAGAGTGGATTTTCTCCCTCCTAAGTGGTTCAGTCTTAATATTAGTGATAGATATAAATAGATAAAGTATATGGATAGATACAGATAGATAGAGACAGATAGATAGATTGATAGATAGACAGACAGATAGAAAGATAGATAGACAGACAGATAGACAGATTGATTGATAGACAGATAGACAGACAGATAGATAGATAGATAGATAGACAGATAGATAGAGTAGTCCAAGTCAGGGTAGCCCATAGTAGCCCAGGTAACAATGGCTGTGTCAATAGAGGAAGAATGTCCCTCTCTCTCTCTCTCTCTCTCTCTCTATCTATCTATCTATCTATCTATCTATCTCTCTCTCTCTCTCTCTTTCTCTCTCCCTACCTACCTACCTACCCATATATATGTCTATACATCATCTCTCTCTCTCTCTCTCTCTCTCTCTCTCTCTCTCTCTCTCTCTCTCTCTCTCTCTCTCTCTCTCTCTCCCTACATCTCCTTGGTATGGTTCGTCAGACCTTTCGGGGTGCTACTTGTCATTCCAACTCCCTGTAACTCCCTCTCCCTGTCCTTCCTCCCCCCCTCACCCCCTCCCATCTCTTCCTCCCTTCCCTCCCCTTTTTCTCTCCCCCCCTCTCCCTCCTCCCTCCCCTTTTTCTCTCCCTCTCCCTCCTCCCTCCCCTTTTTCTCTCCCTCTCTCCCTTCCCCTCCCCTTTCTCTCTCTCTCCCTCCAACTCCCTCCCCCCTCCCCTTTTTCTCTCCCTCCCCCTCCCCTTTTTCTTACCCTTCTCCCTCCCTCTCCCTCCTCCCTCATTTCTCGTTTCCCTCCCTCCTTCACCCCCTTCCTCATCCTCTCCTCCCTCTCCCTCCCCCTCCTCCCTTCCCTCCCTCCCTCCCTCCCCCACCCCATAGATTCATCAAATTTGAACTGAATAGAGATGTCAACCCGCCTTCTCTCTCTCTCTCTCTCTCTCTCTCTCTCTCTCTCTCTCTCTCTCTCTCTCTCTCTCTCTCTCTCTCCCTCTCTCTCTCTCTCTCTCTCTCTCTCTCAATTTTACGAGAGTGGGTCATAGGAGCCAGAGTATTATATAAAGCCGAAGAATGAGTCTCCTTGGTTACTAGTCAAAATCAACCCTCCAATTAAGAGAGAGAGAGAGAGAGAGAGAGAGAAATGAAGAGGAGAGTGAGGGAAGCGATATTGAGGAAAGTAGGAGAGAGAGAGAGCGAGAGAGAGAGAGAGAGAGAGAGTTATATAGAGTTACATAGATACACAGACCACACAGACCTTACGGTCCCTACGAGGTGGTCCGGCCTTAATCCTAATATAGTGCATAGGAGCAGGAGAAAAGGATAGCACAGCAGAAGGCTCTCTCCCCCACCCTCCAGACCCTCCGGCATTTGCCGTACAGGAAACAAGAGAGGAAGTAATACCTTGCAGGAATGAAAGACCCGAAGGAATTTTATAGGATCGGCAGAAAGTAGAATAATATGGAAAAGGAAGATTTGGGCAAACAGCCACATACTCTATGCATGCAATGTTTTATATATTTTTTTATATATAGAAGGATGAATAGAGTGTTTATCTATTATATATATACCGGAAAATACTGTATGTGTCTAATAGATGAATGTAGACGCGAATATGCAATAATTGTTCCATCCTAACTAAACGATACCAACTGCGTCGAGATACATGTCCAGTCTCTTTTTAAATATATTTATGGTGTCACTCTCAATCACATTCCCAGGGAGTTTATTACATTCGCTTACAACAGAGTAAGTGAAGAAGTTTTTGGTTGTATCAAGATGAGAGAGAGAGAGAGAGAGAGAGAGAAAAGACAGAATATATCACACACACACACACACACACACACACACACACACACACACACACAGACAATCACACAATCACACACACACACACACACACACACACACACACACACACACACACACACACACACACACACACACACACACACACACACACGCACACACACACACACACGCAAAATTGATACACAGCAAAGACCACATCAAATTGGGAAGCGACAAGGCCAGACGGAGAGGCAGACCGAGAACCCGATAGACAAACAAACGAGGTGACAGTGATGGGGGAGGGAGGGGAGGGGAGGAGAGAGAAAAAGGGAGGGGGGGAGGAGAGGTAGGGAGGAGAGGAGAGGGGGAGGTAGGGAGGAGAGGAAGGGGAAGAGAGAGAGGAAAAGGGAGGAGGTAGGGGAGGGAAGGAGAGAGAAAAAGGGAGGTAGGGAAGGAGGGAGAGGGTAAGGAACTGGAGAGAGATGGAGAGAAAGGAAGGGAAAGAAGGAGGAAAAGGGAGGGAGGAGGAGAGGGAGGGGGGAGGAGAGAAGAAGGAAAGAAGAGGAGGAGGGAAGGAAGATGGGAGGGGGAGGAAGAAGAGGAAGGAGGAGGGAAGAGAGAGAGAAGAGGGGGAAGGAGAGGAAGAGAGGAAAAGAGGAAGGAAGGAGGAAGAAGAGAGTAGGGGAGGAAGGGGAGGGAAGGGAGGGGAAGAGAGGAGGGGGAGAGAAGGGAGGAGAGGAAGAGGAGGAGGAGGAGGAGGAGGAGGAGGAAAAGGGGGAGGGAAGAGGGGGGGAGGAGGGGTGGGGAGAGGAAAGGATAGATGGGAGGGGGAGACGAGGGAAGGAAGGGGAGGAAGCGAAGAAGAAGAGGAGGAGGAGGAGGAGGAGGAGGAGGAGGGAGGAGGAGGAGAAGGAGGAGGAGTCGGAGGAAAAATGGGAGGGGGGGGGGAGGGGGAGGGGTGGGGGAGGGGGAGGGGAGGGGAGGGGGAGTTTAAACAGATTAACAATGTAGTGGGGAGAAAGAAGGGGTGTTGACATTTTCCGTGTGGGCTGTCACTTCCACTCCCCCTCCCCTCCCCTCCCCTCCCCCTCCCCTCCCCTCCCCTCCCCTCCCCTATGTTGACTCAGATGACCTTCCAATTCTGTGGTTGTGTGGTATGGATGGATAAGAATGTGTTATTGTCCGTGGCTTATATCTATCTGTCTATCTGTCTATCTATCTGTCTGTCTGTCTGTCTATCTATCTATCTGTCTGGCTGGCTGGCTGTCTATCTCTGTCTGTCTATCTGTCTATCTGTCTATCTATCTGTCCGTCTGTCTGTCTATCTGTCTATCTATCTATCTGTCTATCTATCTATCTATCTGTCTGTCTGTCTGTTTGTAATGTATCTCTTTCTCTGTCTATCTGTCTATCTATCTATCTATCTATCTCCCTGTCTCTCAATCACCTATCTTTACACATGTCTATCTATATATCTATCTGCATACTAATATCTATCTCTTTCTATCTATCTATCTATCTATCTAACTATTTCATCTCTCTATCAGTTTATCTCTACATATCTATCTATCTATCAATCCATCTATCTATATGTATGTATCTATCTACATCTCTCTATCTATCTATCTATCTATTTATCTATCTATCCTCAGACGCCTCAATCTCGGAAGGGGTGGCCACAAACAAATCGCCTCCACGTCACCCTGTCCTCCACCGTCAAGCTGCCCTTTCTCCAACTCACACCACTCTCACCCACCTACCTCTCCCTCCTGTCCCTCCATGCCATCCATTCCTGTCTTAAAATGAATTAATTTGACTAGTAACCAAGGAGACTCATTCCTACCTAACCCCTTTCAGCTGAGTTGATGGCCAGGTGTAGTCAGATTGGAGGCTTGATTTGACTAGTAACCAAGGAGACTCATTCCTACCTAACCCCTTTCAGCTCAGTTGATGGCCAGGTGTAGTCAGATTGGAGGCTTGATTTGACTAGTAACCAAGGAGACTCATTCCTACCTAACCCCTTTCAGCTCAGTTGATGGCCAGGTGTAGTCAGATTGGAGGCTTGATTTGACTAGTAACCAAGGAGATTCGTAAGGGATAAAGCTTCCTAACGCCCCTTCCTTGGCGATTTATTTTGCATATAATCCCCTAACATTGTCTTTCAAGCGATTTATTATTATTATTATTATTATTATTATTATTATTGTTATTATTATTATTATTATTATTATTATTATTATTATTATTTATTATTATTATTATGGCTAGATAAATCGCTTAGGAAAAGGTGTTAGGTATGTCCTGTCTCTCCAGTCCATAATGTAAGTAAATATGCTCTTGTCACTCTCTCTCTCTCTCTCTCTCTCTCTCTCTCTCTCTCTCTCTCTCTCTCTCTCTCTCTCTCTCTCTCTCTCTCTCTCTCTCTCTCTCTCTCTCTCTCTCTCTCTCTCTATCTATCTATCTATCTATCTCTCTCTCTCACACACACACACAAATAATCGTACATAGACACGTGCACACACACACACACACACACACACACACACACACACACACACACACTTTCCGTTCCTTTCACACCTCCCTACCCCATCCTCTCTCTCATTATCACTCTCTCTCACCCTCTCTCACATAAGCTGACAGCCGCCTTGAGAGAGAGAGAGAGAGACTTCGGCCCCTCACAGGCGGAAGTGTCAGACAAGAGGGACCTTAACAGATGACTGGGATTACTACACACTATTTAGGGTGAAAGAAAGTGAGAGAGTGGCGGATTCTCTCTCTCTCTCTCTCTCTCTCTCTCTCTCTCTCTCTCTCTCTCTCTCTCTCTCTCTCTCTCTCTCTCTCTCTCTCTCTCTCTCTCTTCCTTCCTTTTTCCCTTTCCTCCTCCTCTTGTTCCTCTTCTTCTCCTCCTCCTCCTCCTCCTCCTCCTCCTCTTCTTCTACTTCTTTCTTCTCCACTTCCTTCTCCTATATACTTTTCAGTCTCCCCAGCGCAAAGAAAGCAATATAAGCACAGATTAGGAGCTGCACAGATAACCCTGAGTTAACGGTCACTACTCTTACTTTCGACCTGTGATGGGCTGTGGATCACTGAGGGTCCCTGTTAGTCAAGTGACCACCATCAGGATTTTTAATGTACCAGGGGTCACTGCTTCAGGATGAAACTTGTGTACTTGTCCCACATGGGAGAGTTCCTTGTCTCAGTGGAGCAAACGGAGCTAGGGCCTGATTGACTGCTGCCTACCTTAAAAGCGCCAGGCAAGGCTGCTGCACCACCCCTAAACATCCACACTGTGCAGTGTGTAGCTTCCACGTTATGTCCACAGACTTCCCATTAACTCAATGTAACTGGTTTATAATGTCATGCCGTAACTATTATTTTATTTGTTTACTTTCTCTTTCAGGTTACTCTATCGGGTAGCTTATAGATAAAGTATTATAGAATGTGACTTTTCCTTTCCAGTGTTTCCTATAAAATTTCCATGTCAGTTTTTCCATGCTGCATGGTGGTTTTTCTCACTTTTTCCTGGAGGGTTTGGTGGTGGGGGGAGCCTTCTTGCTTTCCTATCCTTATCCTTCAACATGTAGAGTTAGATCTTGTAGTCATAGTTTTCTCTAACAAGCAGCCTCGAAAGGACCATAAGGTCTGTTGCTGTTTGCTTTCCTGTGTAATCCTGTGTAATCCTCCCCCCCCCTCCTCTCACCCTTTTCACCATCCTCACTTCCTTCCCAAAATACCTTCTTACTTAAATGACTTCCAGCCTCCGAATCGACCCCGTTATCTTCCACACAACCCTCCTCTTCCCCGTCCTCTTGAGCCCCTTACCTGAAGGAAGGCTTAAGGGTAATGATAGGGTACTCTCTTCCTCTCTTTTTTGCTCTCTTTCTCTTTTTGCTCTCTCTCTTTTGCTCTCTTTTTTGCTCTCTTTCTCTTCTTTGCTCTCTTTCTCTTTTGCTCTCTCTATGGCTCTCTTTCTCTATCTC
>NC_137066.1:20604234-20611734 GCF_032717465.1 Coenobita brevimanus
CGCGATAGATGAAGCGATATTTAACGTATACCGCTATTATTGTATCACCGGACAATGCTTCCACGCCTCCGAAAAGACTCACAGCTGACTGGCTCCTCTGTGGAAACGTGGAATCAGTTTGGACCTCCCCCCCGTACCTCCCCCTTCCCAGGCCAAGTGGACGCGTCGGGCGGCCATTGTTGTTGTGTATACATTGGAGGGGGTGAGGCGGCCCTGTCTTCCTTTCCTCCTTTCCGTCTGTCTCTCCTGTCTCCTGTCTGATCCCTCCTGTTCTTACCTATCCTGTCGCTTTCTCAATATATTCAGGTACCTATTCCACCTGCCATCTGATTATTAACCCCGCGCGTTAGCCGAAAAAAACTCAAAACTCAAAACACCTTTCCTCGATTTTAAAGAATTTTGGAAAAGGGTCGACACTGATCTTACCTTACGCGGTTTTTGCGAAGAGGTCAAAGGTCAAATTCTGCCCTAGCGAGGTCAAATTAGTTCTTTTTTTTACTTAAGCCAAACTTGGTGGAAAGGTTGAAGGCAAGAAGCTCCCTAACACCTTTTTCTAAGTGATTTATTTTGCTTATTTGCACCTTACAGTCTATTCTGTGTTACATAAATCCTTCTCTCTCTCTCTCTCTCTCTCTCTCTCTCTCTCTCTCTCTCTCTCTCTCTCTCTCTCTCTCTCTCTTCCTCCAAATCCCTCCCCTCTCTCTTCCTCTCCCCCTTCTTTTCTCTCCCTCCATCCTTCTCTCCCCTCTAATCCCTCCATCACCTCTTTCTCTTCTCCCCTTCCCTTCTCCCTCCCTCCAAATCCTTTCCCTCTCTTCCTCCCCCTCCCTCCTCCCTCCCCATCCTCCCCCTCCCCCTCCCTCCAGTATTAATCCATCCCTTTCCTCTCCCTCCCTCCCTCCCTCCCTCCTCCCTTCCCCTCCCCTTTCCTCCCCTCCCCTGTCAGAGGATTCGACGAAGGTGGGAGGAAGTGGGTCACACACACACACACACACACACACACACACACACACACACACACACACACACACACACACACACACACACGCTTCCTCAATCATATACCCCTACATCTATCTATCTGTCTATCTGTCTATTTATCTATCTGTGTGTATCTATCTGTCTATCTATCTTTATGTATCTATCTGTCTATCTATCTATCCATGTCTATCTATCTATCCATGTCTATCTATCTATCCATGTTTATCTATGTCTATCCATCTATCTATCTATTTTTTGTCATCAGGAGCGTAAGGACCCGGTACTGCGCTATTTATTCTGATATTTACACCAGTGACCCGCCTCCCTCGCCCCTGAGCGGCATTATATGAGCAATAAACCCCAACCATCCCTCAGACCTAAACCCTTACAGACCCCCCAGTTGGTGCGCCCTAACCCACTGGGCCACCAGGCGCCATTTCGCTATGGTTACCACCCAGCGTAGGTTAAAAAAACACAAGATAATTTTTCCTATATTTATTGAAAGCATCTGGTCTGCAAAAAAATCTATATGGCTGGGGTAGGATTCTCTCTCTCTCTCTCTCTCTCTCTCTCTCTCTCTCTCTCTCTCGGGGCAGGGGCACTACACAGCTCTAAGGAGGGGGGGGGGCCGGGGGGCACACAGGGAGCGCATACCCCCACACATCTTGGTGGAACAGAATAATTATTATTATTATTATTATGACACTGAATAAGTTATCATTATTATTATTATTATCATTATCATTATTACCTATACGTAAACACAAAATCCTTTTATCAGAAGCGTTAGTCTTACTACAGCGATGGTGAGACGTAGAGGAAGTTACAGTATCGTAGGTAGTAGTGATTTACAATATCGGAAATGTATCGCAGAATTTACAGTATCGTAAATAGTAGTGGTGATTTACAACACCGTAAAACTATGAGGATTTACAGTATCGTAAAAAGTAGTGGTGATTTACAATATCGGAAATGTATCGCAGAATTTACAGTATCGTAAAGTAAGAGAAGAATTTACAATATCGTGAATTTAAGAGCAGAATTTACAATACCATAAGTAGCGGTGATTTACAATATCGTAAATTCTAGTACCAATTTACAATATCGGAAATTTATCGCACAATTTACAATACCGTAAATAGTAGTGGTGATTTACAATATCGTAGGTTGCAGTACTAATTTACAATATCGTAAATTGTAGTGATAATCTACAGTATCGTAAGTTGTAGTAGTAATTTACGGTATCGTAGACTGATGGCCAAATGTACAATATCGTAGATACTAATGATTTACAATATCGTAAATGGCTTGCAATTTACGATACTGTAAACGTAGTGGTAGTCACCATTATCGCAAACTACTGATACGATTTACAATATCGCAATACTAGTCATTTACAATATCCCGATACTACAGTAGTGGGATTTACAATATCGTAAATAGCAGTAGTAATTTACACTATCGTAGGTATCGTAGTATTTACAGTATCGTAAAATGCAGCCATAATTTACAATACCGCAAATCGTGGTCGTAGCCTGCAGTATCGTAAATGAGTAGTAAGTGGCATTTACGATACTGCCAATTCTAGTCTTGCACTATCGTAAATGAGGAGGCTGCATTTACGATACCGCAACTTCTCGTATCGTAAATGAGGAGGTGGCATTTACGATACTGCACTTTCTAGTCTTGCAGTATCGTAAATGAGTAGGTGGCATTTACGATACTGCAACTTCTGGTATCGTAAATGAGGAGGTGGCATTTACGATACTGCAAATTCTGCTTTTACAATATCGTAAATGAGTAGGTGGCATTTACGATACTGCAACTTCTGGTCTTCCAATATCGTAAATGAGTAGGCTGCATTTACGATACTGCATATTCTAGTCTTGCAGTATCGTAAATCAGTAGGTGGCATTTACGATACTGCAACTTCTAGCATCGTAAATGAGGAGGTCACATTTACGATATCGCAGACACTGGTCCTGCAGTATCGTAAATGAAGAAGTGACATTTACGATACTGCAAATTCTAGTCTTCCAATATCGTAAATCAGTAGGTGGCATTTACGACACTGCAACTTCTGGTATCGTAAATGAGGAGGTCACATTTACGATATCGCAAATAGCTTCCAGTATCGTAAATAAGGAGGTAGCATTTACGATACTGCAAATTCTGCTTTTACAATATCGTAAATCAGTAGGTGGCATTTACGACACTGCAACTTCTGGTATCGTAAATCAGTAGGTTGGATTTACGATACCGCAAATAGGGCAGGAGGTATCGCAATTCACAACATGGTAAATCAGTGGTAGTTGCATTTACAATATTACAGTAGCAGCAGCCGTACGTTAGAGCATTTACAATATCATCGGTATCGTAACTCACACTATCGTAAATCAGAGGTACGGGTCATTTTTTTTTTACACTATTTACACGTAGAATATGAAGTTCCGGCTCTCACTCCTCTCCTAGTCAGTTTCTATGAGGTCTAGAAACAAATGAGAGAGAATAATAAGTTCACTGGAAATCCTTACATAGGTTAACTTCCGTATTTCACGTGTATTCTCGTTTTCTTTGTGTATTTCACGTGATTCTCGTTTTCTTTATGTATTTCACGTAATTTCTCGTTTTCTTTGTGTATATATTCTCGTTTTCTTTATGTATTTCACGTGATTCTCGTTTTCTATATGTATTTCACGTGTATTCTCGTTTTCTTCATGTATTTCACGTATATTCTCGTTTTCTATATGTATTTCACGTGATTTCTCGTTTTCTTTGTGTATATATTCTCGTTTTCTTTATGCATTTCACGTATATTCTCGTTTTCTTTATGTATTTCACGTATATTCTCGTTTTCTTTATGCATTTCACGTATATTCTCGTTTTCTTTATGCATTTCACGTACATTCTCGTTTTCTTTATGTATTTCACGTATATTCTCGTTTTCTTTATGCATTTCACGTATATTCTCGTTTTCTTTATGCATTTCACGTATATTCTCGTTTTCTTTATGTATTTCACGTATATTCTCGTTTTCTTTATGCATTTCACGTATATTCTCGTTTTCTTTGTGTATATATTCTCGTTTTCTATATGTATTTCACGTATATTCTCGTTTTCTTAATGCATTTCACGTATATTCTCCTTTTCTTTCTGTACTTCACGTATATTCTCGTTTTCTTTATGCATTTCACGTATATTCTCGTTTATTCACGTATATTTCGTTCATTCCAAGTACTTCACACACACACACACACACACACACACACACACACACACACACACACACACACACACACACACACACACACACACGCACACACACACACACACACACACACACACCATCGTCACCCAGAATTCCGTTCACATATTCCGTCTTTCACATTTTTTTTTTTCACATATTTTCGAATTTACAAAAAAAATCACATTTTTTCACATTTTTTCACATTTTTTTACACAAATATTTTTTTTCCACATATTTTCGTTTTTTTTTTTTTCACATAATCTCAAACAAGAATTTCACATATTTTTTCACATTTTTTTTTTTCGTTTTCACATATTTTCATATTTACAAAATTCTTTTTTTTCACATTTTTTCTCATTTTCACATTTTTTTCATTTTTTTCATTTTTTCACATTTTTCACATATTTCATTTTTTTCACATTTTTCCCCACATTTTTCCCCACATTTTTTTCACATTTTTTCACATTTTTCACATTTTTCACATTTTTTCACATTTTTCACATTTTTCACATTTTTTCACATTTTTCACATTTTTTCACATTTTTTTCACATTTTTTCACATTTTTCACATTTTTCACATTTTTTCACATTTTTCACATTTTTCACATTTTTCACATTTTTTCACATTTTTTCACATTTTTCACATTTTTCACATTTTTCACATTTTTTCACATTTTTTCACATTTTTTCACATTTGCGTTTTTCACATTTTTTTCATTTTTTTCACATTTGCGTTTTTCACATTTTTTTGTCTTTCATTGTATTTCATGAAGTTCCCTTGCTGTACTTTCGCGTCCTCTTGTATCTCAGGAACTTTTAAAAGCCACGTCTTAAAAATATCATTATTATTATTATTATTATTATTATTATTATTATTACCATTATTATCTCCATTATTATTATTATTATTATTATTATTATTATTATTATTATTATTATTACCATCAATATCATCACCATTATTATTATTATTATTTATTATTATTATTATTATTACCATCAATATGATCACCATTATTATTTTTATTATTATTATTATTATTATTATTATTATTATTATTATTACCATCATTATCATTTCCTTTATTATTATTATTATCATCATCATCATTGTCATCACCATTATTATTATTATTATTATTATTATTATTTCTCAAAGTAACACTACGCTTCTACTGTTACTTATATTGTTACTTTATTTAATTACTGATAATTACTCTTTCTCTGCTACTTAACACTTTTTCTTCAGTAACTTAATATTGCTACTTAACACCTTTTCTTCAGTAACTTAATATTGTTACTTAATATTATTCTTAAGTAACTATCAATACTCTTACTTAATGTGTTACTTAATACCATTTCTTCGGCAACTTAATACTGCTACTTAACACCTTTTCTTCAGTAACTTAATATTGCTACTTAACACCTTTCTTTCAGCAACTTAATACTGTTACTTAATATTATCCTTAAGTATCTTTTTTAACAATTCTTATTAACTTTATTTTTGCTACTTAAGTAACTTTTTAAAACTAGAATATTTTAAGTAACTTTTCTCAACACTTTTCCTTAAGTAACTTATTCCGTATTTATTTTTCTCATAAATTATAATCTTCTTGTCATTTAATATTTTCCCTGTTGTTATTATTATTATTATTATTATTATTATTATTATCATTATTATTATTACTATTATCATTATTATTATTATTTTCATTATTATTATTTTTTGTAGGTTTGTTGTTGTTGCTGTTATTATTATTATTATTATTATCATTATTATTATTATCATTATTATTATTATTTTTGTTGTTGTTGCTGTTGTTATTATAATTGTTATTATTATTATCATTATTATTACAATTATTATTACCATTATTATTATTATTATTATTATTATCATAATTATTATTTTCACTATTTCTTGCAACATAATTTTTTCAATATCCTTCAATAATTCTCCTCTGATTATTTTTTCATATTAAATTCTTTACCATCAATATTTTCTTTCTCCAACCAAAAATTTTTCGTCCAATAAATTACTCAAAAATTACCATTATTTTTGTAAGTAATTTATTTTTTCTATTTTTTTATTTTCGATATTTCAAAAAAAAAAAAAATATTTCCCCTCCAAGTTACCAATTTTTTTCGAAAGTCATTTTTTTATATATAATTATTTTTTTTTTTCATGGTTTCCAAAATTTTCCGTAAACTAATTCTCTCAGTAAAAATTTCTACCTTAGCGTATTTCTTTCACCGATTTATTCTCCATTAATTTTTCACATGAATTTTTTTTTTTGTCACCATTTTTTTCAATAATTTTTTTCCTTCTCCCTTAGCAAATTTCTTTCACCGATTTATTCTCCGTAAATTTTTCACATGAATTTTTTTTTTCTTTTTGTCATCATTTTTTTCAATATTTTTTTTCATTCTCCCTTAGTAAATTTCTTTCACCTATTTATCCCAATTAATTTTTCATAATTTTTTAGTTTATTTTTTTAGTCACCATTTTTTTTTCCTTCTCCCTTAGCAGTTTTCTATCACCTATTTATTCTCCATTAATTTTTCGCATTTTTTTTTTTGGGTCAATTTTTTTCATTAATTTTTTCTCGTTCTCCCTTAGCAAATTTCTTTCACCTATTTATCCCAATTAATTTTTCATACCAATTCATCCTTTTTTTATAATTATTTTTATTTTCCCCATTTTTTTTATTTTTTGCAATTCAAAATTATTATTATTATTATTATTATTATTATTATTATTATTATTATTTTTATTATTATTATTATTATTATTATTATTATTATTATTTTCATTTTTATTTTTATTATTATTATTATTATTATTATTATTATTTCGCATTAACAGAAAAAATAATTCTTTTAATTATTCCTACAGCCGAATATTCGAGAGAGAGAGAGAGAGAGAGAGAGAGAGAGAGAGAGAAAGAGAGAGAGAGAGGTGAAAATTGTGTATATATAGAGTTGGGCTGAAGTGACGAGGGGTGAGGAAGTGATGGCATTCCTCTCTCTCCTCCCTCTCTCTCTCTCTCTCTCTCTCTCTCTCTCTCTCTCTCTTCGTGGTAGGGACGTCGATGATGGAGTGATGAGGTATGGTGGTGGCCGGTGGCGAGGGAGGGGGGAGGGAGGGAGGGAGGGAGAGAGGGAGGGACTGAAGGAAGGACGGAAGGAGGGAGGAAGGGAGCGAAAGAGGGAGGGAGGGAGCGAAAGAGGGAGGGAGGGAGCGAAAGAGGGAGGGAGGGAGGGAGGGAGAG
>NC_137066.1:20619234-20621734 GCF_032717465.1 Coenobita brevimanus
TGCTCTCTTTTTTACATTGCTCTCTTTTTTACATTGCTCTCTTTTTTACATTGCTCTCTTTTTTACATTGCTCTTTTTTACTGCTCTTTTTTACATTGCTCTCTTTTTACACTGCTCTCTTTTTTACATTGCTCTTTTTTTTACATTGCTCTTTTTTACAATGCACTCTTTTTTACATTGCTCTCTTTATTATACTGCTCTTTTTTACATTGCTCTTTTTTTTATACTGCTCTCTTTTTTACATTGCTCTTTTTTACAATGCACTATTTTTACATTGATCTCTTTTATACTGCTCTCTTTTTTATACTGCTTTTTTTACTGCTCTTTTTTTTACATTGCTCTTTTTTTACATTGCTCTCTTTTCCACTGCTCTCTTTTTACATTGCTCTCTTTTTACATTGCTCTCTTTTATACTGCTCTTTTTTATATTGCTCTTTTTCTAGTTTTTTTTTACATTGCTCTCTTTTTACATTGCTCTTTTTTTAGTTCTTTACATTGCTCATTTTACAATGCTCTTTTTCCCACTGCTCTCTTTTTGTCCATTCTTCTCTCTTTTTACCATTGCTGTCTCTCTTTTACTTCCTCTTTTTTTTACATTTCTCTTTTTCCTGTGTTCCTCTCTTTTTCCTCTCTCTCACTCTTCTTTTCTTCCTTCTATAGTCTCTCTTTATTTTCTCTTTCTCTCTCTTTACCACTCTTTTTTTCTCTTTTCTTCCTTCTATAGTCTCTCTTTATTTTCTCACTTTCTTTACCACTCTTTTCTTCTCTTTCTTTTCTTCTATAGTCTCTCTTTATTTTCTCTCTTTCTCTCTCTTTACCACTCTTTTTTTCTCTCTTTCTTTTCCTCCTTCTATAGTCTCTCTTTATTTTCTCACTTTCTCTCTCTTTATTTTCTCACTTTCTCTCTTTATTTTCTCACTTTCTCTCTCTCTCTTTATTTTCTCACTTTCTCTCTCTCTCTTTATTTTCTCACTTTCTCTCTCTCTCTTTATTTTCTCACTCTCTCACTTTCTTTACCACGCCCGCTGGTGGTGCAGATAGGCGTTATTCACGTTATGGTGGAGGGGGGTCATGGAGGGGAATGCAGCCCCCCCCACAGGCGTGCCCGTCCCCTGCGAGCGAAAGGGATCAAGCGCGGAAGCCGTATCGCAGGTGAGGTGCGTCGGTAAGAGGCTGGAGGTGTTTGCGGCCGGGATGGACGCCGCGGATGAGTCCCTGTGGTGCCCCAATTTGCTGTCTCCGTGGGTGGATGAGGACGCGGAGCCCTTGGTCGACCCTTCCTCCTTCACCAAGACGGGCACGGAGATGCGACGAGGAGACGTGGAGCTCTGAGGGGAGAGAGAGGTTAGAGGGTAGATAGATAGATAGATAGATAGATAGATAGATAGACAGACAGATAGATAGATAGATAGATAGGTAAATACATTTGCGACGAGGGGATGTGGAGCTCCGTGAGGGGAGAGAGGGATCAGATAGATAGACAGATAGATAGATGGATAAATAGATACATACATACATACACACAATGAGGTGACGTGGAGTTTTGTGAAGGGGGAGAGAGAGAGGTTAGATAGATGGATAGATAGATAGATATAGATAGATAGATAGATATAGATAGACAGGAATAGATAGATAGATGGATATACACGATAGATCTGAAGTGGTAGATTAGCACTAGAATATGATGCTAGTCACGAAGAAGTGCTATGGAAAGGATATAGAGCCGTAGTAACAATAGATGAACACTAGAATATGATGCTAGTCACGAAGAAGTGCTATGGAAAGGATGTAGAGCCGTAGTAACAATAGATTAACACTAGAATATGATGCTAGTCAAGAAGAAGTGCTATGGAAAGGATGTAGAGCCGTAGTAACAATAGATTAACACTAGAATATGATGCTAGTCACGAAGAAGTGCTATGGAAAGGATGTAGAGCCGTAGTAACAATAGATTAACACTAGAATATGATGCTAGTCACGAAGAAGTGCTACGGGAGAGGTGTAGAGGAGGGGTATCGTCTCTCTCTCGGCCCCAGCACTTCTTCGTGACTAGCATCAGTGTTAATCTATTGCCACAACTCAGCATGCAAGATGGAGAGATGGTAATATTATAACTACAGAAAGAATAGTCACGAAGAAGTGCTATGGGGGGGATGTAGAGGCGGGGTATTGTCTCTCTCTCTCTCTCTCTCTCTCTCTCTCTCTCGGCCCAAGCACTTCTTCGTGACTAGCATTTACCTGGGTATTTGAAGAGGTCTGTTCCGACATGGCCTTCTCCTTGGCTGCTCTCTTCATCTTATACCTGTGATTCTGAAACCATATCTTGACCTGAAAAAGAGAAAAAGAGAGCATTAGAGAGCAAAGAGAGGAGAGAGGGAAAAGGAGAGCATTAGAGAGCAAAGAGAGGGGAGAGAGAAAAAGAGAGCATTAGATAGCAAAGAGAGGAGAGAGAAAAAGAGAGCATTAGAGAGCAAAGAGGAGAGAGAAAAAGAGAGCATTA
>NC_137066.1:20631734-20634234 GCF_032717465.1 Coenobita brevimanus
GAACCATGCTAAGGGATGCCGCAGGGAGCACTGGGGTCCCCTTCTGTTTTTCTCTCTCCCCCTTGGCTCTCCCTTTTCCAAGTTCGTGTGTATTTCTCATTCTTGGGCTTCCTCTCCTCTCCCTCCCACTGCTCCTGCCTCCCCTGTTAGTGCCCTGCTGGTGGGAGCGCAGGGCAGGTGTAGGGTACGTAAGGACACGGCAGGGCAGGTGATAAAGGCTGATGAGAGAGACAGACAGACACACACACACACACACACACACACACACACACACACACACACACACACACACACACAATTCCTTGCAATCCCTCTCTCGCATTATCATTCTCTTCTCATCTTTGTCTCCGGTCAATGCAATGCTACCCGGCGCGTCACGGCAGGTGCACGAGGGTCCTTTACACCTGTCCCGCAGCGATTTATTCACAGCAAAACTCTACGCGCCCTGGGAGATCCGCAGCACCTCTTTCTAATTGATTTATTCTGAATATTACCTGGCCTCAATTAAAGGTGAGAAGAGAGGTATGGGTGATGATGATGATGATGATGATGATGATGATGATGATGGTGGTGGTGGTGGTGGTGGTGGTGGTGGTGGTGGTGGTGGTGGTGGTGGTGATGATGATGATGATGATGAATTCTCTTCTATATTTACTTACACAAATTTGGTACACACACACACACACACACACACACACACACACACACACACACACACACACACACACACACACACACACACACACACACACCTAATATCCAAGCAGCTAAATCCTACAAATCCTATTAAATCCCAGGGTAGGATTCCTGACCAGAGATCGTACGTCCAGCATCCGGGGTTGGCTACTGGTGTCGTGTTAATCCTGGTGTTTGTTTGTGTGGATTACAAACGGGAGGATTTGTATGCACTGAGGCGGATTTATAGTCATACATACATACATACATACATACACAAACACATGCATAGATACACACATACATATATAGGTGGAATTACACACACACAGAATATATCCGGACCTCCTTTCCCACCCTAGAGCAGGGTGAGCAGGGTGAGGAGTAGCAATGTCCAGACGGCACAAACTTGCCCAAGCCAATGGGCCACGCTTCCATTCACTCATCATTCAAGCCCCCGGAATCTTGGCTCTATCGGATACACCAACAAACATTCACCACGTTCTGTAGCTTCACACAATGTATCCGATAGAGTCAATCCGGACGCTGCCACGTTAAAAAGGGGTGCCAAATCCCTGATCATGCACTTCTCCTCACAACATTCATCCAGCCAGCTCGATCTCTTGTCAGTTTCCTAGCCTCACCGACTTCCAAACCTCTCTTCCTCACACACTCATCCACCATATCTCTCCACCTTCTCCTTGGCCTACCTCGCCTCCTCCCTCCTTCAAATTCGCTCAGATATACCTTTTTCACCACTCTGTTGTTATCCATTCTCTCCACATGACCATACCATCTCAGTACACTCTCATCGATTCTGGTGTCCACAGACTTCCTCACTCCACATCTTTCACGAATCACATTATTTCGTATCCTATCCACCCTCTGTACTCCACATATATTCCTCAGCAGTCCCATCTCCACTGCTCTCACTCTTGACTTTTCATTTTCGTGCCACACCATAGCCTCACATCCATATGTTAAAGTTGGCACTAACACTCCTTCATGTAAGCCTTGTGCAGCTGCAACACTCAAGCATCTGTTTCTTATCAAGGCCTTCATTGCACCAGCTACTTTTCTTCCTTGTGTCACTCTACTTTCCACTTCTGCACACTTTCCTCTTTTTTCTATCACTGTACCCAAGTATTTGAAATCTCTCACCAATTCCAGTCTCTCTCCATTCACTGTAACATCACACTGGGAGTCACCTTCTCTCTCAGTAACCATCACTTTACTCTTTTCTACATTTACCCTCAAGGCACGACGCTCACAGACATCAGCAAAACTCTACACTAGTCTACCAAGTTCTTGTCCGGTATTTGCAAGCAGTACTGCATCATCAGCATACAACAAATTTGAGATATTCCATCCATCACCATTCATTACCATCGCCATCCCTCTCTCCATTACTCGTGTTTTTACTTCTCTCATCACCCCATCCATATATATATGTTGAACAACCATGGGGACATCACACAACCTTGTCGTACGCCCACACCGATCGTGAACCATTCACTTAGATGCCCATTAACCCTTACACATGCTTCACTACCATCATAAAAACTCTTGACGGCACCTAACAGCTTACCATCTACACCATACATGCGCAAAACTTTCCACAATCCCTCTCTGTCCACTTTGTCGTATGCTTTTTCCAGATCCATGAATGCCATAAACACCTTATGGTCCTTCTCACAAGCCTTCTCTGCTATCTGTCTCACTGCAAATAATTGATCCACACATCCTCTGTCACTCCTAAAGCCACCCTGTTCATCACTCACTAGGACTTCTGATATCTCTCTTACTTTCTCTTTAATAATTCTTC
>NC_137066.1:20674234-20681734 GCF_032717465.1 Coenobita brevimanus
TTAACCAGCCATGTCCAAAAATAAATCGCTATGGAAGAGGTGTTAAGGAGCAGCAAATGACCGTGGGGATACAATTACTGATATGAGGGAAATTAACTCAAATCTCTCTCTCTCTCTCTCTCTCTCTCTCTCTCTCTCTCTCTCTCTCTCTCTCTCTCTCTCCTTGCAAAACAGAATAAATCACTAATTATGATATGTTACGTAACCTACACTGACAGGGTAATACGCATGCAAGAGAGTAACCAAAAGAGTAACAAAGAGAGTAACGTAGAGAGCAACAGAGTAACGAAGAGAGTAAGAGAGTAACGAAGAGAGTATTAAAGAGAAAGAGAGTAACGATGAGTAACAAAGTAACGCAGAGAGTAACAGGGTAACGAAGAGAGTAAGAGAGTAACGAAGAGAGTATTAAAGAGAAAGAGAGTAACGATGAGTAACAAAGAAAGTAACGCAGAGAGTAACAGGGTAACGAAGAGAGTAACAGGGTAACGAAGAGAGTAAGGGAGTAACGAAGAGAGTATTAAAGAGAAAGAGAGTAACGATGAGTAACAAAGAAAGGAACGCAGAGAGTAACAGGGTAACGAAGAGAGTAAGAGAGTAACGAAGAGAGTAACAGAGTAACGAAGAGAGTAAGAGAGTAATCTAAAGAGTATTACCTAAAGATAGAGTAAGAGAGTAATCTAAAGAGTATTACCTAAAGATAGAGTAACCAAAATACTAACGCAAAGAGTAGGAAGAGAGTAGAGAGTAACCCACAAATTAATATAGAGAGTAACTTAAAGAGAAACTGCAAGAGTAACAAAGACAGCAAGTAACCACAAGAGTAACAAAGAGAGCAAGTAAAAGAGTAACCAAGAGAGTAACCCACAAACTAGAGAGTAACTTCAAGAGAAACTACAGGATCAATAGAAAGAGTAACACAATTTTTTTTTAATGCAAGAAAGAAGGAACCCAAGGCCTGCACACATCGACTTACTTGCGAATCTGGGGTCGGAGGTTGAGGTGCCGTACCATGAGGCTGTGGCGGGAGCCGCGTAGTGGGAAAGGTCGGTGTTGCAGTACTGGTAGGTGGAGTGGGTGCCGAATTGCGCCATGTGGGCCATCGGAGCCACGCCGTAGGGGTTCTGCATGGCGGCGGCGGCGAAGTCTGACGCTGAGGGAGACGCGGAAATCCCAAGGGCGCCACTCCCTAAGGCGGCGCCGCTTCCTAAGGCACCACCGCCAAAGGTACCGCTACTGAAGGAAGAGCTGCCTGGAACCAATCCCCCACTGCCTGGAACAAGGGCGCCACTGCCTGGAACTAAGGAAGCGCTGCCTGGAACTAAGGAGGCGCTGCTGTTACTGCTACTACCGCTGGAGCCCCTCCCTGCTGCCACTGCTGCTGCCACTGCTGCTACGTCTACGGTAGAAGCCAGCGTGTCCAGGGGGCTAAGGAGGGAGGTGACGGAGAAGGGCTGGCTCGACCTGGGGCTTCCGCTCATGTCCTAAGCACCCATCATGGCCCCCCCCTCACACCGCCGGTCAGACTCGTGGCTACAGTCCGTCTCTCACCCTTCTTTCAGCGCCGGTCAAACTCCTAGATAAAGCTCGCTTCTTACACTTCCCTCGCCGGTCAGACTCGTGGCTACAGTCCGTCTCTCACCCTTCCTTCAGCGCCGGTCAGACTCGTGGCTACAGTCCGTCTCTCACCCTTCCTTCAGCGCCGGTCAGACTCCTAGATAAAGTTCGCTTCTTACACTTCCTTCAGCGCCGATCAGAGTTTTGGGCCAAGTTCGTTTCTCCCCTTTCTTTTCTAATTTCACTTCACTGGTGGCGCCGATCAGACTGGCAGACAAAGTGCGTTCACCCCAACTGATCCTAATCTCACTCTCTCTCTCAGCGCCGATCAGCGTTCACGACCAAGTTTGTCTCGCCGATCAGAGCAGGGGGCAAAGTCTGTTCTCACCCTGATCTCCCTTCTCCCTAATCTCCCTTCTCAGGTCCGTTTTTCTCCCTTATCTCTGATCCTAATCTCACTTCTCTTCAGCGCCGGTCAGACTACGAGACAGAGTGAGTTTTCCCTTAACACGATCCCAGTCTCACTTATCTCAGTATCTCTAATCTCACTTGTCTCATTGCCGATCAGAGTTTAAGACAAAGTTGGTTTCACTCACTGGAAATATTTGGGACTTGGCTCTTCCGTCTCTCTCTTTTCTCTAGTTTTCCCTTTTTTTTTTTTATCAGCCTTTGTTTCTTTTTTCTTTAAATAAATAAGTCAATGGTTAACGTATTCAAGGGGAAAATTGTCACCTGGAATAATTGTCTTCCGTCCCTTGGTCCTTTCCTCTTTGCATAAAATAAATCAATTCTTATCATACGCTTGGGGAAAACTGTCACTTAGAAAAATTAATTGTCCTCCGTCCTTTGGTTCTTTCTTCTTTGCATAAAAAAATCAATTATTATCATAAGCTTGGGGAAAACTGTCACTTAGAAAAATGCATAAATAAGTCAATTGTTATCATATGCTTGGGGAAAACTGTCACTTCGAAAAATGCATAAATAAGTCAATTGTTATCATATGCTTGGGGAAAACTGTCACTTAGATAAATGCATAAATAAGTCAATTGTTATCATATGCTTGGGGAAAATTGTCACATAGAAAAATTAACTGGCTTCATTTCCCCTCGCACAGTTGATACGCAATTATTCCAGCCCTCTTTCTCCTCTTTCCCCTTCTACGGTGACAGCGATCGTGAAACACCCGCAGTCTTGCTCGGTACGGTGAAGGTGCACTGTGTCCAACCGTAGATGAGAAGAAAATAAGTAGGTAAGAAGAAACTGATAAGTACCAGTGAGTCTTGGTCCAAAATGTTGAATGAGAACTGTAGTTAAGCGCCCTGAGGAGGCAAAATACTTAATCGCCCTGTCTCCCTCAAAAAATGTTAATGAGGACTGTGGTTAAGCGCCTCAGGGAGTTTAAGAAAATATTTGTCTCCCTGTCTCCCTCAAAAACTGTTAATGAGCACTGTGGTTAAGCGCCCTGGGGAGATTAAGTACTGTTCAAGAATCTCCTTAGGTCAATCGATGAGACACAGACCAGCGGTGGTAAGAGCGGCAGAGAGAGCGCCACAGACCCTTCATTCGCGACAGAGATACCGAGTCTTGAGTTGTCTTGGTTTTGTTCAAAGTCAAGGGTCACTTGGGTTTGATCGATGATGCGGCAGAGTCGGGCGGAAGGCGTGGGTGGGACAAAGACGGCCACAGATCCTCATTTGGCGCCAGTTCGTGCGGTACAGATAGTCACAGATCCTAACTGCATGCCCGGAAAGACTTACGGATCGCAATGGTTGGCGGAGACACCGATATTCACTGCTCTGTGGCGACAAAGACTTGGATCACAAGGTACGGCGTGTGTGCGGCAGAGAAACAAAGCCACAGTCACTCATTAGCGCCAGAGAGGTCCACAGTCGATGGCGGGAATGCGGTAGAGAGCGCCAAAGATATTCACAGACCGAGAGAGCCTCAGAGCGTCAGGGTTTTGTCTCACTGGCGACAAAGGTATTCACAGTTCATGACGGGAGTGTGACATAGAGTTCCACAGCTCATTAAGGTGCCAAAGGTATGAATCACACTTGCGGTTGGTCGTGCGGCACTGAAACAAAGCCACAGTCATTCATTGGCGGTGCAGAGATTCACTGTCGGAGACGGAACTGCAGAAGAGAGCGTAAAATCTTCCTGCTTGGGCCACAGATTATTGAGGGCGGGTGTATGGCAGAGAAAGAACGCCACAGTCACTATTTGCCGCCAAAGACAAGGATGGGGGAACGCGGAAGTGTGGCAGAGAGAGAGCTAGAACCCGCCAAAGCTCCCTCTTATTGGCGCCAAAGATATGAATCACACAGAAGGCGGGCGTGCGGCAAAGAAAGAACGCCACAGTCACTATTTGGCGCCAAAGACAGGGCCGGGGAACGCGGAAGTGTGGCAGAGAGAGCGCCAAAGCCCCTCATTTGCGCCAAAGATATAGATCACGGGCTCGATAGCACTTGGCGGCACTCGTAGGCCACCTTCAGGTCAAGAGTTACACCGATAAAAGTCTGGAGTCACAAGGGGGCCTCAACACTCTTACTCTTCGCCCCCGGGAGCGCTCTCTTGCGGCTGCGGCTGCGACTCCTGCGGCGTGGGGGGACAACTCTTTCTTCTCGGGACACGTGAATCTCCTTGGTTTTTACCGGAGGGCTCGTTACAGCTAATGCCCCGTGAGAACCGGCAAATGAGCTTAGATCTGGCTTGCAGTAATATGATAGCACAGACTTGATGGCTAGTGGAGATTGGAGAGCACTCTGCCCCTTCCGACATTTTCCTAACCAACTCAACTTTACATCTTGCCGTCTGGGGGCGGGGCCGTCGCCGAAGCAAGCCTATCACGGCGCGGGATGCGGCGGTGGGGCGGCGCTAGTCCCGCGGGGCGCCAATCCACGGCCGCCAGAATCCCTCAAAGTCAAATCCAACCAATCAATAGCTAGAGCGGAAACACTTAATATGATTGGCCGGGCTCGAGTGCCTACCTACTCGAGATTGGTCCATAGATTTGGAATATTTGTGAACTCACTGCGGGCTTCGCTGTGAGAAATAACAATGAGAGGGAAAAAGAACGAATACTAAACTGAAAAGAGAGTGTTTTACAGACGAAAAGAGCAGAATGGAGAGACGTTGGGGCCCCCTCTGCATTAATATTACATTACACAGAGGGGACCATGCTAGGGGACGCCAAATTAAACCATCCCTCCAACGTAAACCCAAAATTTCCCCACCAACCCCGACCAACCCACGCCAAATCAAACCACCCCTTCAACGTAAACCCTTCCCCACCAGCTCCAAGCCAAATTAAACCATCCCTCCAACGTAAACCCAATATTTCCCCGCCAACCCACGCCAAATTAAACCATCCCTCCAACACAAACCCTTCCCCACCAACCCCCACCAACCCACTGCTTCTTAAACCATCTTCACTCCTTAACCCCAACTTCCCCCCCCCCCAACCAAACCCCACACGCACGCCGCCTCACTCTGACTTTCTGCACGCACCCTTGTCCTTCTGTGCTAACTTCCTCTCTCTCACTCTGACGCACGCTACTTCCCTCTTTCTTAAATTGTCCCTACAACGTAAATGGTAAATCCTCACCAGCACCCCACACGCACGCCACTTCACTCTCTCTTTAACCAGCCTTGCAGCCCTCACTCTAATCCCCCTCTCTCTCTCACTCACTCTATCTCTCTCAACATACCTCCAGCACCCTTTCCCAAATTCACCCAGTCTTTCCTTCTCTCTAATCGACCTCTTCACTCTGTCTCACTCTCAGGCCAATCCTTGAACCCACACACTAAAACCTCCCCTCTGCCTCACTCTACCTCACTCTGACTGCCTCACAGGATTCCTCTTGCCTACATGCTAAATATTTCCCCCCTTCACTCTTCTCTAAACCGCCCCTTGAACTCATGCCCGATCTAAATCTAACTCGTCTAACTTCACTCAGACTCACTCTAACTTCACTCTAGCGGCCTCCAGCGCCTCCTGCAGCAGTGTGAGGTAGTGTGAGGCAGTGTGTAGCGTCTGTATAACCTCACTATTAAACTGCCGTAGGGGGGGGGTCCTGGCGGGGGGGGGGGGCGGTGACAAAGGGGGAAGTGAAGCGAGAGGAACCCACCGTTACACCCCCCCCCCTGCTGCTACTCTCTCTCTCTCTCTCTCTCTCTCTCTCTCTCTCTCTCTCTCTCTCTCTCTCAAACTATCCATCTGCTTTCAGTCTATCTACGTCTGTCTGTCTGTCTGTCTCTCTCTCTCTCTCTCTCTCTCTCTCTCTCTCTCTCTTTCTCTCTTTCAAACTATCCATCTGCTTTCAGTCTATCTACGTCTGTCTGTCCGTCTCTCTCTCTCTCTCTCTCTCTCTCTCTCTCGAACTATCCATCTGCTTTCAGTCTATCTACGTCTGTCTGTCTGTCCATCTCTCTCTCTCTCTCTCTCTCTCCCTCTCTCTCTCTCTCTCCATTTTTCCGTGGCCATTACGTGCACATATCCTACGAATTCTTTGTTTCTTGAGCCATTTTCTGTGCCACGTTTCTCTCTCTCTCTCTCTCTCTCTCTCTCTCTCTCTCTCTCTCTCTCTCGCTCGCGCTTTGTTTAGCTTTGTCTAACTGTCTCTCTTTCTTTACCCCCTCTGTGCCAAATTTCTCTATCTCACTCTCTCTCTCTCTCTCTCTCTCCCTCTCTCTCTCCCCTACACACCTCACCTTTCCTCCCTTCCTCCCTCCCCCTCCTCCTCTCCCTCCCCTCTCCTCTTGGTCACATTTTATTACTCGCTCCCCTTCTCTCTCTCTCTCTCTCTCTCTCTCTCTCTCTCTCTCTCTCTCTCTCTCTCTCTCTCAATCTATCCATCAGTCTGTCACTCGCCTCACTCAACTATTCAATCTCTCTCTCTCTCTCTCTCTCTCTCTCTCTCTCTCTCTCTCTCTCTCTCTCTCTAATATTTGTTTACGCCGTCTCCGTACCACACGAGAGAGAAAGAGAGAGAGAGAGAGAGAGAGGCGGTCAGGAGGGACGAAATTTTTGCAATAGACTGTACATGTAAAGATCCATATACATTTGGCTCCACACACACCTGGTACAGTGTCTATTTATCTATCTATCTCTATATCAATCCTATCTATCTATCTATCTGTCTATCTACTGCCAGACGCCTTAATCCCTTGATGGGTGGCCACAAACAAATCGTCTCCACGTCACCCTGTCCCCCGCCATTTCACTGCCCTGCTCCCAATTCACCCCCCCCTCTCTCCTATACCTCTCCACCCCATCCCTCCATCTCATCCTCAGCTTCCCCCTCCTTCTCCTCCCTTCCACCTCATCCTCGGCCTCCCCCTCCCTCTCCCCCTTTCCACCTCACTCACATACACTCTCCTAGTTAGTCTCTCGCTCTCCATCCTCTCCATCACGGCTGTCAAGCGTACGAAATAACATGCCTCTGCTACACACACACACACACACACACACACACACACACACACTCACTAACGCTGTATCAGGTCTATATGCCGCCGCCTGTACATCATAAACTCTACGCATCAGAAAACCCAACTTTCAAATAATTCAACAACAAAAAATCCACAGTAATCCCTAAATCCACTTTCCTCACACCGCCATAGTTACCCCTACATCATCGGTACTCAAGGTCGCAATACTTAACATTTATTGATGATTTTCGCCCCACGTACTGCAGTGATAAAAAGCCCTCCCTTTCGCGGCTATGATGCAGATTAACGAGATTAATGATTAACATAGACGCCACTGCTTCTTCCAGCTACTCTAGGTGCTCACATCACTCACAGTAACTAGAGTTTCATGTTTCCTAATAGTATATAATTAGTGTCATTTGGTTAAATATTGGTAGCAGGCAGAGGTAGGCCGAGGGAATGGCTGGGGCACATATACAGAAAAGAAGGCAGTTTAATACAGGATGTGCCAGAGTG
>NC_137066.1:20686734-20689234 GCF_032717465.1 Coenobita brevimanus
TATGACTACAAGATCTAACTCTACATGCTGAAGGATGAGGATAGTAAAGCAAGACTATGACTACAAGATCTAACTCTACATGCTGAAGGATGAGGATAGTAAAGCAAGACTATGACTACAAGATCTAACTCTACATGCTGAAGGATAAGGATAGAAAAGCAAGACTATGACTACAAGATCTAACTCTACATGCTGAAGGATAAGGAGAGTAAAGCAAGACTATGACTACAAGATCTAACTCTACATGCTGAAGGATAAGGATAGTAAAGCAAGACTATGACTACAAGATCTAACTCTACATGCTGAAGGATAAGGATAGTAAAGCAAGACTATGACTACAAGATCTAACTCTACATGCTGAAGGATAAGGATAGTAAAGCAAGACTATGACTACAAGATCTAACTCTACATGCTGAAGGATAAGGATAGTAAAGCAAGACTATGACTACAAGATCTAACTCTATATGACTACAAGATCTAACTCTATATGCTGAAGGATAAGGATAGTAAAGCAAGACTATGACTACAAGATCTAACTCTACATGCTGAAGGATAAGGATAGTAAAGCAAGACTATGACTACAAGATCTAACTCTACATGCTGAAGGATGAGGATAGTAAAGCAAGACTATGACTACAAGATCTAACTCTACATGCTGAAAGATGAGGATAGTAAAGCAAGACTATGACTACAAGATCTAACTCTACATGCTGAAGGATAAGGATAGTAAAGCAAGACTATGACTACAAGATCTAACTCTACATGCTGAAGGATAAGGATAGTAAAGCAAGACTATGACTACAAGATCTAACTCTACATGCTGAAGGATAAGGATAGTAAAGCAAGACTATGACTACAAGATCTAACTCTACATGCTGAAGGATAAGGATAGTAAAGCAAGACTATGACTACCAGATCTAACTCTACATGCTGAAGGATAAGGATAGTAAAGCAAGACTATGGCTACAAGATCTAACTCTACATGCTGAAGGATAAGGATAGTAAAGCAAGACTATGACTACAAGATCTAACTCTACATGCTGAAGGATAAGGATAGTAAAGCAAGCCTATGACTACAAGATCTAACTCTACATGCTGAAGGATAAGGATAGTAAAGCAAGACTATGACTACAAGATCTAACTCTACATGCTGAAGGATAAGGATAGTAAAGCAAGACTATGACTACAAGATCTAACTCTACATGCTGAAGGATAAGGATAGTAAAGCAAGACTATGACTACAAGATCTAACTCTACATGCTGAAGGATAAGGATAGTAAAGCAAGACTATGACCACAAGATCTAACTCTACATGCTGAAGGATAAGGATAGTAAAGCAAGACTATGACTACAAGATCTAACTCTACATGCTGAAGGATAAGGATAGTAAAGCAAGACTATGACTACAAGATCTAACTCTACATGCTGAAGGATAAGGATAGTAAAGCAAGACTATGACTACAAGATCTAACTCTACATGCTGAAGGATAAGGATAGTAAAGCAAGACTATGACTACAAGATCTAACTCTACATGCTGAAGGATAAGGAGAGTAAAGCAAGACTATGACTACAAGATCTAACTCTACATGCTGAAGGATAAGGATAGTAAAGCAACACTATGACTACAAGATCTAACTCTACATGCTGAAGGATAAGGATAGTAAAGCAAGACTATGACTACAAGATCTAACTCTACATGCTGAAGGATAAGGATAGTAAAGCAAGACTATGACTACAAGATCTAACTCTACATGCTGAAGGATAAGGATAGTAAAGCAAGACTATGACTACAAGATCTAACTCTACATGCTGAAGGATAAGGATAGTAAAGCAAGACTATGACTACAAGATCTAACTCTACATGCTGAAGGATAAGGATAGTAAAGCAAGAAGGCTCCCCCCACCACCAAACCCTCCAGGAAAAAGTGAGAAAAACCACCATGCAGCCAGGAAAAACTGACATGGAAATTTTATAGGAAACACTGGAAAGGAAAAGTCACATTCTATAATACTTTATCTATAAGCTACCCGACTGAGTAACCTGAAAGAGAAAGTAAACAAATAAAATAATAGTTACGGCATGACATTATAAACCGGTACATTGAGTTAATGGGAAGTCTGTGGACATAACGTGGAAGCTACACACTGCACAGTGTGGATGTTTAGGGGTGGTGCGGCAGCCTTGCCTGGCGCTTTTAAGGTAGGCAGCAGTCAATCAGGCCCTAGCCCCGTTCACTCCACTGAGACAAGGAACTCTCCCATGTGGGACAAGTGTAGTAAACAAGTTTCATCCTGAAGCAGTGACCCCTGGTACATTAAAAAAATCCCGATGGTGGTCACTTGATTAACAGGGACCCTCAGTGATCCACAGCCCATCACAGGTCGAAATTAAGAGTAGTGACCGTTAACTCAGGGTTATCTGTGCAGATCCTAATCTGTGCTTACTGACCTTATTTGCATTCAGTACATCGAAAAATGTATAATGACGTGACGTGATGC
>NC_137066.1:20704234-20706734 GCF_032717465.1 Coenobita brevimanus
AAAGCCTTTGAGATGTCAAGTGCAATGGCAAAGCTTTCGACAAGGTCCCGAAAGGAGGATGACCAGGAGTCTGAAAGGTAGGTGAGAAGATCGCCAGTGGAGCGTCCCTGACGGAACCCATACTGACGATCAGAGAGAAGGTTGTGATAGGAAAGATGCCTTAAAATTACATACACATACATATACATAAATACATACATACACACACAAACACATACATACATATACATAAATACATACATACACACAAACACATACACACTGTTATGCAATACATTTATTTTGATGAACTACCAGATGAACAGTGTTTCTGCCCAGGAGTGTGGAATTCCAGACACCTTTTCTCCAGGTAGTAAAAGCCAGCTGTCTTGGCGCCAGTCGTTTCGAATCACGCACCCCCCTCCCTACTGTGCTCTCGTATGCCTGTTCATCCTGTAGTGCTGTCAGACGTAGGAATAGATATAGTGGGATTGTTATTATCTTATTCTTGGTCTTCATTCAAACATGATAACAAATTACTGTAAATTATTTCCTTGTTAACTTATTCTTTATTCATGAGTAGTTGTAGATTTGCCACGGTATGATAGGCTCAATGACCAAGGTAATGACGGCAGGTTGTACACTTTGGAGTTCAGTTCACCTTCGACCTCTGACCTGACCTGACCTGCCCGTCATCATGGGTCTGCCTACCTTGTATATGTGGTGCCTCGTGTAACTCCCTCTGTTGATAAGTATAATCTGTTATCTTGTATGAGTAAGAGTGTAAATGTATAGAGTGTAATTCATATGTAAAATAATATCTATGATTTTATATAAAGTGTAATTTATATGTAAAATAATGTCTATGATTTTATATTTTCTTTGAATTTATGAAAGTCTAAGCTATTCATTTGACTCCTGGTACTGAAAGAAAACTGAATTAAATCAATGACTGAAGGATAATATTGAGCCTCCAGTATATTATTTTAGGTAACTTCCATTCTTGTAGTAGTGTAGTAATTCTAGTTTTGTGGTCTTGTGATGCGAGTTGTTCATTATTCTGTAGTGTTACGGATTCGAACCCTAGTCCGTAACAATACACATACTGTACATAAATACGTACATACATACACACACATACATACATATACATACATACACACACACATACATACACATACATATACATGAATACATACATACACACACATACATATACATAAATACATACAGACACATACATACACATACATATACATAAATACATACATACACACAAACACACACACACATATACATAAATACGCACATACACACACAAACACATACATACATATACATAAATACATACATACACACACACATACATACACATACATATACATATATATATTTTTACATACACACACACACATACATATACATACCTACATACATACATACACACATATATACATACCTACAAACATACATACACACATACAATCACACACAGACATAGATTGATAGATAGATAAATTTAGATAGACAGAGAGATAGATAGATAGAATGATGCAATAAATAGTAAGTTTCACACAGATGTGGGATAGATAGATAGTCATAGATAGATAGATAGATAGTCATAGATAGATAGATAGATAGATAGATAGTCATAGATAGATAGATAGATAGATAGATAGTCATAGATAGATAGATAGATAGATAGATAGTCATAGATAGATAGATAGATAGATAGATAGTCATAGATAGATAGATAGATAGATAGTCATAGATAGATAGATAGTCATAGATAGATAGATAGATAGTCATAGATAGATAGATAGATAGATAGTCATAGATAGATAGATAGATAGACATAGGTAGACAGACAGATAGATAGATAGATAGAGATTGATAGGTGGACTGATAGATAGATAGAAGGATAGATACATACATACATACATACATACATACGGATATTACATACGGATAGATAGATACCTTAGATAGATAGGGGTAAACTCTCTCTCTCTCTCTCTCTCTCTCTCTCTCTCTCTCTCTCTCTCTCTCTCTCTCTCTCTCTCTCTCTCTTTATCTCTCCACTCATCCACTCTTTTCCTCTCCACTTCCTCTTCTTCCCTACTCACCTCCTCCTCCAACCCTCCTCCGATCCCTCTTCATCTCTCTCTCTCTCTCACACACAGACACACACACACACACACACACACACACACACACACACACACACACACACACCTTCTCCTCTTTCTCCTCCTCTTCTTCTTGAGGAGGAGGAAGAAGATGAAAAAGGTGTTTGTGATGAGTGAGAGAGAGAGAGAGAGAGAGAGAGAGAGAGAGAGAGAGAGAGAGAGAGAGAGAGAGAGAGAGAGAGAGAGAATGAGGAATACCAGAGGCCGTGATGTGGCTAATGATGATGATGATGGATGGTGTTGACGGGGTGAGGGTAGTGGAGAGAGAGAGAGAGAGGAGGAGGAGGAGGAGGAGGACAAGCAGAGTAGGAGTGATAGGTGGTAAAGGAAAG
>NC_137066.1:20724234-20729234 GCF_032717465.1 Coenobita brevimanus
ATCATCACCATCACCATCATCATCATCACCATCATCATCATCATCATCATCATTATTATTACTATCATTATCATCATCATCATCATTATTATTACTATCATTATCATCATCATCATCATTATTATTACTATCATTATCATCATCATCATCATCATTATTATTACTATCATCATCATCATCACCATCATCATCATCATCACCATCATCATCATCATCATGTTAACTAAAATATAATGCTGAGAAGGTAGACAGAAGAATGAGAGAGAGAGAGAGAGAGAGAGAGAAAGAAAACGGAAAAAGGTACACAGGGGGAACTAAATCAAACAAAAGAAAACGAAGAAAGCGTAAAGAGGCCCCTAGAGGGGGTACTAAAAAATAATAATAATAATATACAGCCATAGAAACATAGTAAAAAAACTAGCATGAAAAAATAGGAGCAAAAAGAGAGAGAGAGAGAAAAAAAATGGAAAAGCAAATAGAGGCGAAGAAAACGTAGTGAGGCGCCTGGAGGGGGTACTAAAATTAAGCCTTAGGAGTAGGGTGTGCACGGGTCATTGTCGCCTGAAGTTCTCGTTATTTTGCCTCGTAATTTCAACCCTTATGGCCCCACCAGACCCCTCCAAAATTCCCGGAAAACCTTGGGCCCTCCCTCTCTCAATTTCTCTCTCTCTCTCTCTCTCTCTCTCTCTCTCTCTCTCTCTCTCTCTCTCTCTCTCTCTCTCTCTCTCTCTCTCTCTATCTATCTATCTATCTATCTATCTATCTATCTATCTATCTCTCTGTTTATCTATCAATCTATCTATCTCTGCTTCTCATACACATACACTCTCTCTCTCTCTCTCTCTCTCTCTCTCTCTCTCTCTCTCTCACACACACACACACACACACACACAGATTATTATTAGTACGGCCATGTGGAGAGAACAGAGAATGAGAAACTGACTAGGAGAGAGTATGGGAGTTAGGTGAGGGGAGAGAGGAGAAATGGGGGAGGGGGAGATTGATGATGAGATGGAGGGATGGGGTGGAGAGCGTGGAGAAGGAGAGACTAACTAGAAGTGTATATGTGTGAAGTGGAGGGGGGGAAGGGGGAGGGGAAGGTCGAGGATGAGGTACGGGATGCTATGGAGGTGCTTTGCCTGTGGTCACCCCTTCCAGGATTAAGCAGACTGGCCATGGATAGATAGATAGACAGATAGATAGATAGATAGACAAATAGATGGATAGACAGAGAGATACAGACATATAGATAGGTAAATAGTTAGATAAGATAGAAAGGTAGATAGATAGCTAGATAGATAGATAGATAGACAGACATAGGTAGATAGATAGATAGACAAATGGATGGATAGACAGATAGATAAACATAGATAGATAGACAGATAAACAGATAGATAAGATAGAAAGGTAGATAGATAGATAGATAGACAGACATAGGTAGATAGACAGACAGACAGACAGATAGATAGGCAGATAGATAGATAGATAGACAGACACAGATAGATAGATAGACAGACAGACAGACAGACAGACAGACAGACAGATAGACAGATGGATAGATAGATAGATAGATAGACAGACAGACAGACAGATGGATAGACAGATAGATAGACAGACAGATAGAAAGATAGATAGATAGATAGACAGACAGACAGACAGATAGATAGACAGACATATAGACAGACAAAGCTAAAACCCAAAGCAATAATTCAGACAAGAAAGAGTGAGACAGGAAATGATAAACACGGAAATACCCCATATCCCTCAGAGCGGCCAGTCAGTCCCTCACTAATGATAACCGAATGTAAATACAGAAGACGTTTACCCAACACACTGAGTGACGAGTCAAACGGCGTCCTGTAAGCCGAGAAACCATTTACAACGCTGGGTGGTAACCATGTAACCAAACCATACGTGCTCCCTACGTGTCAACAAGTGGGTTGGTGGAGGGTTAGTGCCCCTCCCCGTAAAACAAATAACTCAGAGTCAAATGGCCACCCCTTACGGGATTATGGCGTCTGGCAATAGATAGATAGATAGATAGACGAGCCAAATGGTTTCCCGTAAGCCAAGAAACCATTTACAACGCTGGGTGGTAACCATGTAACCAAACCATACGTGCTCCCTACGTGTCAACAAGTGGGTTGGTGGAGGGTTAGTGCCCCTCCCTGTAAAACAAATAACTCAGAGTCAAATGGCCACCCCTTACGGGATTATGGCGTCTGGCAATAGATAGATAGATAAACAGCATAACCAATACCGTGATATGAACCCAGTACTAATTTCTATACAATCTACATGCTCACCTTCCCCTATTTCTAGTCATTTTTATTTATGGATAGGGGCCGGCATCCCCCAAAATCACTGGGGGGTCACGCTCCCTAATTATTGCATTACGGGTGAGATTCCATTGTATAAGATATCAAAGTCAATTCTGCCCCTCCTTTCACTATTGAGAATATTTATTTTTTATTTGGTGAGGGGCCGCCACCCCCCCAAAAGCCAGAACCATACGAATTTATCTGGGAAGTTTGATTCAGTTCTAACAGCTTAGGAAGAGTTGAAGCGCGCGTGAACACACACACACACACACACACACACACACACACAGTAGCACATAAACACTACAAATCTCTCTCTCTCTCTCTCTCTCTCTCTCTCTCTCTCTCTCTCTCTCTCTCTCTCTCTCTCTCTCTCTCTCTCTCTCTCTCTCTCTCTCTCTCTCACTCTCTTTCTCTCTCTCTCTCTCTCTCTCTCTCTCTCTCTCTCTCTCTCTCTCTCTCTCTCTCTCACACACACACACACACACACACACACACACACACACACACACACACACACACACATAGTAGCATAAACACTACAACTCAAACTCTCTCTCTCTCTCTCTCTCTCTCTCTCTCCTACACACACACACACACACACACACACACACACACAATCACACACCAGTACAGAACACGCTGCCTTAATATTTCACCACCTCACCTTACCTCACCTCACAACAAATCCAAACAAAGGACATGTAAACAACCAATCAACAAACGAATGACGGAGGGAACAAGGAAGCAAGGCTTGTAAGTAAGGGCAGGGAAGGCGTAAAGGGGCAGACAGTAAAGGAATAATGGATAAAAACAAAGCAAAACAGAGGAGGTTTGGAAATGCTGGAGGGGTCCCTGTGCGTCTGGCGGCGAGGTATGAACGTAAACAGCAATCCATAAACGAATGAAGGCCGGAACAAGGAGTAAGGCATATAAGTAAGGGTAGGCAAGGCATAAAGGCGCAGACAGTAAAGGAATAAAGGCTAAAAAATAAAGGAAAACAGAGGAGATTTGAAATTACTGGAGGGGTCCCTGTCTGTCTGGAGGCGGAGTATGAACGTAAACAGCAATCAATAAACAGCGGACGGAACAAAGAAGTAAGGCACGCAAGTAAGGGCAGGGAAGGCGTAAAGGGGCAGACAGTAAGGGAATAAAGGATAAAAAATAAAGGAAAACAGAGGGGGTTTGGAAATGCTGGGAGGGGTCCCTGTTCGTCTGGCGAAGGGGTATGAACGTAAACAGCAATCCATAAACGAATGACGGAGGGAACAGAGGAGTAAGGCATGTAAGTAAGGGCAGGGAAGGCGTAAAGGGGCAGATAGTAAAGGAATAAAGGCTAAAAATAAAGGAAAACAGAGGAGGTTTGAAATTACCGGAGGGGTCCCTGTGCGTCTGGCGGCAAGGTATGAACGTAAACAGCAATCCATAAACGAATGAAGGCCGGAACAAGAAGTAAGGCTTGTAAGTAAGGGCAGGGAAGGCGTAAAGGCGCAGACAGTAAGGGAATAAAGGCTAAAAAATAAAGGAAAACAGAGGAGGTTTGAAATTACTGGAGGGGTCCCTGTGCGTCTGGCGAAGGGGTATGAACGTAAACAGCAATCCATAAACGAATGACGGAGGGAACAAGGAAGCAAGGCATGTAAGTAAGGGCAGGGAAGGCGTAAAGGCGCAGACAGTAAGGGAATAAAGGCTAGAAAATAAAGAAAAACAGAGGAGGTTTGAAATTACTGGAGGGGTCCCTGTGCGTCTGGCGGCGGGGTATGTGACCAAGTGCAGGGAAAGTAGTTTTGGCTGAGGGTTGAAGGGCCCTTGTGCCACGTGAAGGGCAGGTCATTAGAAGCCTGCACCTAGGGGGGTCCTGGCCTTACCCCACGCTCTTTTTTACTCTCTTTTTTACTCTCTTTTCTGATGGGAGATGGGAGAGAGTAAGGGAGAAAGAGGAGGAGAGGAATGGATGAAGGAAAGAGAGGTGAAAGAGAAGGACTTTTGATGTCTGCACCTAGGGGGGGTCCTGCCCCTACCCCACGCTCTTCTTACTCTCTTTTACTCTCTTTTCTCTCCTCGGTATTAAATGAGAGAGAGAGAGAGAGAGAGAGAGAGAGAGAGAGAGAGAATTAAAATTGAAGACTGCAGAGGAAGGATTATACCAGGATTGTAGGTCGCTCTCTCTTTACTCTTTTTTTTGCTCTCTTTACTCTCTCTCTCTCTCTCTTTCTTCCCAAGTGAGAGAGAGAGAGAGAGAGAGAGAGAGAGAGAGAGAGAGAGAGAGAGAGAGAGAGAGAGTTTCATAACCCAGCCTGGTCCCTTTCGTGCAGGTTTTCTAATAACCCTCTCTCTCTCTCTCTCTCTCTCTCTCTCTCTCTCTCTTGATGCTGCGAACATAAAAATGAGAGAGAGAGAGAGAGAGAGAGAGAGGAGGGAAGAAATTGCTGGAGGAAGGAAGGGCGGTCTATGAGAAGTTTTTAATTTCTCTCTCTCTCTCTCTCTCTCTCTCTCTCTCTCTCTCTCTCTCTCTCTCTCTTGATGCTGCGAACATAAAAATGAGAGAGAGAGAGAGAGAGAGAGAGAGAGAGGAGGGAAGAAATTGCTGGAGGAAGGAAGGGCGGTCTGTGAGAAGTTTTTAATTTCTCTCTCTCTCTCTCTCTCTCTCTCTCTCTCTCTCTCTCTCTCTCTCTCTCT
>NC_137066.1:20734234-20736734 GCF_032717465.1 Coenobita brevimanus
TTCACCTTAACTTGGCTCAGATTTTCGACCTTAATTCCCGCTGGTCAGTCACGTAATAAGAAAACTCTGCATCGTTTTCATAGCACTTCTTCGTGACTAGCACCATATTTCAAAGCTAATTTAGTGTTACGCAGTTTATGTATTAGCCCGTGTTTGTGTGTCTGTGTACAAAATATCTCAAAAAGTTGCTACCAGATTTCCATAAAATTTTGAGGACAGGTAGACAGAGGATCAGGTAAGAGTTGATTAGATTTTGAGCTGGATCCGGATACAGATGCTGGAATAAATCGCAAATATTATTGGTGTTTGTAGATGTATGTGCTCTCTGTGATTGTGAAATAGGGCAGACCAGGACCGTAGACTAAATTGATTGTGAAATAGGGCAGACTAGGACCGTAGACTAAACTGATTGTGAAATAAGGCAGACTAGGACCGTAGACTAAATTGATTGTGAAATAAGGCAGACTAGGACCGTAGACTAAATTGATTGTGAAAGAAGGCAGACTAGGACCGTAGACTTAAATTGCTATGTGAGACCGTAAAAGTTTTCGTCTGATGGGAAGAAGGAATTGCAGAAGAAACTAATTAATTTTATTGGTGTTTGCTGGGGTATACACTCTCTGAAGGCTATTTTTTCTTCATTCTAACTTAGCATTCGAGATGAAGAGATGGCAGTTTTAAGCCTGGTTAAACTGAACAGAGTATAGCAGATTGAAGGGTTATATATGAGAGAGAGAGAGAGAGAGAGAGAGAGAGAGAGAGAAGAGGCAGTATAGAAGAATGAAGGATTATATATGTGGAGAGAGAGAGAGAGAGAGAGAACAGGCAGTATAGCAGATTGAAGGGATTATAGATGTGGAGAGAGAGAGAGAGAGAGAGATGAAAGGGGTGTTTTTAGAGCGATGAAAATAAATCTTCAATAAGGACTTTTTTTTTCTTTTCACAGGGCCATCTCATTGACTCTCTCTCTCTCTCTCTCTCTCTCTCTCTCTCTCTCTCTCTCTCTCTCTCTCTCTCTCTCATTATTCTTTCTTCACTCCCTTTCTCCTTCCCCCTTTCTCATCCCTCCCTCTCTCTTTCCTTTCCCCATCCTTCTCTCTCTCTCTCTCTCTCTCTCTCTCTCTCTCTCTCTCTCTCTCTACTCCCCCCTCTTTCTCATCCCTTCCTCTCATTCCTTTCCCCATTCTCTTCTCTCTCTACTTCTCCCCCTCTCTCCCCTCCCTCCCTCTCCCTCTCACTCTCCTCCCTCTCTCTCTCCCTCTCTCTCTCTCTCTCTCCCTCTCTCTCCCTCTCTCTCTCTCTCTCTCTCTCTCTCTCTCTCTCTCTCTCTCTCTCTCTCTCTCTCTCTCTCTCCCTCCCTCTCTCTCTCTCTCCTCCCTCACCTCTCCAAACTCAAGCCTTCTCCACTCTTCTTCTTTGTCTAGAGAGCGTTCTGAGTAGGCTTCCCTTTTTTTGTTAAATTGGAGGCAGGGAGAGCAAGGATGATACAAGATTCCAGGCACGCTAATCCCACCCTTAATTACTCTATCCGTAAGGGTGATCACTGGGAGGGTGTCTGTGTTTCTCGCTCTCCAATGGGGTAGGTTAAAAAGAGAGAAAAAAGAGAGAGAGGGGAAAAAGAAGAGAGGGAAAGAGAGAAACGAAGTATGTGTGCTTTCTTTTCAGTTTTCACTGTCACGAGACTCTCTCTCTCTCTCTCTCTCTCTCTCTCTCTCTCTCTCTCTCTCTCTCTCTCTCTCTCTCTCTCTCTCTCTCTCTCTCTCTCTCTCTCTCTCTCTCTCTCTTGTCACTTTCCTCTGGTGGCTAATATTGCTGAGCTGAGAGAGGCTTGGTATGTTTCTCTGCCTAATATTTCACCTCTTCTACTTGTCACTTTCCTCTGCTGGCTAATATTGCTAAGCTGAGAGAGGCTTGGTATGTTTCTCTGCCTAATATTTCACCTCTTCTACTTGTCACTTTCCTCTGCTGGCTAATATTGCTAAGCTGAGAGAGGCTTGGTAAGTTTCTCTGCCTAATATTTCACCTCTTCTACTTGTCACTTTCCTCTGCTGGCTAATATTGCTAAGCTGAGAGAGGCTTGGTATGTTTCTCTGCCTAATATTTCACCTCTTGTACTTGTCACTTTCCTCTGCTGGCTAATATTGCTAAGCTGAGAGAGGCTTGGTATGTTTCTCTGCCTAATATTTCACCTCTTATACTTGTCACTTTCCTCTGCTGGCTAATATTGCTAAGCTGAGAGAAGCTTGGTATGTTTCTCTGCCTAATATTTCACCTCTTGTACTTGTCACTTTCCTCTGCTGGCTAATATTGCTAAGCTGAGAGAAGCTTGGTATGTTTCTCTGCCTAATATTTCACCTCTTCTACTTGTCACTTTGTTGGCTAATATTGCTAAGCTGAGAGAGGCTTGGTATGTTTCTCTGCCTAATATTTCACCTCTTCTACTTGTCACTTTCCTCTGCTGGCTAATATTGCTAAGCTGAGAGAGGCTTGGTATGTTTCT
>NC_137066.1:20744234-20754234 GCF_032717465.1 Coenobita brevimanus
CTCTCTCTTATGGCTTTCCAACTTTTCTGTTATCCCATACCCTGCCTCACCCCACATCCTGCCTCACCCACACCCTGCCTCACCCACACACCCTGCCTCACCCACACACCCTGCCTCACCCACACACCCTGCCTCACCCACACCCTGCCTCACCACACCCTGCCTCACCCACACACCCTGCCTCACCCACACCCTGCCTCACCACACCCTGCCTCACCACACACCCTGCCTCACCCACACCCTGCCTCACCCACACCCTGCCTCACCCACACCCTGCCTCACCCACACCCTGCCTCACCACACACCCTGCCTCACCCACACCCTGCCTCACCACACACCCTGCCTCACCCACACCCTGCCTCACCACACACCCTGCCTCACCACACACCCTGCCTCACCCACACACCCTGCCTCACCCCACACCCTGCCTCACCCACACCCTCCCTCACCCACACCCTACCTCACCACACACCCTGCCTCACCACACCCTGCCTCACCACACCCTGCCTCACCACACCCTGCCTCACCACACCCTGCCTCACCACACCCTGCCTCACCACACCCTGCCTCACCACACCCTGCCTCACCACACCCTACCTCACCACACCCTGCCTCACCACACCCTACCTCACCACACCCTGTCTCACCACACCCCCTGCCTCACCACACCCCCTGCCTCACCACACCCCCTGCCTCACCACACCCTACCTCACCACACCCTGCCTCACCACACACCCTGCCTCACCACACCCTACCTCACCCACACCCTGCCTCATCTACACCCTGCCTCACCCACACCCTGCCTCACCACACACCCTGCCTCACCACACACCCTGCCTCACCACACACCCTGCCTCACCACACACCCTGCCTCACCACACCCTGCCTCACCACACCTACTAAACAGATAATTAGGGCAATACTTAGAGATTCACTCACTTGATTCCTGTGTGTGTGTGTGTGTGTGTGTGTGTGTGTGTGTGTGTGAGAGAGAGAGAGAGAGAGAGAGAGAGAGAGAGAGGGAGGGAGAGGCAGGAGAGAGGAGGGAGACGGAGAGCGAGGAAGGGAGGAGAGAGAGGAGGTAAGGAGGGGGGGGGTAGGCATAAAATATTCAGTGATCAGATACGGCAAGTGTGTGTGAGGCGGCATGAGTACCCCAGAGCGCCCTTGGCCTCTTCATCACGCTGTTCAACCCTCCTGAGCCCACACCAGGAGACATAACCACTCTGTTGAAGATTAAGGTTGCTAAAATGACACAAATTGAAAAAAATATTGTAACCATCATCATCATCATCAGCAGCAGCATCTATCTATGTACCCATCTATTGCCAGACGCCTTAATCCCGTAAGGGGTGGCCACAAACAAATCGCCTCCACGTCACCCTATCCCCCACCATTTCTCTGCCCTGCCCCAAATTCACACACCCCCTCTCTCATATACCTCTCCACTCCATCCCTCCATCTCATCCTTGGCCTCCCCCTCCCTCTCCCCCCCTCTACCTCACTCACATACACTCTCCTCGACAGTCTCTCACTCTCCATAAATAACGTGCAAAGGGATATCAACTGCTCATATAAAAAAAAAATAAATCGCTAAGGAAGAGGTGTTAAGGAGCTTCTTTAAATGACAGTACCAGCCTTAGTTACATAAATTTATTGTAATATACCTAAGATTTACTGAAAAAAAAAAAATCCATCTATCTATTGCCAGACGCCTTAATCCCGTAAGGGGTGGCCACAAGCAAATCGCCTCCATGTCGCCCTGTCCCCCGCCATTTCACGGCCCTGCTTCCAGCTCACACCCCCCTCTCATATACATTATTGAAAAAAGGGGGAATTTATTGAAAAAAAAAAGAGAGAATATTAAAAAAATATATATATATATCCATGCTCAAATATTTCTCAAAAAAAAAAAAAATTGACCTTTGTCCTGTGACCCTTACCTCTGACTAGTTTTTTTTTTCTTTCTTTCTTTTTCTTTTCTTTCGCAGGCGGGCTGAAGATGTGAGGAAAGTCAGCAATCTAGTGAAGGGAAATCGTTCGCTGACTAATAAAGAAACAGCTGACGAAATTGGAATCAGCAGTCGATCAGCAGACGAGCAGGAGAGAGAGAAATGTGAGGAAAGTCAGCAATCTGGCCAAGGGAAATCGTTCGCTGACTGATAAAGGAACTGCTGACGACATTGGAATCAGCAATCGATCAGCAGACGAGCAGGAGAGAGAAAAATGTGAGGAAAGGCAGCAATCTAGTGAAGGGAAATCGTTCGCTGACTCTCAGAAAAACTGCTGATGTAACTGGCGTCAGCGATGGCTCAGCACACGGAACGTTAACGGATGATTTTGTTTGACGTGCCCGACTCTGGGTAAAGGCTTCAGGGCCCATTTCGATGCCCCAGTAGTCCTCCTGCGTCTCCACATGTCACCACTTCGGCGCTAACACCCCCCGTCCATACTGAATACATGCTAGGGCTGTCTCATACAGGACTGGTGTATTGGTATTAGCGGGGGTATTTTTATGGCACTAACACCCACCGTCCATACTGAATACATGCTAGGGCTGTCTCATACAGGACTGGTGTATTGGTATTAGCGGGGGTATTTTTATGGCACTAACACCCACCGTCCATACTGAATACATGCTAGGGCTGTCTCATACAGGACTGGTGTATTGGTATTAGCGGGGGTATTTTTATGGCACTAACGCCCACCGTCCATACTGAATACATGCTAGGGCTGTCTCATACAGGACTGGTGTATTGGTATTAGCGGGGGTATTTTTATGGCACTAACACCAACCGTCCATACTGAATACATGCTAGGGCTGTCTCATACAGGACTGGTGTATTGGTATTAGTGGGGGTATTTTTATGGCACTAACACCCACCGTCCATACTGAATACATGCTAGGGCTGTCTCATACAGGACTGGTGTATTGGTATTAGCGGGGGTATTTTTATGGCACTAACACCCACCGTCCATATTGAATACATGCTAGGGCTGTCTCATACAGGACTGGTGTATTGGTATTAGCGGGGGTATTTTTATGGCACTAACACCCACCGTCCATACTGAATACATGCTAGGGCTGTCTCATACAGGACTGGTGTATTGGTATTAGTGGGGGTATTTTTATGGCATTAACACCCACCGTCCATACTGAATACATGCTAGGGCTGTCTCATACAGGACTGGTGTATTGGTATTAGCGGGGGTATTTTTATGGCACTAACACCCACCGTCCATATTGAATACATGCTAGGGCTGTCTCATACAGGACTGGTGTATTGGTATTAGTGGGGGTATTTTTATGGCACTAACACCCACCGTCCATACTGAATACATGCTGGGGCTGTCTCATACACGACTCGCAGTCATCGCCTTCTCCACGTACACAACACATACACTTCATTGTTTGGCATCATGGACGAAAGGCTGATCGAACTTATGCGTTCTTATGAAGAGTTATTTGATATGACTGACGAGAAGTACAGTGATTCATTCATTCATTCATTCATTGCCAGACGCCATGTATCCCAAACGGGGTGGCCAAGGGCTTAGAGTTAATTGTTTTACAGGGTGGGGCACTAATCCTCCACCAACCCCACTTGACACGTAGAGAGAACTGGATAAAGAAATGGAAAGTGACTGGCGAGGAAGTAAACAAATCAGGTGTGTCATGAGTTTATTACACGTGAAATTATAGCTCATAATCTTTGCAGGTAAAATTCACTGTTTTTCTTGCTATAATACTGGATATATTTGTTGTATCTCTCCCAGGGTAGTGCGCCAGCAGGACTATCTATCTATTGCCTGACGCCATAATCCCGTTAGGGGTGGCCATTTGACTCTGAGTTATTTGTTTTACAGGAAGAGGCACTAACCCTCCACCAACCCACTTGATGACACGTAGGGAGCAGGAGTACTGAACGCTTTTACCTCATCGTCTGCCAGTTCCTTGTACAGGGTCCTGAATTCCCCCTCGGGCCTTCTCTTCTTCAGTGACTGGCGTACCCATAACCTTTTCCTCCTTCCATGAACTCTTTCTTCCTCCTCTTGTTCTAATAGTAGAGCAATTGCCGCCATATTCCCTAGAGACCAAATTCCTTACGCCACGGTCCTCACGCAACAATGAGACGGACCGGGAACGCAGTGTGTCCAGTCCTTCATTTATGCAACGGGTCAACTCTGGAACTGTCTCCCTCTATCTGTATTTCCTGCTGCCTATGATCTCCAGTCTTTCAAACGCAGTGTGTCCAGTCCTTCATTTATGCAACAGGTCAACTCTGGAACTGTCTCCCTCTGTCTGTATTTCCTACTTCCTATGATCTCCAGTCTTTCAAACGCAGTATGTCCAGTCCTTCATTTATGCAACAGGTCAACTCTGGAACTGTCTTCCTCTGTCTGTATTTCCTACTTCCTATGATCTCCAGTCTTTCAAACGCAGTATGTCCAGTCCTTCATTTATGCAACAGGTCAACTCTGGAACTGTCTTCCTCTGTCTGTATTTCCTACTTCCTATGATCTCCAGTCTTTCAAACGCAGTGTGTCCAGGCATCTCGAGATGAACGGATCTTGAATTTGGCTCTCTCTTGTATTGTTTTTGTTTTTTCTTTGGAAGGAACGGTTTGCGGGTCCTGGCCTTGGGTTCCTTCTTCCTTGCATAAAAAAAAAAGTGGATGCATGCAAGACGATACGCAGGTTGGCAGTTTCTTATCGACTACCATTGTGCTGTTTATCACGACGACGCACCGGAAGGTCAGACTGGCAGCAAACGTTACTACCACAACGTTATCCGTCGTCTTCGCGATTCAGTTCAGCGGAAGAGACCAGATCTTTGGGATGCGGCAAGTTGGAAGCCACACCATGACAAAAAAAGACTCAGTCGGTACACCAGTCCTGTATGAGACAGCCCCAGCATGTATTCAGTATGGACGGTGGGTGTTAGTGCCATAAAAATACCCCCGCTAATACCAATACACCAGTCCTGTATGAGACAGCCCTAGCATGTATTCAATATGGACGGTGGGTGTTAGTGCCATAAAAATACTCCCTCTAATACCAGTACACCAGTCCTGTATGAGACAGCCCTAGCATGTATTCAGTATGGACGGTGGGTGTTAGTGCCATAAAAATATCCCCGCTAATACCAGTACACCAGGTCTGTATGAGACAGCCCTAGCATGTATTCAGTATGGACGGTGGGTGTTAGTGCCATAAAAATACCCCCGCTAATACCAATACACCAGTCCTGTATGAGACAGCCCTAGCATGTATACAATATGGACGGTGGGTGTTAGTGCCATAAAAATACCCCCGCTAATACCAATACACCAGTCCTGTATGAGACAGCCCTAGCATGTATTCAGTATGGACGGTGGGTGTTAGTGCCATAAAAATACCCCCGCTAATACCAATACACCAGTCCTGTATGAGACAGCCCTAGCATGTATTCAGTATGGACGGTGGGTGTTAGTGCCATAAAAATACCCCCGCTAATACCAATACACCAGTCCTGTATGAGACAGCCCTAGCATGTATTCAATATGGACGGTGGGTGTTAGTGCCATAAAAATACCCCCGCTAATACCAATACACCAGTCCTGTATGAGACAGCCCTAGCATGTATTCAGTATGGACGGTGGGTGTTAGTGCCATAAAAATACCCCCACTAATACCAGTACACCAGTCCTGTATGAGACAGCCCTAGCATGTATTCAGTATGGACGGTGGATGTTAGTGCCATAAAAATACCCCCGCTAATACCAGTACACCAGTCCTGTATGAGACAGCCCTAGCATGTATTCAGTATGGACGGTGGGTGTTAGTGCCATAAAAATACCCCCGCTAATACCAATACACCAGTCCTGTATGAGACAGCCCTAGCATGTATTCAGTATGGACGGTGGGTGTTAGTGCCATAAAAATACCCCCGCTAATACCAGTACACCAGTCCTGTATGAGACAGCCCTAGCATGTATTCAGTATGGAAGGTGGGTGTTAGTGCCATAAAAATACCCCCGCTAATACCAGTACACCATTCCTGTATGAGACAGCCCTAGCATGTATTCAGTATGGACGGTGGGTGTTAGTGCCATAAAAATACCCCCGCTAATACCAGTACACCAGTCCTCTATGAGACAGCCCTAGCATGTATTCAGTATGGACGGTGGGTGTTACTGCCATAAAAATACCCCCGCTAATACCAGTACACCAGACCTGTATGAGACAGCCTTAGCATGTATTCAGTATGGACGGTGGGTGTTAGCGCCGAAGTGGTGACATGTGGAGATGTAGGAGGACCACTGGGACTTGGAAACGGGCCCTGAAGCCTTTGCCCAGAGTCGGACACATAAAAAAAAAAAATGATTCAGGAAGTTTTGGCCAAGCACAGGAAGCGTTAGGAGGAACACACTGAGGTGGCTTGGCCATGTGGAGAGGATGGAAGGTGAGAGACTGACGAGGAGAGTGTATGTGAGTGAGGAGCATGTGGAGTTACGTGGAGAGACAGACTGACAAATGAGGAAGTGAAGGAGCGTTGTGGATGTGGATGTGGATGTGATAGGAAGCGTTAGGAGAAACACACTGAGGTGGTTTGGCCATGTGGAGAGGATGGAGGGTGAGAGACTGACGAGGAGAGTGTATGTGAGTGAGGAGCATGTGGAGTTACGTGGAGAGACAGACTGACAAATGAGGAAGTGAAGGAGCGTTGTGGTGTGGATGTGATAGGAAGCGTTAGGAGGAAGACACTGAGGTGGTTTGGCCATGTAGAGAGGATGGAGAGTGAGAGACTGACGAGGAGAGTGTACGTGAGTGAGGTGGAGGGGGGAAGAGGGAGGAGGAGGCCGAGGATGAGATGAAGGAATGGAGTGGAGAGGTATATGAGGGAGGGGGGTGTGAGTTGGGAGCAGGGCAGTGAAATGGCGGGGGACAGGGCGACGTGGAGGCGAGTTGTGGTCACGCCGTATGGGATTAAGGCGTCTGGCAATAGATAGATAGATAGATAGACAGGTCCGACAGGCTCCCTACACACCAGACAAGACTCCGAGTGGCTTTTGGTTACTCCCGAAGCACAAAAATCCTCTGAAGGCATCCTGATTTGAGACAAGAGAGGAAATCATGACGAAGGCGACGAAGCAGCTGCAAGAGGCACAGGAAACTAGCTCCGATAAATGTTTCGGGAGGTGGAAAGACGCTGGGCTACGTGGCAAGTCACAAGGGGCCGACTTTGAGGGGGATTAGTGTCCAAGCACCAACGGGTTAGCGATTTATTTTAGAGCCTAAGGTCGGATATTTTCTGAACGGCATCGTGGAAGCTGAAAGATTACGCCCTTCAGTAAAGAAAGAAAGAAAGAAAGAAAGAAGGCAAATCCAAGATCCGTTCATTTCGAGATGGCTGCACACACACACACACACACACACACACACACACACACGAGACATCCACTCTATACACTGAATACACACCCACCCACACACACACACACACACACACACACACACACACACACACACACACACACACACACACACACACACACACACACACACACACACACACACACACACACACACACACACACACACACACACACACACACACACACACACACACGACATCCACTCTAGAACACTGAATAAATAGCTGATGGGCAGGTGTTAGGGAATAAAAATGGTCGACCTTTCACCCTCTCTCCTCATCGCTTAGCCATCTCAATTTATTTATTTTTTTTAGCATATCCATATCAACGCCACTGCTCTCTCTCTCTCTCTCTCTCTCTCTCTCTCTCTCTCTCTCTCTCTCTCTCTCTCTTAAAGTTGCTCTGCTGTCTGGCAAGGAACCTATAGCAGCATCTTAACTACTTCAGCCCTAGGACGGAAATTCTCTCTCTCTCTCTCTCTCTCTCTCTCTCTCTCTCTCTCTCTCTCTCTCTCTCTCTCTCTCTCTCTCTCTCTCTCTCTCTCTCCAGCCTGCAGTCCACTGGGTTCGCGTATCCCATGAATTTATGATCACTACTGCTACTACTACTACTACTATCACTATTTCAACCACTACTACTACTACTACTACTACTACTACTATTACCACCACCACACTACTACTACTGATACTACTACTACTACTACTATCATCACTATTACTACTACTGCTATTACTACTACTACTACTACTACTACTACTACTACTTGCGCGCGCATAGTCCACTATCCACTACGAGAGAGAGAGAGAGAGAGAATCAGAAACCTCTATCTACCCAGTCAGTTCCTCCGGCGGGTTCTATCAATGCCAACACGTGAAGGCTCCTCTCCGGTACACCCAATACCAACCCCTACTCCCAGTGAGTGAGTATACCCTGCCAAGACCACAGGGTAGGTGGGATTAGGGGGGGTGCTTATGGCCGTTTACAACATTCGCTAATACTGAGAAAATAGACCTTAGGGGGATTTGGATGGGATTACTCTCTCTCTCTCTCTCTCTCTCTCTCTCTCTCTCTCTCTCTCTCTCTCTCTCTCTCTCTGCCTGTCTGTGTGTGTGAGTGTGTTTGTCTCTCTCTCTGTACCTATCTAAGTGTGTGTGTGTGTGTGTGTGTGTGTGTGCGTGTGTGTGTGTGTGTGTTCGGTGTTATTATACCTTCATCCTTCACTTCCTACACACACACACACACACACACACACACACACACACACACAGATTCAACTAGCATCCCTTCTCTCTCTGTCCTTCATTTATGCAACAGGTCAACTCTGGAACTGTCTCCCTCTGTCTGTATTTCCTGCTTCCTATGATCTCCAGTCTTTCAAACGCAGTGTGTCCAGTCCTTCATTTATGCAACAGGTCAACTCTGGAACTGTCTCCCTCTGTCTGTATTTCCTGCTTCCTATGATCTCCAGTCTTTCAAACGCAGTGTGTCCAGGCATCTCGAAATGAACGGATCTTGAATTTGGCTCTCTCTTGTATTTTGTTTTTCTCTTGGAAGGAACAGTTTTGCGAGCTCCTGGCCTTGGGTTCCTTCTTCCTCACAAAAAAAAAAAAAGACAAGACAGCAGAACACATCTCTATGCAACAGAGATCTAGGAGTTATAGTTAGTAACGCCCTTAAACCAAGACAACAGTGTATTAAATTGAAAAATAAATCAATTAGGGTCCTAGGATTTATTACGAGTAGCGTGAGCAATAGATCATCAAAAGTAATACTGCAACTTTATCTAGCATTTGTAAGGCCACATTTAGACTACGCAGTACAATTCTGGTGTCCTTACTATAGAATGGATATTAATTCGTTAGAAAATGTACAGAGAAGAATGACTAAAATGATACATGATGTTCGGAACCTGTCATATGAAGACAGACTGAAAAGACTAAGTCTGCATTCGCTAGAGAGGCATAGAGTAAGGGGAGACTTAATTGAGGTTTTTAAGTGGATGAAGGGTATAAATAAGGGAGATATCAGCAAGGTACTTAAAGTGAGCATACAGGATAGAACTAGAAGTAGTGGTTTCAAACTAGACAAATTCCGTTTCAGTAAGGAAATAGGTAGAAATTGGTTTAGTAATAGAGTAGTAGACGAATGGAATAAGCTACCTAGTAAAGTAGTTGCTGCCTCTTCCATTGAGAGTTTCAAGCATAGGCTAGATAAGCATATGACTAATAAGGGGTGGATATAGAAAAAAGAAATCTTATAACCAATACTAATTCATAATTTTTCCTTTTCAGGTTACGCTATGATAGTCTCTATTCTCCTTTCACACTTTCCTGTAAAATGTCCACGCCAGTTTTTCTATACGGCGTGGTGTTCTTTCTGATTTTTTCCTGCCGGGTTCTGCCGGAGGGTTCGGAGGGCGGGGGAGAGCCTTCTTCCTTACTATCCTTGTCTTATTCTAGTAGTTCAGTTACTCTTCTAGGAGCTGCCTAGCATGGGCCAACCCGCCTACTGCAGTTGTCCTCTCTTCTTATATTCTTGTGGTCATTACTCTCCTCTCTCTCTCTCTCTCTCTCTCTCTC
>NC_137066.1:20759234-20764234 GCF_032717465.1 Coenobita brevimanus
ATAACAAACACAAGCCTAAAGACGATCAACTTCTCTGGATACCCCAACACTGCCTCCGTCCCCAGCCACACTTCCTCCAGCAGCAGACTCTCGTACAATCCATATTTCGCCACGAAGATAAATCCGCTTATCAACGAAATCCGATACAACCAGCCCAGGCCCCAGCGAAAATAGGGTGGATTCCAGTGCACTTCCCTAGGCCAGACTTCTGCCATACTGACTTCTTTCGCTGGATCCCCCGGTGTTTGGGTTCCATTCGGTACTATTTTTTTTTTTTCAGTCGGATTTTCTTGAGTTTCTTGAGTTATTTCCAGCTCTTCACTTGTGGTATGAGACTAATTCAAAGTATCATTCAGTTCTTCTCTGTCCTCCTATTTCTGGATCTACAACTGACATTGATCACCCTTCAAGGTCAGGTAACACTAGCCGAGACCCTCACACAAGGTACCATCCACTACTTCTCTGTCTGATACTTCCTTGCCCTGAGAATGAGGCTAATCGGATCTACCATTCAGAATAAGCGCGTTCTCAACTTTCTGGGACGCACTTTCGTCGTCCCTCGAGGGCAGATGGTTCCCCTCTAGACTGTGCGATAATTTACCATCAGATCTTTGTGTTTTCTATATTTGCTTATGCTGGGAAGGTGGGCTTGAGTTATGATGCAGTATTTCTATGTCCTCCATATTCTGGCTTTGCAACTGACACTCAACACCCTTTTCACGTAAACTTTCACACTCATTCAAATCCTCAGAAGCACCTTGGCCACTGCAATGCTTTATTTAACTATCCAAGGTTTGTGCATCAGAGGAGCTTGAAAATTCATACAAAACGGAAGCCAGTGCATTCTCACAAGCTCCCAATTCTTCAGATTTCGTTTTTCTTTGTCGTTTAATCCTACGACCCTGTGTGACTTTGACTACTATTGTGTTTGGAGATTCAAATTTTAGCTTGTGACACTGGATGGTCGTGCGGCCATGTTTGAGTTTGAGTTTTACTGTGCTTGGAGTATCAACAACTAACAGGCTTGGCGAAGGGAAGAGCTGGGTGAGGCAGGAGCGTCCATCAGGCCCCACCCCCCAGCGCCACCTTCGCCCCACCTCCGTCTGCGCCTCCGTCAGGTCGCGGTGGAGGCGTGTGGTGTAGTGGAAGAGGCAGGGGAACCACCACACTCTCCGCCTCACCTTCACCACCAGCGTCGACGGGAGGGGCCCATGGCGGACATGAACGCGCACCCCTCGTATCAACACAACTGCAGCCATCGTTACCGCCTCCTATCCTTGTCGTAACCTGCTATCCTTGTCACATTTTTTTACCGCATTTCTGATCCCCATTCATGTCTATCATAGTAGCCCTAGAACACAGTACCCGGAGTTCATTTTCTTTCATCTGACGGAACCGGGCCACTTTTACAGCTTGCATCCTAAGTCCGCTGCGTGTAATTCGACGAGCCTTCGTTTTCAGCTAAGAACGAGTCTCCTTGGTTACTATTGCGCGTTTACCCAGACATACTCCCTCTTTTATAAGCTTAGTTGTTCAGGTGTACACAGACTGGAGGATAAATTTGACTAGTAACCAAGGAGACTCACTTCTGCCTCTAACTACAGCTCGCCGAATTTCATGCAACCACGACTACCATAATCACCCTCAATACCATAGTTAGGATCACCATATCATCACTACTGCCATAACCATCGCTATTTCAGGTACCACTACCATATCTACCATACTACCTTCCATTCTACCGTACCATACACTACCATCATCTCAACTACTACCATAGCTACCATACTACCTTCCATTCTACCATACTTAAGCTACGATCATCACTACCACGACCATAACTACCATACCAACTACCATTCTACCATAATTACCCCTATCATCATTTTTACTACTACCATAACTACCATTCAACCATACTTAACACTACCATCATCACTACTACTACCATAACTACCATACCACCTTCCATTCTACCATACCATACACTACCATCATCACTACTACTATCTATCAATCTTAAATACCACTACCATACTAACTTCCATCCTACCATACCTAACACTACCATCATCACTACTACTATCACCACTGCCCTATCACTGCCTACAATACTACCACCATAACTACCATACTACCATACGTAAGACTTCATCCACTCACGTTCAGTGGTGAATTATGCAAGCCCTGCCTGGGCTTCTAACCTCACCAAAACACACTACAACACTCTACAGACCATACAGAACAAGGCCTTAAAAATAATCACAGGCTGCACAGCTACTACACCCACAGACTACCTACATCAAGAAACCAAAGTCCTCAAAGTCAAGGATCACCTAGACATGAGAGGCACCCAGTTTCTTGCTGCAGCCTCCACAAACCCACACCATCCACTACAGTACATGGCAGCACATCCACCCACACCAAGGAACATCAAAACAACACCCAGCACACTATACCATACACAAATACTGTCATCTCTCCCCCCTCGCCCACCTCAGACCAGCTTCCAGAAGCATATCCACAATCAGATCACTCGCCGCTCCATTCAGTCACTTAAAGACAACACACAGCTGCATGCACGGCCTCCTGACATCCACCCTTCTGAATCCTATCTCCCTCGTGAGGACAGGGTCCACCTGGCCAGGCTGAGATGTGGGCACCATCCAGCCCTCTTAAGCTACCAGAAGAGGCTGGATGACTCCGTCTGTCGTGGATTTCGGGGTCGTGGATTTCAGGTTTAAATATTCCCGCCCACGACAGCACATTTTTTTAAATAGTTTTCTGTACTTTATAATTTGAGTAAAATATTATTTATCGCTAGAGATAAATCTGGTCATGGAGAAAACAATGTATTTAATTATAATATTCAGTTATGTTGTTTCATTTCATTTACTTCGTGCACGAAGCTGCTCGAAGCGGGCAAATTCTCTCCTTGCCACCAGCCAGTACACACGTGCCTTAAGCATTCTCCAAGAATTATCCATCTCTCTCTGCATTTATTACCGTCAACACCACAGCTAAGTACTCAGCATATTTATTAGGCCTAGCATATTTATACTGAGTACTGATCAAAACGCTATATTCACATACCGTATACTATATTGGTGAGTTGTTGTTTTGCTTTATGTTAGTTTACAATTAAAACCCCGTACAGTGATAATAACTAACACCGTCGCTGATGCCTGTCCAGGATGCAACACAGCACCCCATACTATTAAGCACATTATGCAAGACTGCATTGCACACAATATGCAACACAGCACCACATACTATTAAGCACATTATGCAAGACTGCATTGCACACAATATGCAACACAGCACCACATACTATTAAGCACATTATGCAAGACTGCATTGCACACAATATGCAACACAGCACCCCATACTATTAAGCACATTATGCAAGACTGCATTGCACACAATATGCAACACAGCACCCCATACTATTAAGCACATTATGCAAGACTGCATTGCACACAATATGCAACACAGCACCCCATACTATTAAGCACATTATGCAAGACTGCATTGCACACAATCACCTACGCCAACAACACAACATACACTCTTTGAGAGCTCTGTGGGAAAGCCCGGTCTCGGCCATGGCCTTCCTAAGGGACTCGGGGCTGTTCGGCCAGACTGCCTAGGGAACTACTACTACTACTACAACACTACCAATACTATAACCTTCGTACAATTAGCGTAGTTTCCCTCTAATATTATGCAAATAATTCGTTTTCTCTCAAACGATTATCAAAGAAAATTGTTGGCATCTATAATTTAATGGCAAACTATAGTACACGTTAAATATTCCTACTACATTTTTCTACAATATTTATTATGTTAGTAGTAGGTGGTGGCGACCATCATCCACTCACTTGATGTAGTGCTGCCTACTTCTTCCTTAGCCTTTATCATTCTTTTTCAGTGCCTGTCCTCCTCTCTTCCTATTTCTCCCATCTTTCCTGTCACTTCTTATTGCTTTTCTTTCCTTTACAGGTGGCTTTACATTGAGTGACAAGCCAAATGGTTTCCTGTAAGCCAAGAAACCATTTACAACGCTGGGTGGTAACCATATAACCAAACCATACGTGCTCCCTACATGTCAACAAGTGGGTTGGTGGATCATGGACGTCCACGGGTGGAAGGCCGCCTGACCCATTCGTGGACTTGGTAGTTTCCCTCTTCTCTATGGAGTTTACACGTAGCGTGTGTCTTGAACTCTGTAGTCAGTTGAGGTGATATATTATGATTGCTTTAAAACCGTCAGTAAACATTGTACTTTTAATATTTCTGTTTGTCACTGAAACTTTTCATATATACCAAAATGTGGTAAATGTGATAGTATGTGGATTGATTGTTTACAAGTGAGGCCCGCGCACGGTGGAAAGGCTTACTCGGGAAGAAAGCAGTACTGCGCAGATTTCTATCCTGGCTGCTTTCTTCTCTCCGTGGGAGCCATTCTCTCATCCACAGTGCCCTCCTTCTCCCCCTCCTTTGCCTTCAGGCAGAGGCTTCTTCCTCTTCACGTCCACTGTTGTTGCTGATAAACACGTCGTCTGCCAGGGAGTTGGAAGTGACCTGCCAGTCGCGTGGGGTGAACTTGATAAAGAACAAGGTGGCCGTTGACGTCCACCGTGTGATAGGGTATGGACGTCCAGGCTCAGTTTGGACGTCCATTTTGTGATACCAGCTTGACCCTCCCACGGGGGCAAATTAGGACGTCAACGGCCTGCTTGGAAGTCCACGAGTCTCCCTTTTGATAGTCCCTTTAGTGCCCGTCCCCGTAAAACAAAACAGAAAGTCAAATGGCCACCCCTTACGGAATGATGGCGTCTGGCGATAGATAGATAGATAGATTTATTGTGTTTGTTTCCCCATACACTCCAGCACTCAGCGACATCAAACCATTAGGCAGGAGTCATGAACCACTTCCAAACACTGAATATATGTTTTCAGGTCCGGACGCAGGAATTTTCAGGGAGCGAAAGGAAATG
>NC_137066.1:20769234-20771734 GCF_032717465.1 Coenobita brevimanus
CCTCAGGCCTGTCTCTCTGGCGGGTATGAATTACGAAGCTACCATATATGGTCAAGAGTCGCATAGACCAGCAACTCCAGTACAGTAATGTCTTTATTAGCACTGTTATGATAATGAATAAAAATGAAATAACAAAAGCAGTAGTAGATGGTTGGTAACCACAGCTACTGGTGTGCTTTTTCTTATGCAAGGAAGAAGGAACCAAAGGCCACGAGCCCACAAACCGTTCCTTCCAAGAAAAAAAACAAAAACAATACACGAGAGCCAAATTCAAGATCCATTCATTTCGAGATGCCTGGACACACTGCATTTGAAAGACTGGAGATCATAGGAAGTAGGAAATACAGACAAAGGGAGACAGTTCCAGAGTTGACCTGTTGCATAAATGAAGGACTGGGAGTAACGGTTAACTCTTGCATTAGAGAGCTGGACAGAAAAGGGATGAGAGTTTCCTGCTAGAAGGGTGCTACACGCCCGTCGTAGAGGTAGAGGAATGCAAGCAGACAGTTCAGAGGAGCAGTGACCATTGAAGTAGCGATAGAAAAGAGATAAAGATGCAACAGTGCGGCGAAGAGACGGAGGTTGAAGGGCGTAAGTAAAAGGAGGAGAGTTGATGAAATGAACAGCCCTTGACTCCACCCTATTGCAAAGAGCTGTATGTGGGGAGCCTCCCCACACATGAGAGTTGTACTCCACACAGGGGCGGATAAAACCCCTGTATAGAGTCAACAACTGTGCAGGGGTAAAGAAGGAACGGAGTTGGCTTAGCACACCCAATCTCTTGGAAGCAGATTTTACAAGAGATGTAATATGAACTTTCCAAGATAAATCCCGAGTGAATGAAACCCCAAGCATGTTCAAGGATGATGCAGGATTAAGCTGAATATTATTAAACATTAGTGGGTATTCCTGTGGAAGATTTTGTCGGGTTGATAGGCGTAAAAACTGAGTCTTAGATGCATTAAAAACAACCATATTATTTTTACCCCAGTCAGAGATACGAGCCAAGTCAGACATTAGGTGTGCCATAGCCTCATCTCTTGTTTGTTGAAGTAACTGCTGAGATGGACGTTGTGGGAACCGAATGGAAAGGTGAAGGGTGGAGTCATCAGCGTATGAGTGGATAGGGTTAGATGTACAGCTTAGAAGGTCATTGACGAATAAAAGAGAGTTGGTGATAGGACAGAGCCCTGAGGAACACCACTGTTGATAGATCTAGGAGAAGAACGATGGCCGTCTACAACAGCGGCTATAGAACGACCAGAAAGGAAGCTAGAGATGAAGGCACAGATAGAAGGATAGAAACAGTAAGAGGGCAGTTTGGAAATTAAAGATTTATGCCAGACTCGATCGAAAGCCTTTGAGATGTCAAGTGCAATGGCAAAGCTTTCGCCAAAGTCCCGAAAGGAGGATGACCAGGAGTCTGAAAGATCGCCAGTGAAGCGTCCCTGACAGAACCCATACTGACGATCAGAAAGAAGGTTGTGATAGGAAAGATGCTTTAAAATTTTTCTATTAAGAATAGACTCGAAAACTTTTGAGACACAGGATGTTAAAGCAATTGGACGATAGTTAGAGGGTTGGGAATGGTCACCCTTCTTTGGGACTGGCTGAATGAGAGCAAACTTCCAGCAAGAAGGAAAGGTACAAGTTGACAGACAAAGGCGAAAGAGTTTACCTAAGCAGGGTGTAAGCACAGAATCACAGTTCTTGAGAACAACAGGAGGGACCCCATCAGGCCCATATGCCTTGTTAGTACTGAGGCCAGTGATGGCAGAAAATACGTCAGCTGAAGAAATTTTAATGTCAGCCATGAGGAAGTCAGAGGGGGGAAGTGATGGAGGAACAGCACCGGAATCGTCTAAGGTGGAACTGGAGGAGAATGTCTGAGCGAAGAGATCTGCTTTATCAGTAGAAGAAATAGCTACAGAGCCATCAGAGTAGAAAAGAGGAGAGAAGGATGATGAGGTAAAGTTGTTAGAAAGATTTTTGGCAAGGTGCCAGAAGGAGCGGGAAGAATTCGAGTTGGAGAGTTGAGAGCATTTAGTACGGATGAAATTATTTTTAGCAGAGCGAAGAACAGACTTAGCACGATTCCGGGCAGAAATGTATAAAAGATGTGATTCAGGTGTGGGTTGGCTCCAGTACCTTTTGTAGGCCCTCTCCTTGTTGCGGACAGCATTAGAGCAAGCGTGATTAAACCAAGGCTTTCTTGCATTAGTCAGAGGATATGAGGAAGGAATGTATGCTTCCATGCCTGAGAGAATAACCTCCGTAATGCGCAAGGCACACTCAGATGGCTCACGGCCATGGAAGCAATAATCATTCCAGGGAAAATCAAAGAAGTACAGCCTGAGGGCCTCCCAGTCTGCATAAGTGATAAACTGGTTATTGACAGACTGATAACTGATAAATAACTCCATGCACATCATTTATCAAGGCCAGATAAAGAAGGCGAGTCGGTTATCAACTTACTAATGCCTATATCAGTATCTAGAGG
>NC_137066.1:20779234-20784234 GCF_032717465.1 Coenobita brevimanus
ACTTGAAGTGAACGGTGAATTGTGTGTGTGTGTGTGTGTGTGTGTGTGTGTGTGTGTGTGTGTGTGTGTGTGTGTGTGTGTATTTTGGGCAGCCGAAACTACACATTCAAATTGCACCAAAATTGGCACAAAATTCGCAAAAAAATTCGCTGATGTGAAAAAACTTGGTCCCATCACGATTCAAAAACTTTTACTATATTTATTGAGCGATCACATTTTGACCAAAAAACGCTGCTCCCGAAACTCGGCATAGGATCTCCGTAGATTTTTTTTGCCTAGAGGTACAACTAAAATATACTATAGCAGTAGCCGTGTGTGTGTGTGTGTGTGTGTGTGTGTGTGTGTGTGTGTGTGTGTGTGTGTGTGTGTGTATTTCGGCCTTGCGTTCGGACAACTTGGGTTCCATACCCGAAGCTGCAAATAACACGCTCAATTAGTTAGCTGCAAAAACTCCATGTGACAACGTTAGACTAGAACACCACATCACCATTGCAATCATCACCCATCTCACCACCACCCTCACCACCACCACCCTCAGCACCACTCCTTCCCCAACAGAGGTCAGCGGGTCACCAACATCCTTCAAGGTCACGCCAACGAGGAAGAAGGGAGAGAAATGGACGTGCTGCCAGATTACGTTCCTCATCCTGGGCTCCTGCTCCGTGTTGATAGGAGTTGCGATGCTGGCGGGGGGATACCAGGCCATATTTGACGCTGTGTTGCAGAACGTGAGTATGTGAGAGAGAGAGAGGGGGAGAGAGAGAGAGAGTTTGTTCAACGTTATACTGCAGTCTGACTCTCTCTCTCTCTCTCTCTCTCTCTCTCTCTCTCTCTAATAAGTATATAAATGGGGTGTAATACCGTACACAGTTTAAGATTATATGTATATGTGGTTATACTCTCTCTCTCTCTCAACCTCCCTCCATACACCCCTCAACCCTCTCAGTCCACTACACTCACACCTTCACACTTCCACACTCTCTCTCCACACCACACCCTCACCCTTCCACACTCTCCACACCACACTACCCTCACCCTTCCTCACACTGTCTCTCCACACCACACACCTTCTCACTTTCCCATACCACACCACACCCTCACCCTTCCTCACACTGTCTCTCCACACCACACACCATCTCACTTTCCCATACCACACCACACCCTCCCACTTCCTCACACTGTCTCTCCACACCACACACCATCTCACCCTTCCACACTCTCCACACCACACCACCCTCACCCTTCCTCACACTGTCTCTCCACACCACACCCTCACCCTTCCTCACACTGTCTCTCCACACCACACACCATCTCACTTTCCCATACCACACCACACCCTCACCCTTCCTCACACTGTCTCTCCACACCACACACCATCTCACCCTTTCTCACACTCTCTCTCCACACCACACCATCACCCTTTCCCACACTCCACACTACACCACCCCCGCACTTCCTCACACTGTCTCTCCACACCACACACCATCTCACCCTTACACACTCTCCACACCACACCACCCTCACCCTTCCTCACACTGTCTCTCCACACCACACCACCCTCACCCTTCCTCACACTGTCTCTCCACACCACACACCATCTCACTTTCCCATACCACACCACACCCTCCCACTTCCTCACACTATCTCTCCACACCACACCACCCTCCCACTTCTAGCAGGACAGAATAACTCACCACGGGGACGGTGTCAGCCGAGACATTTTGTCTCTCCACACCGCACACTTTCTTACCCTTCCCCACGCACTCTCCTTCAGCAAATGCAAGTAACGCCGGGATCAAGGGCGTATGAGATATGGAAGGACACGCCCATGCCCCTCTACATACGCTTCTACCTCTTCAACCTCACCAATGGAGAGGAGTTCCAGAAGGGCGCCAAGCCAATCCTTCAGGAAGTTGGTCCCTATACGTACAGGTGAGAAACGTGGACCACTGACTCTAGATAAAGATATGGACGTAGGGGGTGAGTTTGTGGGTGAGAGAGAGAGAGAGAGAGAGAGAGTGTGTGTGTATGTGTGTGTACAAGATATCTCAAACAAGAACACAGCATCTCCGTGTGTGTGTGTGTGTGTGTGTGTGTGTGTGTGTGTACAAGATACCTCAAACACGAACACAGCATCTCCGTGTGTGTGTGTGTGTGTGTGTGTGTGTGTGTGTGTGTGTGTGTGTGTGTGTGTGTGTACAAGATCTCAAACACGAACACAGCGTGTGTGTGTGTGTGTGTGTGTGTGTGTGTGTGTGTGTGTGTGTGTGGTGAAGGGGGAGACCAAGGATGAGATGGTGTGATGGAGAGGAGAGGATGCACAATGAGAGACTGACTAGAAGAGTGAATGTGAGTGAAGTGGAGGGGGAGACTGAGGATGAGATGATGGGATGGAATGAAGTGATATATGAGGGAGGGGGATCAGATGGAGGGAGGGCAGACAAATGGCAGAGGAGAGGATGACATGGAGGCGATTTGTTTGTGGCCACCCCTTACGGGATTATGTCGTCTGGCAATAGATAGACAGATAGAGAGGTAGATAGATAAAAAAATAGTACCACAGTAAGCAGAACTAAACATACCTCTCTCTCTCTCTCTCTCTCTCTCTCTCTCTCTCTCTATCTATCAATCTATCCCCAGGGAGTACCACAGCAAGCAGAACCTCTCCTACCACAGCAACGCCACAGTCACCTACTACCAACAGCGGTGGTGGATTTGGGATGAGGAAGCTTCAGGGGAAAACTATCAGAACGACACCATCATTCTCCTTAACACCGTCCCCGTGGTGAGTTATTCTATCCATCTCATTAAACTGATTCCAATGGTGTACATTTTGTGTGTATATATCTCTTTATGTCAACAAATGATAGTTGTTTATTTCCAGACTTGCTACTGTGCACCGGTGTAATGGTTCATGTATCGCTTACCACCACACACACACACACACACACACACACACACACACACACACACACACACACACACACACACACACACACACACACACACACACACACACACACACACACACACACTCACATACTTACGCAGACAGACACAGACAGACACAGACGAACACACACAAACATATACACACACGCACACACACATGCACGTGCACACACACACACACACACACACACACACACACACACATGAACACACACACACACACACACACACACACACACACACACACAGACAGACACACACACACACACACACACACACACACACACACAATCTGATATGACCATTATAGTTTCACGCGACGCAAATCGAGTCAGTTCATTCGATGTGCTAGTCTCACGTTGCTAGTTTGGCTGGTCGTGTTTTTGAGCTGTTTTTCCAAGAGGTGTTACTGTTGATGGGAATGACCAGTGGACGTTCCTGCAAGCTGTCAGCCGAGACATTTTGTTATATATGTGGAGACTATATTGGACCGAAGATAATCAGACACAAAATCCACCTTCATGCCAAATTTGTTCTTGCATACAAAGCATATTTTGGCGTGGCAGCGGGCAATCAAGATAAGGACTGGCCTCCGCACTACACTTGTGGCAGCTGTCCCTCTGCGCCTGAAGCTTGGCTATGAGAGGCGAGAAAGAAGATGCCTCTCGCAGTTCCAAGAGTGTGGCGAGAGCCTTCGAATCACCACCACGATTGTTATTTTTGCATGGTTGATATAAGTGGTGTGAAGAGCATTAAAGGCAGAAGGAACATTGTATGTCCAAATTTGTCTTTTTCAATCTCTCTGGCGCCTCACAACGATGGCTGGTGATTCCTGTCCCTCCTGTGGACACGTAAGTCGTCTCTGACCATAACACATCATCCATGACAGAGAGGAAAGTGATGATGAATTGCATGCTGGAGAATGTTCCACAGACACTCCACACTTTCCCAGTCAGCAAGAACGCTCCTCATGGGACAATGTAGGATTGTATGATGGATGGATCATTAGTAGCAGTAGTAGTAGTAGCATTATTATTATTATTATTACTATTATTGTTACCATTACTATCATCATCATCCTCATCCTCATCCTCCATCTCTCCCTCAGTCAGCCGCATGGTCAGTACGCAACAGCAGTGCCCTCCTGTCCAGCCTCAACGCCTTCTTCAAACACACCTCAGAGCAGCTCATCGTCACCGCCACCGCCGCAGAGATCCTTTTCGATGGCTTCTCTGACCCTCTGCTGGACTGGATGACGAATTTCACCTCCACTACACGACCGCCCTGGTTTCCCGATATTGACCTCCACCTCCCTCCCGGCCTCACTGATTATGATAAATTTGGATGGTTTTATAAGGTGGGTGTGGTTTTGTGATGATAATAATAATATAAATAATAAGATGAGTGTGTGAGGAAGAGAGGTTTGGAAGTCGGTGAGGCTAGGGAACTGACAAGAGATCGAGCTGGCTGGATGAATGTTGTGAGGAGAAGTGCATGATCAGGGATTTGGCACCCCTTTTTAACGTGGCAGCGTCCGGATTGACTCTATCGGATACGTTTGTGTGAAGCTACAGAACGTGGTGAATGTTTTTGACGTATCCAATAGAGCCAGGATTCCGGGGGCTTGACTAATGAGTGAATGGAAGCGTGGCCCATTGGATTGGGCAAATTTGTGCTGTCTGGACGTTGCTACTCCTCACCCTGCCCTAGGGTGGGAAAGGATGATGATGATGATGATGATGATGATGATGATGGTTGTTGTTGTTGTTGTTGTTATTATTATTATTATAATTATTTATTATTACTGTTCATACTATTACTGTTATTATTATTATTATTATTATTATTATTATTATTAGTGTTGTTGTTGTTATTATTATTATTATTATTATTATTATTATTATTGTTGTTCTTACTGTTATTATTATTATTGTTATTTTTATGACACTAGAATACGATGCTAGTCACGAAGAAGTGCTGTTTTCTTTCTCTTTCAGAGGAACCTGTCACTCACCTATGATGGCCTGTTCAATATGTTCACTGGAGAA
>NC_137066.1:20789234-20794234 GCF_032717465.1 Coenobita brevimanus
CTCTCTCTCTCTCCCCCCCTCTCTCTCTCTCTCTCTCTTTAGGTCTCTCTCTCTCTCTCTCTCTCTCTCTCTCTCTCTCTCTCTCTCAACCCTCAGTCCATCGAACATCACAATACCATCTCTTCCTCAACTCTTCCCCATTCATCCCCCCCTCTCTCTCTCTCACTCTCTCACTCTCTCTCACTCTCTCACAGGGCTTCTCAACGCCGAGTCCTGCCGTATGGGTGCTCCTGCGTTCATCTCCTTCCCTCATTTCCTCTTCGCCGACCCATTTCTCCTCGACGCCGTGGAAGGTCTAAATCCAGACGAGGAGAAACACGCCTTTGTGATGGATCTAATTCCTGTGAGTACCCTGTCTATCTGTCTATTTATCTTTCTGTCTATCTATCTACCTGTCTGTCTGTCCATCTTTCTGTCTGTCTATCTACCTGTCTGTCTGTCTATCTATCTGTATGTCTATCTGTCTATCTGTTTATCTTCGATTAATCCTCCCATCTCTTTCCCCCCCCCTCTCTCTCTCTCTCTCTCTCTCTCTCCCTCTCTGAAAGTCAAAAAATAAAGAGTATTACTGTTGAAATAAATTACTACTACTACTACTACTATTACTACTACTACTAGTAATAATAATAATAATAATAATAATAATAATAATAACAATCACAATAATAATAATAGCAACAACAACAATAATAATAATAATAAAAATAATAATAATAATAATAATAATAATAATAATAATAACAATAATAATAATAATAATAATATCTTCCACAGGAGCTGGGCACACCTATGTATGTTGCAGCCAGAATGCAGATCAACATGCACGTTAAGCCGTACAAGGGAAAGCCAATCTCTCATCTAGGCAGGATTGAGTAGGTGTTCATACCTAATTGTTCTTACCTAATTGTTCTTACCTAATTGTTCTTACCTAATTGTTCTTACCTAATTGTATCTTTACAGGAATGAGTCAAGCTCGTACTGTTCCGTGTCTTAAACCATTTTTATCATATACATATCCTTAAATATGTGAATTGTTTTGGCACACACTATTTCATTCAGTAGTGCATTCTGTAAGTGTGTGTGTGTGTGTGTGTGTGTGTGTGTGTGTGTGTGTGTGTGTGTATGTTCTTACCTTACCTAATTGTTCTTACCTAATTGTATCTTTACAGGAATGAGTCCAGCTCGTACTGTCCCGTGTCTTAAACCATATTTATCGTACATATCCTAAAATCTGTGAATTGTTTTGGCACACACTATTTCATTCGGTAGTGCATTCCATTGATCAATTGCTCTGTTTGGGAAACTGAATTTCCTTACGTCTTTATCACCTCTCTTCTTATGCAGTTTTTTGCAGTGTCCTCTTGCTGATGCTTCTCCATATGTTAAGTAATCATTTATGTCTATTTTCTCCTTCCCTGATGTGCATTTATATAGCATAATCATGTCACCTCTTTTCCTTCTCTCCTGTAGTGTTGGTAGATTCAGTTTATTTAGTCTTTCTTCGTAGCTTAGGTCCCTTAAGCTTGGTATCCATCTTGTAGCGGCCCTTTGAACTTTTTCAATCTTGTCTATGTGTTTTTTGAGATGAGGACTCCAGACTACTGATGCATACTCCAGGGTTGGTCTGATGAATGATGTTATTATCTTTCTTAGCATGTCTTGATTTATGGATGTGAATGCTATTCTCATATTTGCAAGCAGTGTATACATGTTCCGTACCTTCTCACTGATGTGGTCAGCCGGAGATAGTCTGTTATTGATAATCACACCTAGGTCATTCTCTCTTTCTGATGTGTATAGGGTTTTATTTCGTAACTTATAATCCCAATCAGGTCTTTTTCCACTTTTACCAAACTTGATTACATGACACTTGTCCACATTGAATTCCATTTGCCATGTACTACTCCATTCATGAAGTTTATTTAATTCTTCTTGTAGCTCTTTACAAGAGTCTGTGTTAGTAATTCTCCTTTGTATTTTTGCATCATCTGCAAACATATTTAGATAGCTCTCATTTCCAGTGTTACTGTCTATATCATTTATGTACACTAAAAACATGATTGGTGACAGCACCGAACCCTGTGGTACTCCACTAGTCACTTCTTTCCATGATGAGTAGTTTCCTCTTAGTACTGTCCTCATTTCTCTTTTTATGAGAAAGTCTTGCATCCAGCAATACAGTTTGCCTCGAATTCCTCCTTGATGGTACAGTTTCCATAAAAGTCTTTGGTGTGGTACTGTGTCAAAAGCTTTCTTGAAATCTAAATAGATACTGTCCACCCATCCTTCTCTTTCCTGTATTGTGTTTGTTACTCTTTGTGTGTGCGTGTGTGCGTGTGTGTGTGTGTGTGTGTGTGTGTGTGTGTGTGTGTGTGTGTGAGAGAGAGAGAGAGAGAGAGAGAGCTAATTTGCATAGAATTATTGATCATGTATTTATAGTATGTATAACAAGGTCAGTATCTATCTATCTGTCTATCTTTCTATCTATCTATCTATCTATCTATCCATGTGTGTATTTATGTCTATCTAATTTTCTATCACCTTCCACAATATCTATCTATCTATCTATCTGTCTATCTATCTATCTATCTATCTATTTGTCTCTCCCTAACTCTCCTAACAACGTTCTCACCTCTCTCTCTCTCTCTCTTTCTCTCTCTCTCTCTCTCTCTCTCTCTCTCTCTCTCTCTCTCTCTCTCTCTCTCTCTCTCCTACGGTTTGTCTATCTACCCCTGCGTCTCTTGCATCTATCTAACTCTCCTAACTCTCCCATCTACCTCTTTCTGTCAACCTATCTATCTATATATCTATCTATCTATCTATCTATCTACCTATCTATTTATCTGTCTAACGCTCCCTAACTCTCCTTCCAGCATGCTCAGTCTGTCTCTTGGTTTATCTATCTATCTACCTATCTATCTATCTATCTATCTATCTACCTATCTATCTATCTATCTATCTAACTCTCCCTAACTCTCCTCCCAGCATGCTCAGTCTGTCTCTTGGTTTATCTATCTATCTATCTATCTATCTATCTAACTCTCCCTAACTCTCCTCCCAGCATGCTCAGTCTGTCTCTTAGTTTATCTACCTATTTATCTTTCTATCTATCTATCTACCTATCCATCTATCTACCTATCTATCTATCTATCTATCTATCTACCTATCTATCTATCTATCTATCTATCTAACTCTCCCTAACTCTCCTCCCAGCATGCTCAGTATGTCTCTTGGTCTATCTATCTATCTACCTATCTATCTAACTCTCCCTAACTCTCCCTCCAGCATGCTTAAGGACGTGGAGGAAGTCTACCTACCCCTCCTATGGTTTGAGGAAGTCGCAGGCCTGCCCGACGATATGGCTGGAGAGTTGCACCTATTACTATTCATTATGCAGACTCCAACTATGTCTATCATCTTTGCTGTTATGATCGTAGTGGGAGTTTTATCTGTTACTATCGCTCTGCTCTTGCACTATAAGGTGTTAAAGAGGGGAAAGAGAGGAAGAGAGTAAAGAGAGGAGGCAGGCAAGTACTGATGAGGAAAGAGAGAGGAGGAGAGGAGAGAGGGTAGCAAGGCCTGAGGAAGAGAGAAGACGAGAGGAAGAAAGAGAGAAGAAGAGAGGAAGAAAGAGAGAAGAAGAGAGGAAGAAAGAGAGAAGAAGAGAGGAAGAAAGAGAGAAGAAGAGAGGAAGAAAGAGAGAAAAGAGAGAGGAAGAAAGAGAGAAGAAGAGGAGAGAGAGTAGCAAGGCCTGAGGAAGAGAGAGAAGAAGAGAGGAAGAAAGAGAAGAAGAGAGGAAGAAAGAGAGAAGAAGAGAGGAAGAAAGAGAGAAGAAGAGGAGAGAGAGTTGCAAGGCCTGAGGAAGAGAGTTAAGAGAGGAGGGCGGCAAGTACTGATGAGGAAAGAAGAGGAGGAGGAAAAGAGAAGAGAGTTGTGTGGAGAGAAGGAAGGCGAAGAGAGAAGAGGAGGAAAGAGAGGAGAAGAGGAGGAAAGAGTGGAGAAGAGGAGGAGAGAAGAGGAGGAAAGAGAAGAGAAGAGGAGGAAAGACAGAAGAGACAAGGGAGGGAAGGAAAAGGGGAAAGAAAGGAGGGAGGCAAGTTCTGATGAGGAAAGAAGAGGAAAAGGAGAGAGGAGGGGAAAGTTGTGAGGAGAGAGAGAGGAGAGTAACAAGCTCTGAGGAGGAAAGGGAAGAAAAGAGGAGTAAAGAGAGAGGAGAGGAGGAAAGAAGGGAGAGGAGGAAGAGAGAAGAGGAGGAAAGAGAGGAGAAGATGAGGAAAGACAGAAGACGAGGAAAGAAAGGAGAAGAGGAGGAAAGAGAGAAGAAGAGGAGGAAAGAAAGAAGAGGAGGAAAGAGAGGAGAAGAGGAGGAAAGACAGGAGAGGAGGAGGAAAGAGAGGAGAGGAGGAGGAAAGACAGGAGAAGAGGAGGAAAGGGAGAAGAGGAGGAGGAAAGAGAGGAGAGGAGGAGGAAAGAGAGAAGAAGAGGAGGAAAGAAAGAAGAGGAGGAAAGAAAGAAGAGGAGGAAAGAGAGGAGGAAAGACAGGAGAGGAGGAGGAAAGACAGGAGAAGAGGAGGAAAGAGAGGAGAGGAGGAGGAAAGAGAGGAGAGGAGGAGGAAAGAGAGGAGAGGAGGAGGAAAGAGAGGAGAGGAGGAGGAAAGAGAGGAGTGTTACGTAGGGGGGTCACCATACTGTACACCGTATATATAATAACATATTTTTGAAACTATGGTCCCTTATTTCATCTCCTTCTGCTCTGCCTAATTCTGTAGTGATAGTAGTAGTAGTAGTAGTAGCAGTAGTAGTAGTAGTAGTAGTATAAACAAAAAAGTACCGTAGTAGTAGTAGTAGCAGCGTAATAATAATAATAATAATAATAATAATAATAATAATAATAATAATAATAATAATAATGGTGGTAGTAGTAGTAGTAGAAGTACTGTAACAATAGTAATAGTACCTTAATAGTAGTATAGTGCAATAATAATAATAATAATAATAAT
>NC_137066.1:20799234-20809234 GCF_032717465.1 Coenobita brevimanus
GGTTGGTATAGCACTTCTTCGTGACTAGGGTGTGGGTTGGTATAGCACTTCTTCGTGACTAGTGTGTGGACTTGATCCTCTCAAGCTAACAGAGTGGTGCAAAAGTACCTGCCCAGTTACTTTTACACCCGCACCCGCAAAGCAATAGCTGTGTTTCCAGAATATTTTTGTTTCACCTCATGGAAGGGTTGAGGGTCAGGCAAGGAGTAAACTTTCATACACATCAGAAGGTCGAAGGTCAAGGTCACGTGTCAAGATCAACTACTTTTCATCCGATGTAGACTAAACGTTGTGGAAAGGTTAAGGATCACCCAAGAACACACAGTTGATCTAGAGAACAGTCAGTCCGAGGTGAAGGTCACAGAGAGAGGTCAAAGGTCATGGCTCATCCAATGTCACACAACCACCACTTACGGTCAAGGTGTGGCGCTAGACCAGTTCCATCAGACGAACACAAATCAGCGTTAGTAACCAAGGAGACTCAACCCCGCCTCTGTCAACTGCTTGGGCACGATGACAGGAAATTACAAAGGCACGTCTCTCTCTCTCTCTCTCTCTCTCTCTCTCTCTCTCTCTTTGTATGTATGTATGTATCTCTCTCTCTCTCTCTCTCTCTGTATGTATGTATCTCTCTCTCTCTCTCTCTCTCTCTCTCAGTTTGCGAGCGCAGATGCAATAACAAATACTGTACATGATACGGTCATGAATCCGTACCGTGTGTGCGTCTGTGTGCGTGTGTGTGTGTGTGCGTCGCGAGATCAGCTGAGAATGAGAAGCCATGGTGGTGCGTCTGTACCGTAGGTGGTTCAAAAATATTCTCCCATCTCCGCTACGCGTCATTTTCCTCTTCTGGCTGATATTTCTGGGCTGAGAGAGGCTTGTTAGGCTTCTCTTTCCATAGACATTTCTCTTTAACACGTTGCGTTAGAAAGGAAAATGGCAAATATACTCTAAAACCGATATATGTGCAGTGAAAGAGTAAACAAACTTTTTACCTCACACCGTACCGCGGATACAAATGCACGAACAAACTCACTCGCCACTCAGTATCCGTCCGCTGTCGGTAGGGGGAGAGTGTGTGAGAGCTGCAGGAACAAAGAATTTTTATTATAGAACCCTATCCTCGAAATACGGAGCTGGAAAAACGAAATATGTGATCTTGGAGAGGAGAACGACATGACAATATGGAAGGACAGTTTCGGCATTTCTCCAAGTGCTAACTCGATTTTTTTTTTTCTCTCTGATAAAGCATTTCTACTTTCTGTCGCCATTTGGAATATAACTTTGAACTAAAATAAACCCGGCATACATGATTTTGGCATTAGGGAAGTGGCTAGTTAAATATTGATGTTTGTAAACAGTGTCCGCGCTTCGCTTCGCGTTAAGTCGACTTTATCATCTTACCTTCACCTGTTAATGTACCGTCTGATGCCGGTGATAAGGGAAGGCATAGAGTGATTAGCGTGCTTAGGTCTATGAGTGCCTAGCGTGGAACAACAGTCAACGGGAATCTAGGCCTCCAAACAGATACCGTTACTGCGTCGTAGGTCTGGCAACGGGCGACGAAGATGTCTACGGAAAACTTGATACCGCCCGTTTCCCATGAAAATCCTGGTGGGTTCTTTTTTTTTATTTTTTTACGTGTTGCACTGTGATTCATGCATTAAGTGGTACATGAGAAGTCGTTATATCCTTTCCTTAGCGATTTATTTAGCTTATTACACCCTGGCATTCCTTAGTGTGTTATTTATAGCTTCTTGAAATGACGTGGGTGACAGGAATACAAAGGAGGGCAAGCACGTAGCAACGGATCTTAATCATTTATTTTTTTTTAATGGAGGCGAAGATGCACTTGAGAGATTGGTGATTATTGCCTGAATGCAACGGTACTTCATAATCCATCATTATTAACTGACAACAAATACCTGAGGGGGAAATTTGGGTTAGTAAATATTTCTTAGACATGTCGCATTCAGCCAGTCATGATCAACCCGTTAAGTGCATCATCGCCTCATTAGAAACAAATGGAGTTGTGACGCGTTTGTAGATACGGAGGTGTAACGCGCTGAATAAATCGCACAGGTACATGTCATACGAAAATTTCTAAACCCATTTCACAAACGATAGCCAGTTATTTTTCTTCCATTTTTCATATTAATCGAAATTTAGTTTGTATAATTACCAGCTTTGGATTTTACGTGTGGTAAGAGTTGTTCGCCATCCACTCACTCGATGTAGTGCTTTCTTCAGGTGACTACACGGAATGACAAGCCAAATGGTTTCCTGTCCTAGCAAAATAATGGTTTTTTATAGCCCAGGAAACTGTTTACTACGTTGGGTGGTAACCATATAACTGGTGACGCCTGGTGGTTTAGTGGGTTGAGGGACGGTTGTGGTTTATTATGCACAAAAGGCCACACAGGAGAAAGAATATAATACTCCTTTCACCTTTAACTTGGCCCAGATTTTCGCCCTTACCCTCGTCGGTTAAGAAAGCTCCCTAACACCTCTTCGTTAGCGATTTATTTTTGTATACGGCTGGTGTATATTCATGTGTGTTATGTTGAAAGTAGTGGTATTTGAATTATTTAGGTGACACAGAAGAGGATAGTAAGGAGTAATAAGCAAAATAAATCGCTTAAGAAGAGGTGTTAGGGCGCCTCCTTGGCCTACGCGGATACGGACCAAAGACACTACTGTACATCCTTCTCATAGCACTTCTTCGTGACTAGCATCATACTATAGTGTTAATCTATTGCTGTAATTCAGAATTCAAGATGGAAAGATGACAATTCGAGAGAGAGAAAGAGAGAGAGAGAGAGAGCGAGATTACTGAAAGAGGTACCACAGAATGTGTACGTGTGTGTGTGTGTGAGAGAGGGATTACTGAGAGGTACCGTAGAATGTGTGTGTGTGTGTGTGTGTGTGTGTGTGTGTGTGTGTGAGAGAGAGAGAGATTACTGTGAGATACCGTAGAATACGTGTGTGTGTGTGTGTGTGAGAGAGAGAGAGAGAGAGAGAGAGAGATTACTGTGAGATACCGTAGAATACGTAATTCACCGGGTCGGTCAGGATCACTTGATGGTCGTGATCGTCAGCTTTTACCCTCCCGGAAGGGAGCTGAGAGCTCATATTGTCCGATCTAATGGCAAGGCTGTGACCTCCACACACGCACATACCCGTCCCCTTGCTCGAGGGGGACAGTAACCACCCACTTCGTCAGTGAAACTTTTTCGCAACCTGAGCGAGGCGCGAACTCCCGTCCACCAGTTGGCAAGCGAGAGCGTTACCACGTGTGTGTGTGTGTGTGTGTGTGTGTGTGTGAGAGAGAGAGAGAGAGAGAGAATTAGAGAGGTACGGTAGAGAGAGAGAGAAGCACAAAAAGGAAAGTAATGTACAGCACGTGACATAGGAGACCGTAAAACCTGTTCCTTAGCGATTTATTGAGCACATAACACGTCGGTATGGTGCTGTGTTCTACAAACTATCTCGATATTAACGCCATATAAATAACAGACAGGGCAATGATACTGTGTTATACGCAAAATAAATCGCTAAGGAAAAGACGCTACCCAACCTCCTACGCCATCTAGATTACGGATTTTGAATTAGGTGTGTGTGTGTGTGTGTGTGTGTGTGTGTGTTTATGTGTGTGTGTGTGTGTGTGTCTGTGTGTGTGTGTAATTAAAACCCACCCACACACACACACACACACACACAGTCACACACACACACACATGCTAGGAAAAATATCACATGACATCCAGTTTAGTCTCTCTCTCTCTCTCTCTCTCCAGGAAAAATGACACCCGCAGTTACTTTAGTCTCTCTCTCTCTCTCTCTCTCTCTCTCTCTCTCTCTCTCTCCAGGAAAAATGACACACGCAGTTATTTTACTCTCTCTCTCTCTCTCTCTCTCTCTCTCTCTCTCTCTCTCTCTCTCTCTCTCTCTCCAGGAAAAATGACACACGCAGTTATTTTACTCTCTCTCTCTCTCTCTCTCTCTCTCTCTCTCTCTCTCTCAAAATTTCCAGGAAATGGTAAGTCCAGAACATATAAACAAGAAGTAAATCAAAATAAATCGCTAAGGAAGAGGTGTTAGGCGCCAAATTTTTTATCCAGTCAGCTGTTTCTTGTCGCGAAATTTAAATACTTATTGAACTGATAATCCTTGGCCTCTGTCTATCCGTCTATCTATCTATCTATCTATCGGTCCATGTATATCTATTTGTCTATCTATCGGTCTATCTACCTCCATCCATCCATCTCTAGCCAGACACCTTAATCCCACAAGGGGTAGCCACAAACAAATCGCCTTCATGTCAACCTGTTCTCTGCCATCACTCTGTCCCTTCTCCAACACACACACCCTCACTCATATACCTCTCCACCTCATCCCTCCATCTCATCCTCGTCCTCCTTTCCCCTCACTCACATACACTGATGTATTGATGTATGATGTATGATGTATAGCTAGATATATGATGTATAGGTAGATGTATCATGTATCATGTATAGATGTATTGATGTATGATGTATAGCTAGATGTATGATGTATAGGTAGATGTATGATGTATTGATGTATGATGTATAGCTAGATATATGATGTATAGCTAGATGTATGATGTATTGATGTATGATGTATAAATGTATTGATGTATGATGTATTGATGTATGATGTAGGAAGGCAGTGTAAAACGATCAGGAAATGTGTTGTGGCTTAAGTTTGTGCAGGCTAAGCACATTCTCTCTCTCTCTCTCTCTCTCTCTCTCTCTCTCTCTCTCTCTCTCTCTCTCTCTCTCTCTCTCTCACACACACACACGAATGCTAATGAAGGCTTCACCATTGTTATAAATACGGGAGAGAAAAGTGACAATAAATGATGCTAGTCACGAAGAAGTGCTGTGGAAAGGATGTAGAGCCGTAGTATTGTCTTTTTCTGCCACTGAGCTACGTGAAATAAGCTGCAAAAGGACGAAAATCTGGGCCAAGTTAAGGTGAAAGGAGTATAGTCACGAAGAAGTGCTATGGAAAGGATGTAGAGCCGTAGTAACAATAGATTAACACTAGAATATGATGCTGGTCACGAAGAAGTGCTATGGAAAAGATGTAGAGCCGTAGTATTGTCTTTTTCTGCCACTGAGCTACGTGAAATAAGCTGCAAAAGGACGAAAATCTGGGCCAAGTTAAGGTGAAAGGAGTATAGTCACGAAGAAGTGCTATGGAAAGGATGTAGAGCCGTAGTAACAATAGATTAACACTAGAATATGATGCTAGTCACGAAGAAGTGCTATGGAAAAGATGTAGAGCCGTAGTATTGTCTTTTTCTGCCACTGAGCTACGTGAAATAAGCTGCAAAAGACGAAAATCTGGGCCAAGTTAAGGTGAAAGGAGTATAGTCACGAAGAAGTGCGCAATACTGAACCTTATTTATTTATTTCAGACACCCCGTTTTCTTTGCAGAGTAAATTCTTTGCAGTATTGATGGCAGACTTGGGAAATTTGTCGTGATGCTGATAGGGAGGTTATCGGCAAGGGGGTGGGGAGTGTTTATATAATGGTGTGGGTAGGCCTGATTAGGTGACAGTACATGGGGTGAAACTGCCAGTGGGTGTGGGGGATGTTTGTATGTATTGAGGTGGTTAGTGGGGTAGTTTGTGGGTGTGGGGGGGTGCTCCTTAATTGGCTAGTAAGGTGGATGCTTGAGGTGACATTGACCCTCCCTGTAATACCCCTGGCCATCTCAATTACCACAAACTCCTTAGACAGTACCCCTGAATCTCCATGTGGTTCTCTCTGGCATCCACAGTTTTTAAGTCCTTGGTGTTAATCCCCCTGTTAATCCCCCCAAAATGGTGTAGGGAACTGAGGAGACATATATTAGGGTTGGCCAGTACCGCAGCGGCCACCCACCTCCTCTGGTGGATGAAAATACGTGGTGAGGTTAATTTTTGGCTGTCCCGTTTACAGTTAAGGCCTTCATGGGAGAGACGAGGAACTTTGGAGCGTAACCCAGACTCCCTCAATAACCCCCTCCCTCTATCCTTGTCTCGCCGCCTCCCTCCCTCCCTCCTCCACCTCCCTCCAAGTTCCCGCGTCCCGTAGCTGCCTAGTAACACGGATGCTACGTCACAGCACAACAACAGCGCCATCTATGAACGTGATTCACAACTACACATGTGAGGCTTCCCACTCATCTATAAGTTCCCGTGTGTTTATACTTGTTCCATCCCTTATAGTCTTCCTTCAGATCCTATGCTTATATTATTTCATCTATTACAAACCTACATATGCGATGCTCATTAGTTTCACCTTTCCTTACCCTGTTTCAGATCTGATGCTCATTTGTTTCACCTTTTCTTGTCCTGTTTCAGATCCGATGCTCAGTTGTTTCACCTCTCATTACCTCGCACCAGTTTCGTATCTTACTATCTCCGTTTCCAGGCGATGCTCACTTGTTTCATCTCTTCTCCCACAGATGGCGAAGGTGGCGAGGGTGACGCTCTCCACGCCCCACACTCAGTCAGCAGTGAGGAAGGCAGTGAGCAGGTACGCTAACAGAATCACCAACCTTCCTGAGTGCTTGAGATTGTGTGCAACGTTCCTGAGTGATTGTAGGTCTTGTGCAATGTTCCTTAGTGTTTGTAGCTTCTGTGCAACGTTCCTGAGTGTTTGTGGGTTCTGTGCAACGTTCCTGAGTGTTTGTAGGTTCTGTGCAATGTTCCTGAGTGCTTGAGGTTTTGTGCAACGTTCCTGAGTGATTGTAGGTCTTGTGCAATGTTCCTGAGTGTTTGTAGGTTCTGTGCAATGTTCCTGAGTGCTTGTAGCTTTTGTGCAATGTTCCTGAGTGTTTGTGGGTTCTGTGCAATGTTCCTGAGTGTTTGTAGGTTCTGTGCAACGTTCCTGAGTGTTTGTAACTTCTGTGCAACGTTCCTGAGTGTATGTTAAAGTTTTGTGCAATGTTCCTGAGTGGTTGTAGCTTCTGTGCAACGTTCCTGAATGTATGTACCCTTTGTGCAGCGTTCCTGAGTGTATGTTTAAGTTTTGTGCAATGTTCCCGAGTGTTTGTAACTTCTGTGCAATGTTCCTGAGTGCTTGTGGGTTCTGTGCAACGTTCCTGAGTGTCTGTTTGTAGGTTCTGTGCAACGTTCCTGTGTGATTGTAGCTTTTGTGCAATGTTCCTGAGTGTTTGTAGCTTCTGTGCAATGTTCCTGAGTGTTTGTGGGTTCTGTGCAACGTTCCTGAGTGTTTGTAGGTTCTGTGCAATGTTCCTGAGTGTCCGTTTGTGGGTTTTGTGAGAGGTGGGTGATATTGTTGTCAGTCTATGGGCAGAGGAGGGGCGCCTTCACGTGGTGGCACTTATAAAACCAGAAAGATCACGACCCGGCAAGTTTTCTCTCCCCTATGACCAGGAAGGGAGGTGGTACGTGGCAATTCACGGGGTTCACTGACAGATGAGGCAAGGATCACTACAGTCTTTGATCCCAGGCTCATGTTTACGTGAACCCTGTGGACTGCAGGCTGAAACTGTCCCTCTGCTACAGTCCACCCCAAGGCAATTGAAGGATGGGCTGGGAATTGAGGGTCGTTTGTATAACCATGAGACAGCCCTAGCATGTATTCAATATGGGCGGTGGGTGTTAGGGTCGAAGTGGTGACATGTGAAGATAGAGGACTACTGTGACCCAAGGAGGACTACTGGGACTTGGAAATAGGCCCTGAAGCCTTTGCCCAGAGTCGGACACGTTAAAAACACACACACACACACACACACACACACACACACACACACACACACACACACACACACAGCGCCACTTCCCCTAGCAGTAGCCTATACGTGACACCGCATGTAGGCGCCCCTCTTCAGCACCACGTATATTATTTAATACTATACTCCTTTCACTTTACCTTGGCCTAAAAATTATTATCTTTAGTGCCGAGTTGTAAAAATTAACACTAAAGAGGTGCTAGTCACGAAGAAGTGCTGTGGTGGTGATGTAGAGCCGCAGTAACAATAGATTAACACTAGAATATGCTGCTAGTCACGAAGAAGTGCTGTGGAGAGGATGTAGAGCCGTAGTAACAATAGATTAACACTAGAATATGATGCTAGTCACGAAGAAGTGCAACGGAAAGGATGTAGAGCCGTAGTAACAATAGATTAACACTAGAATATGATGCTAGTCACGAGGAAGTTCTATGGAAAGGATGTAGAGCAGGGCAGTGAAATGGCGGGGGACAGGGCGACATGGAGGCGATTTGTTTGTGGCCACCCCATACGGGATTAAGGCGTCTGGCAATAGATATAGTTTTGCTTGTATCTTCAGTCAACATAGATTGCATAAGTAGCACACAAGAATATAGTAAGTACAGAATCATAAATAAACCAGTAAGGAAGAGGTGTTACGGCAGAAGAATTTATGTATCTATTGCCAGGCGCCTTAATCCCGTAAGGGGTGGCCACAAACAAATCTCCTCCATGTCGCCCTGTCCCCCGTCATTTCACTGCCCTGCTCCCAGGTCACACTCCCCTCTCTCGTGTACCTCTCCACTCCATCCCTCCATCTCATCCTCAGCCTCCCTTTCCCCCCCCCTCCACCTCACTCATACACTCTCCTCGTCAGTCTCTCACCCTCCATCCTCTCCACATGGCCAAACCACCTTAGTGTGTTTCTCCTAACGCTTCCTATCATATCCACATCCACACCACAACGCTCCTTCACTTCATTTGTCAGTCTGTCTCTCCACGTAACTCCACATGCTCCTCACTCACATACTCTCCTCGTCAGTCTCTCTCTCCATCCTCTCCACATGGCCAAACCACCTCAGTGTGTTTCTCCTAACGCTTCCTATCACATCCACATCCACACCACAACGCTCCTTCACTTCCTCATTTGTCTGTCTCTCCACGTAACTCCACATGCACCTCACTCACATACTCTCCTCGTCAGTCTCTCGCTCTCCATCCTCTCCACATGGCCAAACCACCTCAGTGTGTTCCTCCTAACGCTTCCTATCACATCCACACCACAACACTTCTTCACTTCATTTGTCAGTCTGTCTCTCCACGTAACTTCACATGCTCCTCACTCACATACTCTCCTCGTCAGTCTCTCCATCCTCTCCACATGGCCAAACCACAGTGTGTTTCTCCTAACGCTTCCTATCACATCCACACCACAACACTCCTTCACTTCATTTGTCAGTCTGTCTCTCCACGTACCTCCACATGCACCTCACTCACATACTCTCTCCTCGTCAGTCTCTCTCTCCACATGGCCAGACCACCACAGGAGTGCCACTAATCCCTAATCTCTTTCAGGACCCCAGCATGTTCGGCCGCGACAAGGAGGATTCGAAGCCGCTCTTGTACCTGCGCAGGATGAACGGCCTGTCTTGTTGCGGCGTCATAACCCTGACAGTATGTGCCATCCTCGCCCTATTCTCAATCATCATGTTGGCCGGGGGATATCACGCAATCGCCAACTCCTTCGTCAGAGAGGTACCCTTTTGTTTCTTGTAAAAATTTTCGAACGCTGACTTTTTTTTCCCCCAGGTTCGACACACTTCCTTTTTCGTGCTCACTCTGCAGGTTGGGGAGATGGAGGGGACTGGTAGGACATGACCATTTTCTTTCTCCTGTCTCTTTCCTCCCCCCCCCGCGTCTCTCCCTCTCTCTCTCTCCGGCCGCGTCTCTCCGTCTCCTCCCGCTTCTCTCTCTCTCTCTCTCTCTCTCCCCGCGTGTCTTTCTCTCTCTCCCCCCCGTGTCTCTCCCCCCCGTGTCTCTCCCCCCGTGTCTCTCCCCCCCGTGTCTCTCCCCCCCGTGTCTCTCCCCCCCGCGTCTCTCCCCCCCGCGTCTCTCCCTCCCGCGTCTCTCCCTCCCGCGTCTCTCCCTCTCTCTCTCTCTCTCTCTCTCCCCCCCGCGTCTCTCTCTCTCTCTCTCTCTCTCCCCCGCGTCTGTCTTTCCCTCTCTCTCCCCCGCGTCTGTCTTTCCCTC
>NC_137066.1:20814234-20856734 GCF_032717465.1 Coenobita brevimanus
AACGGTTTGTGGGCTCCTGGCCTTGGGTTCCTTCTTTCTTGCATTAAAAAAATAAATCATTAGTTGAAGCATAACTACGAGGAAGGAAGGATATACTGTGTGCAGAGGAATTGTATACGGCAGACAGAACACAACAGTAGCAGATTTCATGAACTTCTGCTCATTATTAGCAGACTCGAGGCATAAGCTTAGTGGTCAGTTCCCAGAGGCTCATCAGTTCATGTCACCACTTGGGCACTAACACCCACCATCCATACTGAACACATGCTAGGACTGTCTCATATACAGTAGAACCGGTATATTAGTATTAGCTGGTGTTTTACATGTCTGTGGGTGTTAGATCAGAAAAGTCTCTTCAAATCCTTAACTCATCAGTTCATGTCACCACTTGGGCACTAACACCCACCATCCATACTTAACACATGCTAGGGCTGTCTCATATAGGACTAGTATATTAGTATCAGTTGGTGTTTTACATGTCTGTGGGTGTTAGATCAGAAAAGTCTCTTCAAATCCTTAACTCATCAGTTCATGTCACCACTTGGGCACTAACACCCACCATCCATACTGGACACATGCTAGGGCTGTCTCGTACAGGACCGGTACATTAGTATTAGCTGGTGTTTTACATGTCTGTGGGTGTTAGATCAGAAAAGCCTCTTCAAATCCTTAACTGTTCCTTGTCCCAGCCAGGAATCAAACTTTCTTTCACTAGAGGAGCAGACCACTTCTCCACTGACACTGCCACCACCTAACCTACTGTGCATGGAAGGCAGGACGGTACTGACAGAGAAGTACCAACTTTTGCTTCTGATTGTACTCTAAAACCCATCGTCTTTTCAGCAACTGGTGATCAGCAACGGTACAGAGGCATACGATCTTTGGCGAGTCACCCCGGTGCCACTCCAACTCAGACTGTACCTCTTCAACCTGACCAACCCAGAGGAAGTAAAGAAAGGCTACAGACCCATCATTGAGGAGTGTGGACCCTATGTGTGGAGGTAATCAAACTGTATAGTAATTTGTGGAGGATTTGTTCATACTAATAACAACACACTGAGGTGGTTTGGCCATGTGGAGAGGATGGAGAGTGAGTGACTGACGAGGAGAGTGTATGTGAGTGAGGAGCATGTGGTGTTACGTGGAGAGACAGACTGACAAATGAGGAAGTGAAAGAGCGTTGTGGATGTGGATGTGATAGGAAGCATTAGGAGGAACACACTGAGGTAGTTTGGCCATGTGGAGAAGATGGAGAGTGAGAGACTGATGAGGAGAGTGTATGTGAGTGAGGAGCATGTGGTGTTAAGTGGAGAGACAGACTGACAAATGAGGAAGTGAAGGAGCGTTGTGGTGTGGATGTGATAGGAAGCGTTAGGAGAAACACACTGAGGTGGTTTGGCCATGTGGAGAGGATGGAGAGTGAGAGACTGACGAGGAGAGTGTATGTGAGTGAGGAGCATGTGGTGTTAAGTGGAGAGACAGACTGACAAATGAGGAAGTGAAGGAGCGTTGTGGTGTGGATGTGGATGTGATAGGAAGCGTTAGGAGAAACACACTGAGGTGGTTTGGCCATGTGGAGAGGATGGAGCGTGAGTGACTGACGAGGAGAGTGTATGTGCGTGAGGAGCATGTGGTGTTAAGTGGAGAGACAGACTGACAAATGAGGAAGTGAAGGAGCGTTGTGGTGTGGATGTGATAGGAAGCATTAGGAGAAACACACTGAGGTGGTTTGGCCATGTGGAGAGGATGGAGAGTGAGAGACTGATGAGGAGAGTGTATGTGAGTGAGGTGGAGGGGGAGGCCAAGGATGAGATGGAGGGATGGAGTGGAGAGGTATATGAGAGAGGGGGGTGTGAGTTGGGAGCGGGGCAGTGAAATGGCGGGGGACAGGGCGACGTGGAGGTGACTTGTTTGTGGCCACCCCGTACGGGATTAAGGCGTCTGACAATAGATAGATAAAATAAATAACTACAGGAGCAATGGGTCCCACCAGTACACAGACAGAAGATTATAGACCCATGATTGTAGCGTTTGAATCTTGTGTTGGGAGGCGAATGAACTGAAAGGAAAAATATCAGTGGCTTTGTTATGGCCTCGGGCTCATCCGAATATAAACCCAGAGATTGCAGCCTGTTGCTCCTCTCCAGCCCATCCTCCCTTCAGGGGTTGCTTTGCTTAATGTATAAACGCTTCAGAATGCTTGTATGATTCGGCTCTGGTCACCTAATGGCGGCTTTCCACACTGCTCAATCTCTGTCAGCCTCTGTTCACTCCCGTCTCCCAGGTATCACACTGCATGACCTAATGTTCTTTTCAGTCTGCCTTCAGCAACACTACTTATGTTCATACTTTTCACCCTCCACACCCAGTTGTCATCCTCCGTCCCCTCCACTCCTCCTCCCCTTTACTCCTCCGTCCCCTCCACGTGCCACAATCTCAGTCTACCACTTCTCATCTTAACACTTAATACATCGCATCCTTCTCAACTTCATTCTCAGCTCTAACCCTATCCTTTCAGGGGCTAGGGAGGGAGGAAGGATGTTTGTGGTATTATTATTATTATTATTATTATTATTATTATTATTATTATTATTATTATTATTCATTCATCCAGACCTCCTTTCCCAGCCTAGGGGAGGGTGAGGAATAGCAACGTCCAGCCTAAGTTCATCCAGTTCAACGGGCAGCACATCCATTCATTCATCATTCAAGCCCACGGAATCCTGGCTCCATCAGATACGCCAAAAAAACTTTCACCACATTCTATAGCTTCACATATAAAAACAAAATTCTACATCTATAGCCCAATGTCTTAATCCCACAAAGGGTGGCAGCAGACAAAACGCCTCCAAGTCGCTCTGTCACCCAGCATTTCACTGCCCTCCCCGCAACTCTCTCCCCCCTCCCTCCTATACCTCTCAATTCCATCCCTCCAAGTCATCCTTTCCCTCACTTCTCCCTCCTGCCTCACTCCTCATTCCTCCCTCTCCCTCACTCCTCCCTCCTCCCTCTCCCTCCCTCCTACCTCTCCCTCACTCCTCCCTCTCCCTCCCTCCTCCCTCTCCCTCCCTCCTCCCTCTCCCTCCCTCCTCCCTCTCCCTCCCTCCTCCCTCTCCCTCCCTCCTCCCTCTCCCTCCCTCACTCCTCCCTCTCTCTCACTTTTCCCTCACTCCTCCCTCTCTCACTCTTCCCTCTCCCTCACTCTTCCCTCCTCTCTCCCTCCCTCCTCCTCTCTCCCTCCCTCCTCACCTACATACACCCTCTTAGTCAGTCTTTCATACACCATTCTCTCCACATGTCCAAACAGTCAGTGTCAAATATTCCATTCACAGGGAACTCCACGAGAAACAGAACATCACCTTCCACCGCAACGACACCGTGACGTACTACCAGCAGCGATGGTGGCTGTGGGACCAGGAGGCGTCTGGCAGCCACACCAAAGACGATCCCATCACCACCATCAACGTTATCCCGGTGGTGAGTGGACGCAATGACGGAGCTTAGAGTTTGCTTGGTTCTGTTTAGAGTTTGCTTGTTTTTTTTGTTTTTTTTTATGCAAGAAAGGAGGAACCAAAGGCCAGGTGCCCGCAAATCGTTCCTTCCAAGAAAAAAAAAACAATACGAAAGAGAGCCAAATTCAAGGTCCATTCATTTACCTTAACTTGGCAAGATGTTGCAATCGATGAGATGGAGGGTTGGAGAGGAGAGGTATATGAGAGAGGGGGGTGTGTGAGCTGGGAGTAGGGCCATGAAATAGTGGGGGACAGGGCGACATGGAGGTGATTTGTTTGTGGCCACCCCTTACAGGATGAAGGTGTCAGGCAATCGATAAAAGTTAACTGAATGAGACTGACATGGCGTGAAGAGGGGTTGAGTCGAAACCAAGGATGGGGTGGAATGAGGTTTGAGAGAGAGAGAGAGAGAGAGAGAATGTATGAATAATGGTGAGAGTTGAAGGGGATGGGGGGGGGCAGTGACCCCAAAATGACCCCCCCTTAAAACAATGAGTGTTATGTGTGATGTGACAGGATGAGACTGACTGGGAGGGTGAATGAAGTGAAGAGGGAGGGAGGAGGAGGGGTAGACCAAGGATGGGTTTCAAGTATATGCTTGAGGGTGAAGAGGTGTGGAAGGAAAATGAAGGTGGATGTGAATTGAAGCCAGTAGCTGTTCAGTAATCCTTTAAATCTAATAATAACATCTTTTAGCCACCAAAATGTTTTAGAATTAGTGAAAGGGTTAATGAGTAGTTCAAAAAAGCATCTCATGGCTGATTAGATCTTCATAAATCTATCTATCTCTCTGTCTATTGCCAGACGCCTCAATCCCTTACAGGGTGGCCACAAACAATTCGCCTCCACGTCACCCTGTCCCCCACTATTTCACTGCCCTTCATAACTAAAATGGAATACTACTGGAACAATACTGAACTTGAGGGATCTCCTGACACTGCAGATTTTGCCTGATAAAATAATGTACTGTAGGTAGCTGTAAGTTTGTGGTAGGTGGTGGCAGCCATCATCCACTCACTTGATGTAGTGCTGCCTACTTCTTCCTTAGCCTTCATCATTCTTTTTCTGTGCCTGTCCTCCTCTCTTCCTATTTCTCCCATCTTTCCTGTCACTTCTTATTGCTTTTCCTCCCTTTACAGGTGGCTTTACATTGAGTGACAAGCCAAATGGTTTCCTGTAAGCCAAGAAACCATTTACAACGCTAGGTAGTAACCATATGACCAAACCATACGTGCTCCCTACGTGTCAACAAGTGGATTTGTGGAGGGTTAGTGCCCCTCCCCGTAAAACATATGCCTCATAGTCAAATGGCCACCCCTTACGGGATTATGGCGTCTGGCAATAGATAGATAGATAGATAGATAGCTGTAAGGGAAAGCTACATTCCAGCAAGTTCTCAAATAACGAGTGTTTATGGGTGCAACTAAGAATAAAAATCTAGGATGTGATTAGGTTTGCCAGCTTGAATCCATAAGTATTCTTTTATAATGGAAAATGCAAGTTGTGTAAACTCTTCATAGCACCTCCATTTAACTGCAAAATACTTACAGATTTTACTACCAGAAGGAAGTATTTGTGTTCTAAAAATCTATAGATGGACATGGTACCATCTGGCCGTTAGTCAGCCTGATCTTTCACCTTCCTCTCTAGCAAACTTTTTTTTTTTTTCAACTGCTAAAATGTTACTTCTCCATCAGGCTGCCATCCCTCAAACTTGTCACCCAAACTAACAAGAATGTAATCTTTCCTTTACAGTCAGTGGCATGGAGTACACGTCATTCCTTCAGCAGAATTGGGATTGACGTCGTGTTCATTGCCTTGGACGAACAGGCAGTAATTAACACAACCGCTGGGAAGATACTGTTTGATGGGGTTGAGGTGAGGCGATGCTCCTATGGTGTTAAAGAGGCAGACACGTACTTACTATAGTTCTTTCACCTTTACTTGGCTCGGAAGGTACTGTTAGAGCATATTTCTCAGGTCGGTGACACGGTACGGTGATACAGCTCTTCAGTGTTAGTTCTTTTGCCTTAACCTGGGGCTGATCTGTCTGTTTATAGCCTGTTTTCATATGCAGTTACTATAGTTCCTTCACCTTTACTTGGCTCGGAAGGTAATGCTAGAGCATATTTTTCAGGTCGGTGACACGGTACGGTGATACAGCTCTTCAGTGTTAGTTTTTTCCTTAACCTGGTGCTGATCTGTCCTTGTGTAGCCTGATTTCATATAGCACAGTGGTGGAGTAGGACTAGTGCTGGCGCTCTTTTTCCGTAGCACCACATTCCAGTGTTGATCTGGTATAACTCTGCATTTAAGATGGAGTTGGCAATTCTGTTTTATGCCAAATTAAAGTGAAAAATAAAATGAATTAACCTAAATTCACAAAACTTTTCTACTAAAACAGGTCACCACACGGAAAGCTCTCAAAACAGTATACCGTAACCTTCAAAATTCAAATGCCGTATTTTAAAACCTCTTGGCCAGACTGCCTAGGGAACAACTACTGCTACAACTACTTCTACTACTACTACTACTACTACTACTACTACTACTACTACTACTACTACTACTACTACTACCTCTCCAAAATATATTTAGGCAATAGAGAAGACTGTCCTTGCATAAGCAGTGTATATTTGAAGATGTGGACAAGTATATCGGATACCACACTAAAAGATGCTTCATAACATTTACAGCTCATGGTTACTGTCTTCAACTCTTCCAAACCATTTCATTTTTCATAATGCCTTCAGACACTTGCATTCTGGTTTTGAGCTGGTACTGTACTGAATGAATCCTAAAATCCTGCTTTCGCCTCCCAGGACCCCTTCTTGGACTGGATACAGGAGGAAGTTGTGCCGAAGAATGGCTCTTTCCACTGGGCGTTGGAATTTTTGGGCAATGGAGGGCTGGCTGATTTTGACAAGTTTGCATGGTTCTATAAGGTATGTGATTTTCTTTTGCCCTACAAATTGATAGTATAATTTCTCCTTTCCCATGAGATTTCCATAGTTTTTCTAAGCTGTGTGGTGGGCTTTGATTTTCATAACGTCAGCTGGAGGGCTTGGTGGGAGGGGGTTATGTTTGATTTACTATGGTTTTCATGTCAGAATTACACTGTAGTTTTCTGTCAATGAGCGGAGCATGTGGAGTGACGTGGAGGGACAGGTTGACGAATGAAGAAGTGAAGGAACGTTGTGGGGTAGATGTGGATGTGGTTGAGAAGATTAGGAGAAAAATGCTGAGGTGGTTTGGACATGTGGAGAGAATGGAGAATGAAAGACTGACTAAGAGGGTGTATGTAGGTGAAGTGGAGGGAGGGAGGGGGAGACTGAGGTGGAGGGATGGAGTTGAGAGGTACATATATGAGGGATGGAGGGGGTGAGTTGGGGGGAGGGTAGTCAAATGGTGGGTGACAGAGCAACTTGGAGGTGTTTTGTGTGTGGCCACCCATTGCGGGACTGGGGCGTTGGGCTATAGATACGGTCTCTTGTTGATGCTCGGTGCTGGCTGTGGTGATGGAAGGCACTATATGAAACAGTTTGAGGTGATGGCAGTACAAAATGGCGAATGAGTGAGGTTAAAAGATTCTCTGTTTGGGGATTGAATGGTACACGAGAGGCGGGGCAAAATGCTGGCGGGGGATTGGCAGACTTGTGTTCAGGACTGCAGAGAAATATATAACACTGAATCTTCCACACAGCTGAGTGTTAGATTTTCATTAGTGTTTAAGGCTTTTAGCTACACGACAACTTTAGTACTATTTATGAACCTGTAAATATGTGCAGTTAGTAGAGTACTGAGTGTTCAGTGTAACGATGGCTAATGTAATAGTTGTTCCTATTGTATTGTAGGCCCGACGCTAAGAGTCTTATCGAACCCCAAAAAAAAGGTTCACCCCCTCTGGACACCCGACTAGGAACGATATGGAGCTAGAGTTAATGTAAGAGGATGTATTTTAGCGACTTACTGTGTAATGACGACTAGGGTTCTGGCTGATGCACGGCGACTCAACGAATAGTCATGTAGTCGCTAGTTGAGCTGAGAGAGCTAGTCGTCTCGTCGTGAGTCTGTAGAGAGCTTCGTTTTCTTTATCATCTTCGTCGAGTTTGACAGTGACCAGTAGACCTACTCAATAGGCGAGTGTTTTTGAATTCAGTAGCCTAAAGAGTAAGTCTAGCGGGTTGTCTTTATACTTGGAGAAACTTGGAGTACAGCGTTGTAACAATGGGTATATTTGAAAAATGTACCTCTTACATAAAGGCTAGCTTACATATATATTAGTTATATTAGTATAAAAAAAAATAGGTAAAGACTAATATGTAGCTTCAAATGGGTATACAACAACGAGTATATATAGGAACATTATATATGTGACTTGACTTTCATTTTTCTTCTGATCTAAGTCACATATGGTTATGCAGTTTACAATACGATAATCCTTATCGTCCCTAATAAACTTAAGTATTTCTTCTGTAATGGATCCTTAATAGTAATGTTAAGATTAACAAGTGGCTTGGCTGAAGCGTTGAGTGGTGTGAGGAAGGTGTTACTGGCGTAGAACTTCTTGAAAAATGAGAGAAATGGAGTTCCCCCGAGCTAAGCCCTGTATTGGACTATATAGCCCCTGTAGGGTTACAGGAGGGAGCTACCCCTCCCGGCACACCAGCCCGGGCGAGGCTCGAACTTGCAATCCCCCGATCACAAGTCCAGCGCGCTACCCCTGTGCTACCGCGCCCCCCAGTAGTACTTCTTGAGGTTGTCCTCCTGCACAAGCATGATGGGTGCGTCTCTTCCATCCTGCGTTGTGTTGTCCTGGACGTCGAGTACTTACAGTCTTGCTGTTTTCCAGTTCGGTGAGAGAGAAGATTTTGCTGAGTTGTAGGATGTTGTTCAGGGAGTCTGGAATTAGTGTCAGGTATGAGCCAGAGACCTCGTATGAGAAGCCTGTTTGTTTATCTCCTGGGGTGGTTGTTGGTAGTTCTATCAGCTAGATATGGTCTATGGTAGTCTTGTCTCTAGGCTGATAGCTCGAATTTGACTGTCATCCACTTTGTGATTTCTGTGTCACATTCTTCTAATCGTGGTGTAATGGCATTCTGTTGGTCTCCGGCTTGTCTATGGAAGAAGAGCATAGTGACTGGATATGCTGTGTTGTAATGACTGTATTTAGTCATGAGTGTGCCTGCAGGAAGTTTTGTCCTGATGGTGTAGTTGTTATTGTATGGCTTCTGTGTCAGGCTGGATCTATAGTAGGAAGGAGTTTGCAGATGTCTGATCGTGTTGTCTGCTGTTGGCATGTATTCCAAGTCTCCAGTGATCGGTTTGTATGACTGTAGATTTTTGAACTTGGTGTGTACGTGTCTCCTACTGTTCATAGACCTTTTGGCAGTTGCATGAGTTTGTTGTACTTATTACTGTCTATGGTTTCTTCGACATAGTGTGAGTGTGTTCTCCTGCGTCTGGTTTAGCTTTGATGGTTGCTAGTTCTGTGTGATCTGTGTGGAAGATTCTGACCTCGCCAGAGAGTATGTTTGATGTCGTTGGTTCCTAGTGCCAGATGTGGAAGATGGTTGCTAAGTGTGTACGATATTGATTCCCGTAGAGTTTGTAGAGCATAGCTAACTCGTCTGTCGGTATGCGACGTAGTTGTGCCAAGTTGTTTGGGTTTAACGGTTGAGGATCTGGTGGGAAGTTGTCATGTAGGTTTCCAATGTGGGTATGCAGCAATGATGGTCCTGTATCTGTCCTCAATCTCTTGGAAGGATTTCTCGTCGATTCCATCTTAGAGGGCATTCTCGAGGAGGGAGAGGAGGACATGTCGAATGTCACTGCTAAGAGAGACTGGCTGCCCATTGTTCATCGTCGCATATTTATACCTATAGTCGTTAGTCGCCATATTGGAATGGATAACGCCCTTAGGGCCGATGCTAAACATCTAATCCGTAATAGTTGTGTTCCTATTGTATTGCTAAAGCTCTAAAACTTAATTACTGGCAAAGTGTAAAGATAGTTGTCCAGCTCACCTAATAGTGTACTAAAATAACTTCTTCCTATTGTACTGTATATAAACTTAATTCCTGTATCGCTAAGGCTCTGAAACTTATTACATATTGGCAAAGTATATGGTTGTCCAGCTGACTTAACCTTCCATTGGCTGCCATAAAGACTGTCTCCATGACATCCTGCCCTTCTTCACACTCTGCCTGCCCTTCCTGTCAAACCACCCTCATATGGATACTTTCACTCCACCCCTCCACCCTCGTACGAATACTTTCACTCCACCCCTCCACCCTCATATGGATACTTTCACTCCACCCCTCCACCCTCATACATATACTTTCACTCCACCCCTCCACCCTCAAGCTGCCCTCCCTATAGGTCACACTACCTTGATTTGTTTAACTCTTCACCTCATCGCTCACTCTTCACCTCATCCTGTCTCCCCTTCCACTGCACTTTCCTCATCACCCATTCTTGTCCACTATCAGGCTACCTTTCCTTGGCCATAACTCTCTACCCCATCCCTCCACCTCATCAGCAGCCTCTTCCTCCCCTGTCCTACTGTACACTCCCTCTTCTACTTTTCCAGCGCAACATGTCTGTCGAGTATGATGGCCTTTACAACATGAAGACTGGAGCAGACAGCATTTCAAACTTGGGTAAGGTTTTATAATCCAAGCATTTGTTTCTGTAGGTTTCAGTGTAATTTGACTCTGATTTTCGTCCTTTTGCAGCTTTTTTCACAGCCTCAGATAGTCATGATTTTGCAGTTAACATAGCTTGGTGATAGAATAAGTCGATGCTAGACGTCTTCTCCATAGCACTTCATGACTATAGTTGTATTCTAATGTTATTCTGCTGTTACAACTCTGCGTATAAGATGGAGAGGTGGCAATTTTAGGCCAGGTTAATGAGGAGTGCAGGATTGTATATCTGAGCAATACTTATAGAGAGTCCAAAATGCTTTACCTATTATAAATTGGGATAGTTTTATATTGGTACCATTGGAATTATTAAAGTTAAGGACTCAAATGTTGGAATGAATGTGTAGTTGTGTATATATAGTTGTTTTGTTTGTATAGTGGGTGGGGGCACTCTCCATCCACTCACTCGATATAGTGCTGCTCTTGAGGACTGCCATTTCCTCTCTGTCTTCCTTCATGTGTCTTCGTTCCTTTACTCTTTCCTTCACTCTCCTTTTCCTTCTGTCTACGGGTGACTCGACACTGAGTGACAAGCCAAATGGTTTCCTGTACACCAGGAAACCAGTTACTATGCTGAGTGGTAACCATATAACCAAATTATGGCATCTGGTGGTTTAGTGGGTAATTAAGGCACACCAATTGGACTGATCCGGTGAAGGTTTATATCCAAGGGATGGTTGGGGTTTATTGCTCACCTAATGCCACTTAGGGATGAGTGAGGCTGGTCACTTTCATCTTAAATGTCAGGACAGACTTGCCTAACCCTGGGCTCCTACGCTCCTCGTGGGGGAATACAGGATTGGGTGGTGGTGTTACTGACTGCTGAATTCATTGTAATATTCCTATGTATAAGACTACATGTTGTTCACAGGTGTTATAGACTGGTGGAACAGGGAACACAACACATCGTTCTACACCTCACCCTGCAACGACGTCAAGGGATCCGCTGGTGAACTGTTCCCACCCAATCTTGGCAAAGACAAGATCGTGTTCTTCAGCTCTGACCTCTGCATGTAAGATTTATTGATAATGGCGGGTAAATGAGGTGTAGATGTTTATGCCTGTGTGGAGTTGGGATTCCAGGGGCTTGAATGGTGAGTGAATGTGACCTGTTTAGTTTGGCAGACTATCTATCTCTATCTATTGCCAGATGCCTTAATCCCACACGGGGTGGCCACAAACAAATCGTCTCCACGTCGCCCTGTCCCCCACCATTTCTCTGCCCTGCTCCCAGCTCGCACCACCGTCTCGCATATACCTGTCCACTCCATCCCTCCATCTCATCCTCCCCCTCCCTCTCCCCTCTCCACTCCATCCCTCCATCTCATCCTCCCCCTCCCTCTCCCTTCTCCACTCCATCCCTCCATCTCATCCTCCCCCTCCCTCTCCCTTCTCCACTCAATCTCTCCATCTCATCCTCCCCCCTCCCTCTCCCCTCTCCACTCCATCCCTCCATCTCTCCATCTCATCCTCAGTCTCCCCCTCCCTCTTTATGTATCTCTATCTATTGCCAGACTCCATAATCCCAAACAGGGTGGCCACAAACAAATTGCCTCCACGTTGCCCTGTCCCCCACCATTTCACTGCCCTGCTCCCAGCTCACATCCCCCTCTTGCATATACCTCTCCACTCCACCTCATCCTCCCCCTCCCTCTCCCCTCTCCACTCCATCCCTCCATCTCATCCTCGGCCTCCCCCTCCTTCTCCTCTCTCCACCTCACTCTCATACACTCCATTTTTATTTATAATTTTCTTTAGATTTCTAGACTCTACCTCATCCCATCCCTTTCGTCATTATATTGATGAAAATTACTTGGTTGAAATTGAGACTAGATTGTAAGTGTTTGAATCCCACCCCATATTGTAAAGAAGTTAATGGTGAAGGAGTGCTGTGGTGTGGATGTGGATGTGATAGGAAGCGTTAGGAGAAATGCACTGAGGTGGTTTGGACATGTGGAGAAGATGGAGAGTGAGAGACTGAGGAGGAGAGTGTATGTGAGTGTGGTGGAGGGGGGAGAGGATGAGATGGAGGGATGGAGTGGAGAGGTGTATGAGAGAGGGGTGTGTGAGCTGGGAGCAGGGCAGTGAAATGGCGGGGGACAGGATGACATGGAGGCCTTTTGCTTGTGGCCACCCCTTATGGGATTGAGGCATCTAGCAATAGATAGATAGATAGGTGTACTTTCAAACTGTCACTACAAAACTTCTCTCCAAAGCTTAATTGTCTGGAAAGTGCAAATAAGCTTAACCACTCAATCTTATATTTTTTGTAGATGTTCAAAGGATCGGAGATAATTAGATGGATGTGTAGTGCATCCTTGAATGACAGGCCTGGGGGATAGAGGGTTAGGATTGTGACTGGTGAGTTGAGAGGAAGGATGGGACGTGAATGCATGAGTGTTGCAATGAAAATGGGTACACTGAGATGGTTTGGCTATGGATGGAGGATGATTTGGAGGGTGAGAGGTGAGAATATTGCGGCAGAGTTTAGAGAGAGAGAGAAAAGAGAGAAAAAGGGAGAGAGAGAGAGAGAGAGAGAGAATAGTCATTGTAACCTTGGGGATAAGAGACTGAACAGGGAGGCTGCTAGAGATTGAGCAGTGGAGAGGGGAGCTGCATTTAGGTGACACAGGCCAACTCATACAAGCTTGCTGGAACTTTTATAAATTAAATGAAACTAACAATAGCTATCTCGAGACAGTTCTGTGCTTTCAAAACTTTAATCAGGAGAGGTCAGGTACAGTAAGTCGTCATTTCCCCTTCCATTACAATAGGCCTTCCCAAACCTGAATTAGAGCTGGTGAGAATACAGTGAGGTGATTTGGACATGTGGAGAGAATGGAAAATGAAAGACTGACTATGAGGGTGTATGTGGAGGGAGGGAGAGGGAGGGGGAAGCAGGGGATGAGGTGGAGGGATTGAGAAGTATATGAGGGAGGGGGGAGCTGGCGGGAGGGCAGTCAAATGGTGGGTGACAGAGCGACTTGGAGGCATTTTGTCTGTGGCCACCCTTTGCAGGATTAGGGCGTCGGGGTATAGACGGAGAATCTAGTCGCTGGGCTGAGGGCGTTAGTCATGGGTGTTAGGGATACAAACCATGATGCCAAGAGACTCTTACAACTTTAACGATGGAACTTTGAAAAACACAAATGCCTTATGGTAAAATTCAGTGTGGCATTAATTCTTTATCCCTTCACTACCAGGGGCTTCAGTGACTCTAATAAAATGGTCCACACCTGACAGAAGCGCTCAACAGGAGTGCCACTTTCTTCTATAAAAAGTACATTATTCCCACACCACTTAATGTCAGGTATTATTTCTGGTGTTAGCTATTAAACTGGGCATTGAGGATGGGGGGGAGGGCTGTTTTGGGTCAAGTAAAATCAAACAGAAGTGAATGAGCTTTGTGTTGCTGTGGATGTGAAGAAAAGTGTTGAGAGAAAATGAGATCAGGCCATGTGCAGATGGAGAGAGATTGACTAGGAGAGTTAGGAAGAAGGGGGGGGGTGAAGGGAAGGCTGCATGGAAGGATTGAGTAGAGACGGCTGTGGAGGAAGGATGAAGTAGAGAGAGCCGTAGGGGAAGGATTAGGGAGATACGAGAGGGTGTATGGGTTGGAGGGAGGGCTTGCAAATAGAGGAGGACAGGGCAACATGCAGATAAGTTTGTGGCCTCATCCTTAATGTATTTGGCAATAGACATATAGATAGATAGAACTATAATTTAATATTCCCACAGGAGCGCCACACTCTTCTACAAGGAAGACGTGACCAGTCCTGACCACCTCAAGGGCTATCGCTTCTGGGGCACCAACCACACCTTTGCCAACGGTTCGGTGGTGCCCGGCAATGAGTGTTACTGCGTCAATGAAGTCTGTGCACCAACGGGTGAGATGGATGCTCGTTTAATATTGCCTGCCGGAGTTTTTAATAATGCTAGTAGTGACAGGTAATGATTCATCCATCCATCCAGCATCCAATCCTATGTTGTCCCATGAGGAGTGAAGGAGCCCAGGGTTAGGCAGATTGGTCCTGACATTTAAGATGAGAGTGAAAAGATGAGTAACACTAATAATAAATAATGATAATGAAAGTAATCTGTTCGTGTCTCAAAAGCAGGGGTGTTTCTGGTTTTACATAGAGTACTGAATATTTTACTGTTGACTTCTTTAGTTCTTTCACCCAAATGTCATTACTTTGGCTGACTTAATACTGTTTACTCATTTGGTATTTTGGCTGTGGGAGGTTTTAGGTTTAGTCTGATCATGCTGTGTTCTGTCACCTTATCTTGGCCCAGAATTATATCCTTTTGTAGATTATCATACAGTTCCATGGCAGAAAGTGCAGTGGCTCTACATCCCTTCCATTCCTCTTCTTCCTACCTAGTAAATTAATGTTAATTTGTTTCACTCGTCAAAGATCGAGAGAGAAGAATTTTAGGTAAAAGTAAAGAATAGCGTGTGTGTCATCCTTTCCATAGCACTTATTTATAACTAGCAAATTTTCTGTGTTGATTTTGCATTAGTATTAAAGATGGAGATAGTTTTAGGCATAGAGTGAGAATGTAATTTATATTATAGTATCTGTCTGTCTGTTTGCCAGACGCCTTAATCCTGTAAGGGGTTGCCACAAACAAATGCCTCTGTCGCCACAGTCCCCCGCCATTTCATTGCCCTGCTCCCAGCTTACACACCCCTCTCTCGTATACCTCTCGACTCCATCCCTCCATCTCGGCCTTGGCCTCCTCTTCCCTCTCCCTCCTTCCACCTCACTCACATACCCTCCTCGTCAGTCTCTCACTCTCCCTCCTTTCCACATAGTAACTGTTAATAATTGGAGCCATTTCCATTCTTAAACTAGTTTTGGTGGTGCCAATACAGGACCTCATCCCAAGTTTTCCTGTCTCCTGGGCATTTTTCCTTCCACATTCATACCTGTAACCCTCCTCGGCAAGTTCTTTCCCTTTCCTACACATGTCCAACCCACCTCAGTCAACCAATCGGCATTACTTCTCGATAATCCTTGCACCAAATGTCTCTTACACAAACCAAAAAGATCAGCACCCCTCTGGTATGATACTCTGTGACAAATGGGCCAAAGCTTCAGAATTCCCGACACTGCCAAATGCACATGGCTTCACAAAAATGAATCTTTTTAAAGCAAATAATAGAGGTATACTGAAATTTTATAGTATGGAGCACACGTGTCATTCTTACAATAGCCGTGTTTTTAAAAAAATGTTCTCGCAGGCTTACTGAATGCGGAGTCTTGTCGGATGGGTGCGCCTGCCTTCCTCTCCTTCCCACACTTCTTCAACGCAGACCCGTTCCTTCTTCATGGCGTCATTGGCCTGGCACCCAACGAGACTAGACATCAGTTCACCATGGATATCATACCAGTGAGAAAAGCCTTACTATCAATATTTTTCACATATCAAAGAGGCCTGTTATGTAGGTTTGCCACTTGCTATACAGTGAAATTACTTGTAGGAAATCTGTAGAAGTGAAATTACTTGTAGGAAATCTGTAGAAGTTGATTCACAAACAGGAATAGCTGCTGAGGTCTGCATCAGTCCTGTCACGTATGCTTCTCTGTACATGAGCTTTGAAAATGTGTGGTAAATCTGCAGCAACAGAAACAGATTTGTGGCAAGGTAATCAGCGTTTGTCGCTGTCAATTCATTACCAAAGTCCATCGAGGGGAGAAACGGGAGGCAACTGGAGTTTTGAAGTTGACTGTACACGGAGTGGGAGGGAATAGGACTGTCAGAATAAAACTTGAACCAGGAGTTGCTATCATTCTCCCTGGACCAGTTAAAAAAAAAAATACCCTTCATCTAAGTGATCAATGGTTTCAAAATCTGTTGCTATTCACTACCTTTAAGGCAGATTTGTGGCTGTACAGTTACATTAATACAATCCAGATACATTCTAGGTATAAGGCATGAATGGGTCTCCTTGCTTACTAGACAAATCAACCTTCTAGTCTACAGTTAAACGGCTGAACTGGAAGGGATTGGACCAGTGCTCTAAATATCAAACAGTAGGTAAAAATAACTTTAGTTTTAGTGGTGTGTGAGTGTTGATCTTGTTTCCGTTGCCTGCAGGAGCTTGGTGTGCCTATGAGGGTGACTCCTCGCATCCAAATCAACTTGAGGATCAGGCCAGATGAAGACTTTGGGTAAGAAAAATTTTGTTGGTCTTGCACTGTTCTATCTTATGTCAGGTTATCAGTCTAGAGCCAGATGCTTTAATTCTTTAAGGGGTGGCCACAGACTCCTATGATGTTGCCCTGTCCTCTGCCATCTAGCCGCCCTCCCTCCCAACTCGTCCTCTCGCATACCTCTCCACCCCATCCCTCACTCTCCTCCTTGATCTTCCCGTCCTCCTCTCTACTTTCCTGTCGTTGATTCAACATCCCCTTCACATGGCCCAACTATCTCAAAAAGCATTTCTTGTACCACATTGTCACATCCCTGTAAGTAAGGCTGTACGCTTGCTGCAACTAAACCCAGGATCACCTCTTGCACACACTGTAAATAGGCAGCATTAGTACAACAGTATTTTATCATGCTGTGGAAAATGTCTTCAGAGTTTTTCAAATACCACTCTGACCCTGGTGGAAATAATGTTATATTTTATGGAAGTGGTCCACTCCTGTAACTTTTCATGGCTGCAGGAAATTAGATACTGGTAACCTAAGTTGAGGCAGCAATGAGTCTTCTTGGTTACTATAGGTCTTGCCTTAACTTGGCCCAGATTTTTGTCCTTTTGCAACATATTTTTCAAGGGTGTGGCATAATATCTGTACTCTTGTTCTACATAATTCCCATCCCACCATGAGGAGCATAATTCCAGCGTTAATATACGGTAACAACTCTTGCATTGAATACGGAGAAGGCAATTTTAGGCCACACTTTAAGTCGAGTATAGTAAAGCCAACCATCCATTATGATTACACTTGGCAATCAACTGAGCTGAAAGGGGTTGGGGATCAGTCATGGAGTAAACACACTTCAGTAAATACTTTTGAGGTAGTAGGTTGATGGCTACCAAGGGTCATTACAAGCTTGGTAACCAGCCACACAAGCTTTACTCTCAGGCAGGAAATATTCAGCTCCAAGTACAAAAACCAGAGACCCTCGCACTGACGTAGATCTTGCAACACATCTCGTATTTCTTCCAACGGTTTCCAGCAACCATTGGGGAATAATTAGTTGGTTTTGGCAGTTGGTTTAGCTTCCAGTCCATAGAAAACATCAACTGTGCCATGGCCAACACCAGTATGGGGATTCTTTGAGAGGAAGCATGGCATTTTTATATAGTGTGTAAATCTTCATCTTCCAGAATTCTCCGCAACCTCCCAGACGTGTACTTCCCGATGTTGTGGTTTGAGATTCTGGGCGAGATGACCCCCAGCCTGGCCTCCCGTACAAGGGCGGTGATATATGTGCTCACCTCCCCTGTCCCGTCCCTCGTCATCTGGCTTATTGTGATTGCCGTGTGCCTGGTCGTCTCTGTAACAACAATTGCCTGCCATTGTAGAAAAGCGGGCGGTGACGATGGGAGATTCCGTTAGTGTAAATCATGTTAGTAGTTAGAGTTTGTTGTGAAAGATTTTATGTGCTAGAGTTTGTTACTGAGACATTATATATATTCTACGCAACCAAGGAGGTACTGCAACATTTTTCCTTAGTGGTTTATTCTGCATATTAAACCTTTACCCATAAATTCTGCATCATACACCTTTACTGCATAATACATCTTTACCCATAAATAATACAAACTTCACAGGATAAATAGCCTACAAAACGATGGTAAGGTATAATATGCAAAATAATTGGCGGAGATCATTACGAGCCTCCTTTGCCACCTATAAAACCCTGTATTATTTAGTTCATGTTTTTACTGATAATACACTGACTGTGATTAAGGGGAATTATTTATCTTTATTGGCAGGCAAGATTAAAGATTGACAGTGTAGAGCTTTTGTTGGCAGTGTAGAGCTTTGGATTCCAGGGGCTTGAATGATGAGTGAATGGAAGTGTAGCCCATTTGGATTGGGCAAGTTTGAGCTGTCTGGACATTGCTACACCTCACCCTGCCCTTGGGTGGGAGAGGTGGTCTGGATGATGATGATGATGATGATGATGATGAGCTTCGTGTAATTAACTGGAAAGATGAGGGTTTGCTTGCTTACTGACAGGCAAGATGGAGAGTTTGCTTAATTGGCAGGCAAGATAATGAGTTTGCTTGCATAGTTGAGACATGGTTGAAGTTTGCTTGCTTGCTAAACACAGGCAAGGTAGGGGAGTTTGCTTAAGACAGGCATGATAGGGGGGAAATTGCTTGTTTGACAGGCAAGATAGGGAGAATTTGCTTGCTTGCTTGCTTGAATTAAAACCAATTGATGAATTTCAGCATATGTAATTCTGGCCAGCAGCTGAAGTGCAGTATTATCGAACAAGTACGTCTGTAGCTGATCTGAGAAAATGGATTGTTGTATCAGATGATTGCCAGTGTCTGGATGAATGAAGACAGAGTGTAGAGTTATTGAAAAGACAAATGTTAAGTTGCTTTTGTTTATATATCCTGTTTTATTTTGAATTTGTATTAATCCTGTGTGCTATGAACTCCGACGCAAGTTGTCCAATCATGTAGGTCGGGAGAAAACTTAGGCCTTACTCACCATTACTCTCCTCCATGATCACCCGGATTCAGGAGTGGCTGTTCTGCGTTTGTCTGTAAAAAGTCTGTTTGCTTCTGTTGGGTCCCTGGCCAGATAAATAATGCTGGTAATACATAACTCTATGGCGCACTCCGCTACTCCCTCCTCTAGCTTTTCTCTCCACCCCGTTTCTCTCCACCCCGTTTCTCTCCACCCCGTTTCTCTCCACCCCGTTTCTCTCCACCCCGTTTCTCTCCACCCCGTTTCTCTCCACCCCGTTTCTCTCCACCCCGTTTCTCTCCACCCCGTTTCTCTCCACCCCATTCCTCTCTGCCCCCTATTCCTCGCAGCTCCGTTCCTCTCTCGATTTCCGTGTTCTAACCTGCCTCTTCTGTGAACACTGGCAAACCTCGTGGAGTGCACAGGTTAAGATTTCATAGCGTTAAACCCTTGCTTCTTCCTTGGCACACTTGAAACCTCTGTAATCAATGGTGGACTCTCCTTGCTAATCATTACGTGTCATACCAGCACCATTGAGGGTCATTTCAGCTGTGACCTGCCACTATGTTCACACTGTAGCTACCCCACTGACTTTCAATCGCCTTTTTCCTCACTGCTCAACTGCACTGCAACAGTCTCTCTGCTTTTCCCTTCCTCTCATCACTACAATGGTCCCAACTGCATGCTGATTTCCTAGGTGACTCTCCCACTGTCTCTTTCCTTTTTCCAAGAACGTACAGCATCATCAATTCTTGGCTTAATTCTGGTTTGTTATTCCTTATGTTCAGTTTCCTGAGCTATGTTCTACACAAACTGCTTGTCACACACAATGTAACTCCCAATGAGAAATTAAATCAGAAAGTGAATCTATGAAAATGATGATGTGTTTTTATTATCCAATTCCGTTACTTCCTTTTCAGTCCAAACTTACATGATGGGACATACTGGGTCTAGTAGTAGCACTGTACATTCTGGCCTGTGTGAATGGGTTCCTTAAACAGTAATGTAAATGATAGTATCGATTTTATATACGTGAACTTTTTTTTTAACTTCTCACCACAGCTTTTTGCATTTGTTGGTTGCATAATAAGGTAATAACTGATGTCCATTATAAAGCATATATTTTTCATACTACTGTATATGGGTGTATTAAACCTGAAACATACTATATATGAATTTTATTCCTTAAGCTGAATGGGTAGAATTAGTTCCATTAAGTCAATGTTTTAACACTACTGTCCTTGGTCCAGATTTTCATCTTGAGTTTTAGTGGTTCAGAGGCAGAAAGAATGACAGCTGTACACCCTATAAAAAAAGAATCGGGACCCCACGAGCTGATGTGTCTCGCAATGACCACTGATACGCACCAGAACTCGGTTGGGGCTTCAAATTCCTTCGTGCGGTGTGGCATAATTTATCGTGCAGTAAGGGTCCCGATTCTTTTTTTTTATAGGGTGTACATCTGTTTAGGTTCTTTGTACCTTGTAACATATATTTAAAACTTTTGCATTCACACTGGAAATATTGGAAATTTGGCCAAGTTAGTGATTCTGTTTAGTAAAGGAAGAGGATATTTACAGGCTCAAACCTACAGGAATGGCAATATGGTGTATGTGCAGTGTCCCTGAGCGTGAGGCCTGGGGGGGACTAGGTTTGTGATAGAAGAGTTAAGGGGTAGGATGGGACTGGTGTGCATTGGTGTCGTGGTGAGTGCTAGACTGAGATGGTTTGGGCATGTGGAGAGGATGGGGGATGATAATTGGGTGCAGAAATTGAGAAGTGTTAATGTTGGGGGGGTAGGGTAGTGAGAGGTAGACCAAAAAAGACATGGGACGAGTGTGACCTCAGGGTTAAGGGACTGAATACGTGACCAAAGCTGACTCGTACAAACATGTTGGAGCCTTCAAAAACGAAAACGAGCAGATTGATTTAATACCCAATTGTAAAATATTTGGAAGTTGAGGGAGATTTATGTAACCCGGCAGTGGAGCAACTTGGTTATATCTGCACCACCACACGAAGGCACCCCTCTGGTAAAACTGACTGGTGGGGACCTGACTGGGATGTCTTCGAGTGGTGACACTGATATAACCACCCGGATCCACTGCCTGGCTGGACCTGGAGTGGTGGCGTCTTAGCCGTGGGTCTACCCCCCAGAGGCTGTCGAAGAGGAGAGGAGGACAGCATGGGGGCCAAACCACCGCAAACCCCCCGGTCCCTCACGGGGCTCGAGTACATGGGAGTGGCTTGTGTCGCCTGGGCAAGTACCACATCTCCCAACACATACAATAACAGTTTTTTCTACACCGAGAAATGACTCCCCGGCTGTCATTTCTCGACGACCTCTTCTAGCCGGGGACATTGAGAGCAATCCAGGACTCGCCAACAAATACATACGTCCAACATGCTCAAAACCCATCACGTCGAGCCGACAGACAAAGGGTTCAGTTCAGTGCAACTCCTGCAAGAACTGGACCCATTACACCTGCACAACACTTTCATCCAAGAAACATTACACAAACACCTGGACCTGTTCCTTATGCTCCTTCCCTCCACCCATCAACCCCCCTTCCAATCCTACTCCTACTTCCTTCACACCTTCACAGCCAAACCCACCGACCCTACCCACACCATCCAGTCCCCCAACTCCTCCCATTCCAACCCATCCTAATCCACCTCAACCCTTCCCTCCATCACAACCTCCTCCTACCCCTTCCCCTCCACCCACACCACCTCCCCCCCGTGCTGCAGCGCCAACACACATCGCACACACAACATAAACATCCTCCAGTTAAACATAGATGGCATAAACACCAAAATACATGAACTCACACAATTCATCAAACAACAGGACATACTCATTGCCACCTTACAAGAAACAAAACTACACAGAGCACAGAAAACACAGACATTTCATAACTTCACCACCATTCGACAAGACCGGGCCGACGGCGGTGGCGGTGGACTCATCACCCTGGTACACAAATTCATCAACTTTGCAGATACCAGTGCACACACAGTCACTTCTCCCCTCACATGACACCACAACAGAAATACAATCAATTAAAATACGCACTGGTAACAAATCACACACAACAATCGCTAACACATACATTCCCCCCCAATAGTCCCCCACAGTACCACACAATTACTCTCCACAGATACACCACATCACTAACATACCCAACATCATCCTGGGTGGTGATTTCAACGCCAAGTCGTCGGCCTGGCATGTCAACAACCCTGACACAGACAGAGGGCTGGTACTACAGTCCCAGACAGATCATCTTTTCATACTAAACAGTCTAGACCAACATACCCATATCCCACACCAAGCCCTCTTCCTCCCATCATCTCCAGACATCACCTTCTGCTCCTCAAACCTCGCCCCCACTACATCATGGAGAGTGGTCAAAACCCTAGGTTCTGATCACCTTCCAATCATCATCACTACCAAAACCAGAAACACCCCAGCTGGCCACAGACATTATCTATCTATCTATAGCCCGACACCCTAATCCCGCAAAGGGTGGCCGCAGACAAAACGCCTCCAAGTCGCTCTGTCACCCACCATTTGACTACCCTCCCCCCAACTTACCCCCCCCTCCCTCATATACCTCTCAACTCCATCCCTCCACCTCATCCTCTGTCTACCTCTCCCTCTCCCTCCCTCCACCTCACCTACATACACCCTCTTAGTCAGTCTTTCATTCTCCATTCTCTTCACACACACACACTAATTATAAGAGAGCCAACTGGGAGGCCTTTGAAACTGCAACAGAACAACATTTCGAAACACTAAACAGTACACCCATCACAAACATCAACACCGCTGTGCACACTTTCAATACAATCATACAAAACGCAGACAAAAGACACATCCCTAGAGGCAACAGAAAGAGACACGACCCCAACTTCACACCAGAAATTCAAGGCCTCATCAGACAACGGGACACACTGCGACACTCCCCAACACCCCATACACAAGACACCGTACAACAAATACAGGAACTCAACACTCAGATAAACAATAAAATATCAGAACAACAAACACTAAACTGGAAAAATTACCTCCAAACACTTGACCACAAAACAAACATCAGCAAACTCTACAAAACACTAAACAGCATCACACTTTCCAACAGCAACACCACACAATCACACGCTGCCATCACACCAACAGACACCATACCCTCAAACAAACAACAAGCAAACACTCTCATCAATCACTTTTCACAAGTCAGCCATCTAACCCCTCATCCCGAAGACCGACGTATCATCAGACGTAAGAGACAGTTCCCCACAGACCCAGACTACACACCTTTCCCTTACAACCAGACGAAGCACATCATTAACAACCTCAAGCACTCATCTGCCTGTGCACCAGACAACATAAGCAACATTCACCTTAAACACCTATGACCACAAGGCATACAAGCACTCACCAACATATCAAACTACAGCTACTCACACAACATAATACCCAACATCCGAAAACATGGCATTATCATCACTATCCCTAAACCCAACAAAGACCCCACGTTACCCTCCTCACATCGCCCCATCACACTCCTCTGCACCCCCTCTAAAGTCACTGAACGACTGGTACTACAACTAGTCGCACCTCACATTCCCCTAGCCCAGTCACAACATGGCTTTAGGCCACTACGCTCCACAAACACCCTTCTTACAGACCTTACACAGAGAGTTTTCGATGGCATGAATTCAGCTAGGCCACCACACAGAACACTCCTAATCACACTAGACATTAGCAAAGCTTTTGATGCCATCCCCCGCCACAACCTGACAAACAAAATAACACAAACATGCACAATAAGACAAAAAGATGGCTGGCAAACTACTTAGCAGGCAGATGTGCACACGTAACATTTGCCGGTCAGTCTTCTAACATCAGAAACTTCACAAACGGCGTCCCCCAAGGATCTGTTTTGTCCCCTACACTCTTTAACCTATACATGCACGACGTACCCACACCCCACACACCACAGATACACATAGCTTCCTGTGCAGATGATATAACACTTACATGTACACACCAAAACGCAAACACAGCTGCACACATCATTCAACATTACCTCAACACACTACACGAATGGTTCACCACAAACAGGCTCAAAATAGCCCCAGCCAAATCTACTGTGACTCTTCTCACAAACTGGACAGCAGAACACAGTCACATCCCACACCTCACCGTAAACAACACTCCCCTACCACACACACACACACACACACACACACACACACACACACACACACACACACACACACACACACACACACACACACAAAATCCTTGGTGTAACATACAATACATCAATGTCATTTAAACATCACAAACACCACCAGTTTTTCATATCCAGTACCTCATCAGCAGGAAAACCTCTCTCTCTCTCTCTCTCTCTCTCTCTCTCTCTCTCTCTCTCTCTCTCTAAATCTACCTACAGCTATCTAACAACAGTATAACCAGACGCCATGATCCCATAAGGGGTGGCCTTTTGTCTTTTGAGTTAGTTGTTTTTCCATATGTATATTATTGTGAATGGAGGGCCTTGTATAAGCAGGCAAACCAGCCTATAGATATTTTTCCACAAAGCAGGGCAGTGAAATGGCGGGGGACAGGGCGACTTGGAGGCGATTTGTTTGTGGCCACCCCAAACGGGATTGAGGCGTCTGGCAATAGATAGATAGATAGATAGATTATATAACCTGGATAATATATCTATCTATCTATTGCCATACTCCATAATCCCATACGGGATGGCCACAAACAAATCGTCTCCACGTCACCCTGTCCCTCGCCATTTCCCTGCCCTGCTCCTAATTCACACACCCCTACTCTCATATACCTCTCCACTCCATCCCTTCATCTCATCTTTGGCCTTCCCCTCCCTGATGTATGAAAATATCTTAGCAGGGGGAAATCCACTTATCGCTTTTTTCGTAGTTTCGCTTTTTTCGGAATGGCTTGGGCTCCAGATACTCTGTTCTAGTGAGGTTTTATTGTATGTAGAATTGTTTAAAAAAAAGGAAATATTGGGTAGGGAAATATGGTGGTGGTGGTGGTGGTGGTGGTCGGGGGTGGTGGTGGTGGTGGTGGTGATGGTAGTGGGTGGTGGTGGTGGTGGTGGTGATGGTGATGGTAGGGGGTGGTGGTGGTGGTGGTAGGGGGTGATGGTGGTGGTGGTGATGATGGTCGGGGGTGGTGGTGATGATGGTAGGGGGTGGTGGTGGTGATGATGGTAGGGGGTGGTGGTGGTGATGATGGTAGGGGGTGGTGGTGGTGGTGGTGGTGATGATGGTAGGGGGTGGTGGTGGTGATGATGGTAGGGGGTGATGGTGGTGGTGGTGATGATGGTAGGGGGTGGTGGTGGTGGTGGTGGTGATGATGGTAGGGGGTGATGGTGGTGGTGGTGGTGGTGATGGTAGGGGGTGGTGGTGGTGGTGGTGATGATGGTAGGGGGTGGTAGTGGTGGTGGTGGTGATGGTAGGGGGTGGTGGTGGTGGTGGTGGTGATGATGGTAGGTGGTGGTGGTGGTGGTGATGATGATGGTAGGGGGTGATGGTGGTGGTGATGATGGTCGGGGGTGGTGGTGGTGGTGGTGATGATGGTAGGGGGTGGTGGTGGTGGTGGTGATGATGGTAGGGGGTGGTGGTGGTGGTGGTGGTGATGGTAGGGGGTGATGGTGGTGGTGGTGATCATGGTCGGGGGTGGTGGTGGTGGTGGTGGTGGTGGTGATGGTAGGGGGTGATGGTGGTGGTGGTGATCATGGTCGGGGGTGGTGGTGGTGGTGGTGGTGGTGGTGATGGTAGGTGGTGATGGTGGTGGTGGTGATCATGGTAGGTGGTGGTGGTGGTGGTGGTGGTGGTGATGATGGTAGGGGGTGATGGTGGTGGTGGTGATGATGGTAGGGGGTGATGGTGGTGGTGGTGATGATGGTAGGGGGTGGTGGTGGTGGTGGTGATGATGGTAGGGGGTGGTGGTGGTGGTGGTGATGATGGTAGGGGGTGGTGGTGGTGGTGTTGATGATAGATGGTGGTTGTGATGATGGTAGGTGGTGGTGGTGAGGTGGTGATGATAGACAGTGGCGTCACCAGGGGGGGATTAGCCCCCCCAAATCAAAGACTCAGCACCCCCAAAATTGGAGCCCTCCAAAATAATAATAATAAAAAATCACCAGCTTACATAGTATGCTTGCAGCTCGGCATTGACCCACCTAACTTTCCCCCAACCCCCTACCGCCAATCCACTTTTATTCGTGCATCCATATTAGTTTAATACAATATTATTTATAGCTATATAATGTGATTAGTTATTCACAATTTAAGTAAACCTATGACTCAAATCATAATAGTTATAATATATTAGTTTCGCATATACTTTTTCAAAGCGTGGTTTTCTTTGAAATATATTTATTGCACAAAGAATGCAAGATTGTATTACATTTATCGGACTTATTATATATTTACAATATATAATATGGTATATATTAATCACGGAGCTTTAAAATTGGATTATGCAGTCTAAAATATCTGATCTATGCAATTTTTCACAAATTCGAATGTTCAGAGTATGGGAACTGGGAATGTTTGTTTACATTGAGAAGTGTCTGTGAACTGTGGCTAAATCCTGTGTTGTTTTCGGTTTTATTTGAATGTATTGGTTTCAGTGGCTGTATAGACGTTACTACGTTCCGGTATATTGCTAGCCACCTCACTACCTGTTCATTTTTGTTTTTACAGGTATGAGATCTAGCCTATAAAGTACTTAGTTTGTTCAGTTGACACTCGACTGTCAGAACTGAATGTCATTTCCCTTTTATAGGCTATTCTACAATAATACATTTGCGGATATCAGCCAGCAGCCACTCAAGTGATGAAAAGGTCACCTAAAAATCCTCAGGGACAGGGTGACGTAAGGAAATTCGCCCCCGCACCTCCAAAGATGACTCAGATGAATGCCAAGAAAAAGTGGCTGTTACTGGGAATGAGGTGCCAGAAGCAAAAGTGGACAATATGCAGTTTTGGCATTGTAGCTCCATTATCTTATAGTATAGTCCCTAAGGATCACAAATAACCCCTATTACCCCATTCGGAAATTGATTATTACTCCCCTAAGATAGGTTAGGTATGTTGGGTTGGGTTTGGTTAGTTTTATTGAGTGTATGTGAGTGAGGTGGAGGGGGAAAGAGGGAGGGGGAGGCCGAGGATGAGATGGAGAGATGGGGTGGAGAGGTATATGAGAGAGGGGGGTGTGAGTTGGGAGCAGGGCAGTGAAATGGCGGGGGACAGGGCGACTTGGAGGCGATTTGTTTGTGGCCACCCCAAACGGGATTGAGGCGTCTGGCAATAGATAGATAGACAGATAGTTTTATTGTGTTCGGTGAGGGGCATTTCCGACAAAAATGAAGGTCAGAAACATTCGAATCGCATCAAAAACTGCCAGAAAAATATATTGCACTATGTGAGGGGTGTATTGTCCACTTGTACAAATTTACCACCCCAGATAACCCCAAAGCTGAACCCATTTAGACATGTGTAAGTAGGCCTATAGCAAACTATTTCAGTAGTCATTTTATGAAGCTTAGGCCGGGATTTTTTTTATTGATTTATTTTTAAATTGGCTAGGCCTAGGCTATTTCTCATTGTTGCAAATATATTGTCCTAAACGTACAGAGTGGGAAAGTAGGCTAAAACTCTTTCTCTCTCTCTCTCTCACTCTCTCTCTCTCTCTCTCTCTCTGTCATCAATATTCATGTGTTCTATAAGTTTCTTACCAATAGCCTGTGAGTTATATACTTTTTCTTCGTCTATAGACCTCAAAAATGCCCCTAAAACTGCTCAATTTCCCAGCTGCATAGGCTTGCTTCGCTCGCCCCCCTCCCCCTTCTACCTACACCAGGGCTACAGCTCCCCAAAAATCTGACCCCTGGTGACGCCACTGATGATAGATGGTGGTTGTGATGATGGTAGTGGTGGTTTGTGGTAGTAAATATGGTGGTGATTATCCTGTGTGAAATCAATCATTATCATTGGTGTAACTATCATCATCATCCTATAGATAATGTGTATATGTGTGTGTGTGTGTGTGTGTGTGTGTGTGTGTGTGTGTGTGTGTGTGTGTGTGTGTGTGTGTGTTCTTACCTACCTAATTGTTCTTACCTAATTGTATCTTTACAGGAATGAGTCAAGCTCGTACTGTCCCGTGTCTTAAACCATATTTATCGTACATATCCTTAAATTTGTGAATTGTTTTGGCACACACTATTTCATTCAGTAGTGCATTCCATTGATCAATTGCTCTGTTTGGGAAACTGAATTTCCTTACGTCTTTATCACCTCTCTTCTTATGCAGTTTTTTGCAGTGTCCTCTTGCTGATGCTTCTCCATAGGTTAAGTAATCATTTATGTCTATTTTCTCCTTCCCTGATATGCATTTATATAGCATTATCATGTCACCTCTTTTCCTTCTCTCCTGTAGTGTTGGTAGATTCAGTTTATTTAGTCTTTCTTCGTAGCTTAGGTCCCTTAAGCTTGGTATCCATCTTGTAGCGGCCCTTTGAACTTTTTCAATCTTGTCTATATGCTTTTTGAGATGAGGACTCCAGACTACTGATGCATATTACAGGGTTGGTCTAATGAATGATGTTATTATCCTTCTTAGCATGTGTGTGTGTGGGTGGGTGTGGGTGTGTGGGTGTCTAATGAGAGAGGAGGGGGAGGAAAGGGGGGGAATGGAGGGGAGAGAGGAGGTAAGGAGGGATGGAAGGGAGAGAGGAGGTAAGGAGGGATGGAGAGGAGAGAGGAGGTAAGGGGGGATGGAGGAAAAGTGTTTTTCAAGGAGGAGGAAGAGGGAAGGAAGATTGATGACAAGAGATGGAGAGAGAAGGAGGAGAGAGGAAGGAAAGAAAAAAAGAAAAAGAAAGGAGAGAGAGGTGGAGGAAAGATGGGGAGGGAACTAGTGGGGGTGGAGGGAAGGGAGGATGTAAGGAGGGAGAGGGGCAGGAGGAAGAGTGCTTTTTAGGGGGGAGGAGGAGGTGGAAGGAAGAAGAAAGACAAAGGAGAAGAAAGGAGAGAGAGAGAGAGAGAGAGAGAGAGAGAGAGAAGAAAGGAGCGAGAGAGAGAGAGAGAGAGAGAGAGAGAGGTGGAGGAAAGATGGGGGGGACTAGTGGGGGTGGAGGGAAGGGAGGATGTCAGGAGGGAGGAGAATTGGAGGAAGAGTGCTTTTCAGGGAGGAGGAAGAGATGGAAGGAAAAAGGAAGATAAGGAGAAGGAAGGAGAGAGAGAGAGAGGTGGAGGAAAGAGGGGCTGTGAAGGGAGGGAGGAGGTGGTGGAGGGGGGGAGGAAACTAGTGGGGGGGAGGGAGGGAGGGAAGGAATGTGGGGGTGGATGGAATGTGCCGGCTTTTGATCAGTCAGTCAGGCTGCAGCAGTCACGGGGGAAGGGGCTGCAAATTTGGTAAGATATTTTTCCTTTCTCTTTCCAGTAATTATTTTTTATCCAGTAATTACCTTTCTCCATTAATTGCTTCTGTGGTAATGATATTGATTTTAATTTGTATTGTAAACAGGCCTGAGCGTTTCTAAAGCTTACTCAGATGATTGAAACGGTAAGAAAATAACATAAGAGCTGGGTGTGAACTCTGGGATGGGGTGTATGTATGTGGAGCTTGGGGTGTGTGTGTGTAGTTTTTTTTTGTGTGTGTGTGTAGATTTTGAGTGTGTATGTATGTTTGTAGATTGGGGTGTTTGTGTGGAGTTTGGATTGTGTATGTGTGTGGATTTGGGTGAGTGTAGGGTTTGGGTGTGTAGATTGGGGGTGTATGTGCAGATTTTGTGTGTGTGTGTGTGTGTGTGTGGAATTGGAGTTTTGATTGTGTATGGATATTTTGATTTTTTATTGAGATTTTCTTGTGATGGCTTATAAGGAATATTCTTTTTCAGGGGTGTGAGGTGGGGAGAAGGCAGCCTGATAGCGAAGAACAAGAAGAAAAAAGACCTGGACGTTCAGTAATTGGCCATGTAGCTGTAGAGAGACTGCTACCACAACAACTACTGCAACCACAACTACCCCCTACCACAACCACAACCGTCCTTGGGGGACATTTAACTGGATACTTACTAGGTGAATATGCCAGAACCTTCTGTTTTATTATCTATTTATCTATCTATTGCCAGATGCCTCAATCTTGTTTGGGGTGGCCACAAACAAATTGCCTCCACGTCGCCCTGTCCCCCGCCATTTCACTGCCCTGCTCCCAACTCACCCCCCCCCCTCTCTCATATACCTCTCCACCCCATCCCTCCGTCTCATCCTCGGCCTCCCCCTCCCTCTTCCCCCCTCCACCTCACTCACATACACTCTCTTCGTCAGTCTTTCACCCTCCATCCTCTCCACATGGCCAAACCACCTCAGTGTGTTCCTCATAACGCTTCCTATCACATCCACATCCACACCACAATGCTCCTTTATATCCTCATTCGTCAGCCTGTCTCTCCATGTGACTCCACAGGTTCATCTTAAATAACTCATTTCCACTGCTCTCACTCTTGACTTGTGTCCTTCCAACAACGTCCAAGCTTCACTCCCATACATTAGAGTTGGTATCACAATACTGTCATGTAGTAACTTTTTCACTTCCATGCTCACTTCCCTGTTTATCACTGCTTTCAAAGAACCAGCAACCTTTCTTCCCTGCTGTACTCTTTCAAGCACTTCACCCTCCAAACATCCATCCTTACTCATCACACTACCCAAGTACTTAAACGTACTCACATTTTCCAATTCCTCACCATCCAACCTCGCTGTACATTCACTGACTTCACCTCTCTCAAAGACCATCACTTTACTCTTCCCTACATTCACCTTTAGATTCCGTTTCTTACACACACTCCCAAACTCATCCACCAAGCCTTGCAGCTCCCCATCGTCTTCACTCAACAACACAGTATCGTCTGCAAACAACAGTACAGGGAGTTTCCAAACACTATCCTCTCTCACCAGGGCCACTCCAACATCCACTACACTACCTTGTACCTCTTTTATTACCCCATCCATGTACAGAATGAACAACCATGGAGACATGATACATCCCTGTTTCAACCCAACCTTCAAAGAGAAAAATTCACTTAGTTCACCATCCACACGCACTGCAGCCTTAGCACCATCATACATACTCTTCACAGCATTCAACAACTTCCCATCTACTCCATATATTCTTAATACTTTTCACAATCCTTGTCTATCCACCCTGTCATATGCTTTCTCCAAATCCATGAAAGCTGCATACAACTTCTTTCCCTTCTCTAGAAACTTTTCCACTAAAGATCTAAGAATGAATATCTGATCTACACAACCTCTTCCCTTCCTAAAGCCTCCCTGTTCTTCTCCAACTAATTTCTCTGTTCTTTCTCTAACTCTGTCAATAAGTATCCTACCATACACTTTTCCTATTATACTAAGAAGACAAATGCCCCTATAATTACCACACACTTCTTTTTCCCCTTTTCCTTTGTACAAGGGAATAATTATACCTGACTTCCAATCCTCCGGGACTCTACCTTCCTCCCAGACCAATCTGCACATCTTCCACATCCATTCTACCACTATCTCGCCCCCATGCTTCAGCATTTCACCACACACTCCATCAATTCCTGGGGCTTTCCCCAATTTAACTTTCTTCATTGCTTCCACAACTTCTATCCTACTGATTTCTTCCTGTCTTCTCATCTCCCTCCTTCTCCCAGCCATTCCCCAGCCACTTATACTCGCATTACTTCTATCCTCTATGTTCAACAATTCCTTAGTGTTCTCTCCATCTGCTCACTTTTTCTCCCTTCTCCACTAGTAATCTACCATTTTTATCTTTCACTCCCCTGCTAACTTCGCTTCCACCCTGTCTTACTCTTTTCACCTCTTTCCAGAACATTTTCTTACAGTCCCTCCACTTTACACTCAAATTCCTTCCAAATTCCTCATCCACTCTCTTCTTATTCTCTCTTACTAATCTCTTCACCTCTCTTTCTTTCTTTCTACATATAACTCTCAACTTCTTCCACGCCCTTATTTCTCATCCATTCATTGTATGCTTTCTTCTTTTGTGCCACAGCCTGTCTTACCTCTTCAGTCCACCACGCTGTTCCTTGCACCCCCCTCCGTCTTCTCTTATTATTATTATTATTATTATTATTTTAAGCATACTATTTCCACCTGGCTTTTGTGGAGGGGTTAGGTATATCTTTCCCAGCTAATTTCTAAAACTAATTTTTTGAGTTTTTAGTGACATATTCCCAGCCTTTACAGTTTATGGCCAGGTGTAGCCTGATTGGGAGGGTAATTTTGACTAGTAACCAAGGAGACATTCCATACTCATGACCAGGGCTCTCTGTAAAATCTCTAACCCCTTTTCTGTTAATGACCAGGTGTAGTCAGATTGGAAGGGTAATTTTGACTAGTAACCAAGGAGACTCATGACCAAGGCTGTTCGTAAAGATCCCTAATCCCTTTTCAGTTACTTTATGGCCAAGTGTAGTCATATTGGAAGGGTAATTTTGACTAGTAACCAAGGAGACTCATGACCAAGGCTGGTCGTAAAGATCCCTAACCCCTTTTCAATTACTTTTTTGGCCAGGTGTAGTCAGATTAAATAATTCCATAACTAAGGTTTATAAAATTCCATGCAAAGACTGTGTAAAGATTCCTAACTCCATTTCAGTTACTTTATGGCTGTGTAGTCAGATTGGGATGGTAATTTGGGCTAGTAACCAAGGAGACTCATTCCTTAACAAAGGCTAAAATTCCATGCAGGAATAGAATTATGTAAAGATCCTTAAGCCTTTTTTTAGTTAATTTATGGCGAAATGTAGAGATTGGAAAAGTAATTTTGACTAGTAACCAAGGAGACTCATGACCAAGGCTCTTTATAGATCTCTGACCCTTTATTCAGTTACTTCTTGGCCAAGTGTAGTCAGATTGGAAAGGTAATTTTGACTAGTAACCAAGGAGACTCATTCCCTAAGACTCGAATTTCATGCGACAACTTTTCAAAGATCCCTAACTCCGTTTTAGTTAATGCCAGGTGTAGTCAGATTGATGCTTTTGATGCGTATTTTGACTAGTAACCAAGGAGACTCATTCCCTAACCAAGGCTCCAGTTCCATGCAGCAACTATTCAGAGATCTCTAACTCCTTTTAAGTCAGTGGTTGGCCAGGTGTAGCTAGATTGGAAAGATAATTTTGACTAGTAACCAAGGAGACTCATGACCAAAGCCCTGTGTAATGATGCCTAGCCTGATTTCAGTTACTTTATGGACAATTGTAGTCAGATTGGGAGGGTAATTTTGACTAGTAACCAAGGAGACTCGCAACCAAGGCCCTACGTAGTGATCCTTAGCCTAATTTCAGGTACTTTTTGGCCAGGTGTAGATAGGAATGGTAATTTTGACTAGTAACCAGGGAGACTCATTCCCTAACTAAGGCTAGTATTCCATACAGGAACTATGTAAAGATCCCTCACCCCTTTTCAATAAGCTGATGGCAAGTAGTAGTCAGATTGATGGTAATTTTGACTAGTAACCAAGGAGACTCATTCCTTATTCATGACCAAGGCTCTTCATAATTTTCAGTTAGTTTATGGCAAAGCTGTCAGATTTGGGGGGTAATTCTGGCTAGTAACCAAGGAGACTCATTCTTGACTCATGACCAAGGCTTTGTAAAGATCCTTAGCCCTTTTTCAGTTAATTGATGGCCAGGTGTAGTCAGATTAGAAGGGCAGTTTTGACTAATAACCAAGGAGACTGTCACAGTAGCTTTGCCCAGGTGTTCATTCCTTTGTAAATTATTTCACATAGTGCATTGGCAGGAAAAAAGCAGTGGTATGGCTGTACATTCATCCCATAGCACTTCTTTGTGACTAGCATCATGTTCTAGTGTTTATCTGATTACAATTCAGCATTCAGAATGGAGAGATGGCAATTTTAGGCCAAGGTAAAGTAAAAGCAAGCTAGTAACCAAGGAGACTCATGGCACTTGTTCATGACTAGCATCAAATTTTAGTTGTAAATTGGAATAGTAACCAAGGAGACTTATTCTTGACTCAGAACCACAGCTCGTCAGATGCAACCACATCTTCGTATTTTTCGTGGGAGTGAGCGGTCAGATTTTAGTAGTTGTAAATTGGAATAGTAACCAAGGAGACTCATTCCTAATTCATAACCACAGCTCATCAAATGCAAACACATCTTGGTATTTTTTTGCAGGAGGGACTGATTCAGAAGTAGTGGCTATAGGTATTAAAAACAACTTTCCACTTTGAATACCTGGCTGTAACAAAATATTATTAGACTATGATGCTATGCCCTTCTTTTTTGGTTTAAAATATCATAGCATCATGAATTTTGAATTGTAACTGTGGATGAGTAGAATGTTGCTAGTCATGAAGAAGTGCTGTGGAAAGGGTACTCTATAGCATTACCTTGTTCTGCTCCTGAACTAAGATGGACTGCGTAAGGCAAAATATAGGCCAGGTAGAAGGTAGAAGAAGAAGTGCTATATACTGAATAACTGTCTACTCTAAATGTGAATAATTTTGTATTATGTTCCTACAATCATTGCAGTGGTGTTCCTGTGGCGGCCTTGGGTTAGTGTGGGTGTAAGTGAAGTACAAGAAAGCAGGGTTCCAGGGAGGTGGCAGCGTGATGGCGGTTCAAGAGGAGTGAAGGGAGACTCCCTAGAGAACTCAGAGTAGCAGATGGACCACGACTGCTTGGAGAGGTTGAAATCTGTTGTGATGGGTATAGTACTTTCTCCTGTCTCTCCTGTCTGTTTTTCCTGTCTCTTGTCTGTCCCTCTTGTCCTTGTCTGTCTGTCATGTCTGTCTCTTTTCTGTCTTTCTCTTGTCTCTCTTTCCTGTCACTCCTGTCTGTCTGTTAGTGTAGGCAGGTAACTATGGAGGGTTGAATTGAGCAAGGACACTCATTCTTACATTATAGGCTAGGATGAGATGGAGGGATGGAGTGGAGAGATGGGGGGGGGGTTAAGTTGGAGGGATGGAGAGTAGATATGGGAGAGAGAATGTGTGTATGAGGGAGGAGTGTGGGTAGATGGAGGGGAGTGTGAGTTGGAGGGATGGCAGCGAAATGGCAGAGGACAAGGCAGTGTGGAGGAAATTTGTGGCCACACCTTACAGGATTAAGCTGTCTGGCAATAGGTAGATAGATATATAACTGAATTCCCAGCAAGCACACTGTATTGATGTGGGAGTGGTAGTTATGTCCAGTGAAAACATATAGTAACCAAGGAGGCTCATTCGTACCTCCATAACTATAAAATTAATGAAACTGTAATCAGTACTAAATTTGTGAGACTGGGCCAGTTCCATCAGGTGAAGGACAGACTACAGTATAGCTATGTGGCAAGATTATTTTTTCCTTGGTTATGAAATCTAAGTGAGATGGAAGCACAGATTTTAGCCCATAAATTGGTATAGCTATTATGTCCCTTTGTGGAGGGATATAGCTTAATACCAGATTGACCTGACCTTGCCTGTACACCTTTCCCATGGCCCAGAGGTCAGCAACCCTTAAAGCTACTGTAGAAGAGCCATTTGTTTTAAAGTTCCATAAAAATGTAGTACTCTTGGAGCTGCAATACAGGAAATTCTCAAACTGAAATCTGCTGTATTCTAAATCTAAACATTACGGTGATAGTTTGATCTGCTTATAGTATAGATCTGATCAAAGTTGAATGGAAAATCTAATGTTGCCTTGCATGTGTAATATGATGCCTTTGTTCTGAAAGAATAAATGGTTCCCGTATTTATGAAGCTCCTGGAGCCGCAAAAGTGTCCTAAGAGCCTCGTTGCTGACCTCTGCCATAGCCCTTCTTTAGCATAATTAACAAGTCATTTAGATACAGGTGTTAGGGCAGTTAACAGACTATACAGTAGACTATGCAAGAAAGATTAGGGAATAGTTGATACGTTATGACCTAAGTTTTATCCAGTGTGGGTGAAGGCATTGGTAAAGTATATATCTACATAGGTGCAGTCATAGAAATTTACTGTCCATTGCATTGGGCATGTGGAGAGAATGGAGGATGACAGCTGGATGCAGAGGGAGAGAGGTGTGAATGTTGAGGGTTGAGTTAAGAGGAAGGGGTAGATTGAGATGGTTTGGGAGGAAGGATGAGGCTGGAGTGTATTGGTGTTGTGATGAGAAGGGGATAGCCTGAGATGGTTTGGGAGGCAGGATGAGGCTGGAGTGTAGTGGTGTTGTGATTAGGAGGGGTAGAGTGAGATGGTCTGGGCATGTGGAGAGGATGGGGGATGACATTTGGGTGCGGAGGGTGAGAGGTGTGAGCATGGAGGGTAAAGTGGAGAGGCAGACTGAAAGACCTGGGATGAAGTCAGTGTCCTCAGGGATAAAGGGCTGGACAGAGATGCTGCTAGAGATCAAGCAGCATGGAGAACTGCCATTAGGTGATCAAGGCTGATGTATGGAAGCATCTTGGAGATTTTATAAATGAATGAATGAAGGAAATAAGTTCCCTTTTTCCGCTCCACTAGGCGGGGAAAGATGTTGAGGTATAAATGTAAGTGCTTCCTCTATGATTTCTTTCCCTGTCCTTCCTCTCTGCACCCTTCCTCACTCCAGCATTAGGTGGAAAAGATCAGGATGAAGGAAAATGAAGATTGTTCCCAGCTAGTTTGCTGTTTGCATTTGCCTAACTTGAATAGGGAAGTAGCATTATACTGTATAGGAATAAATGCATTGGTTACTAGGCATATTTGGGTGTTAACATATTTCACTGAGAAACTTACTTACTAGAGCCCTTAACTCAGTTGTGGGTTCATGCTTATCTGGATATGAATCTAGGAGACTTCATGCTAAAATTACCCTTCTGCAGTCCACCATCCTCCTCCTGAGAGATAGGTATAGTGAGCAACAGTAGTCGTGTTGCGGTTTTGTCCGAAGATTAAATGTAACTCGTGAAACATTATGAACCGTCCGTATGACAGACGCCGGAATGTACCAGACGCTTAGCCCGTTAGCTTATGTTTTCACCAAATTACACGACACTATTATTGTTGCTTACTGTACATGTGTATGGCAAGAATATTAACTGATAGACTCCTTAGTGGCTGGTTTGATACAGCCTTCAGTATGTCCTTCAGCCTAAGATTTAACTAGTGTTGATGGTTGAGGTAGCACTGGCATTGTAGTTCAAGGGTGGAGTTGTAATGCATGTTTGTACTTTAGGGCAGTATGACGAGGGCAGCTCGATGGCAGAGGAGGCCACCCCTGCTGTGGTGGTGTCTGGTGGTAGACATCCACCACCACCACCACCACCAGTGATGAAGGGGAGCAACTTGGCTGGATACTACAAGATGAGTCTATTTAAGAATGTTATACATACTCACTTAGGTGCCAGTCTGTTGAAATAACCATTGATGGGCCAGTGGAGTGTTTCATACATAACGTATAATTTTCTATAAATCTTGCTGTGGTGCTGCTTTTGTTAATTGCCAGTTGGTTGCAGAACTGGCCTCAGTAGGTGTTAGTCAAAATGCACTGCAACCTGTGCTTAAATACCTGAGGAAGCTATAGTTGCAAGAATCATGCAGAACGTTAAAAACTCAATTTTGCTCAGTGGAATTATTTGCAGTAAGTGTGCTGCAGTTAAATGGGCAGTGCTAACAGCCATATCCCAGGAAATGATCACTGCCACCCCTTGTGCTTTAGGATTCATTCTTAACTTTTCCATATAGTTTTAAGTCTTTGGAGCCTTGCAACAGAAGACAGATAGCCATTGTTACCCCTTCAGTAAATAAAATATCCCCAGAGCTGGATAAAACCATTGGCTGTGGCAGGAGTGAATTAACACACAACAGGAAGCTCCCTGACATCTCCTCTGTGATGATTTACTTTAGGGGTTAAACTTAAGTCAGTTGGAGACCCCTGCATTCAAAAGGAAGCTCCCTAACACCTCTTCCTTAGCTATTTATCTAGGGAAATCAGTGGTGTGATAGTAAAGCCTTGTCCTATTGAGGGTAGGGGTGAGAGGCAGACTGAAAAAGACCTGGGAAGAGGCCATAGGGTGTGACCTCTGGGCTAAGACTGAATAGGGAGGCTGCCAGAGATTGAGCAGTGTGGAGAGCTGCAATTAAGTTATGAAAGCCGACGCATTCAAGCATGTTGGAACCTTTGTAAACGATACGATAGCAATATTTCCAGAGTCTGTATAAACGATACGATAGCTGTATTTCCAGAGTCTGTATAAACGATACGATAGCAATATTTCCAGAGTCTGTATAAACGATACGATAGCTGTATTTCCAGAGTCTGTATAAACGATACGATAGGTGTATTGCCAGAGTCTATATAAACGATACGATAGCAATATTTGCAGTCTATATAAATGATATGATAGCATTATTTGCAGTCTATATAAGTGATACGATAATATTTCCAGAGTCTATATAAACGATACGATAGCAATATTTCCAGCGTCTATTAATCCTGTATTATTTGAACTGAAGATGTAGCCTTATTAACCCCATCAGAGCTGTAAGTCCTCCCTGAGTTTTAAAATGCCTGGTGGTGGCAAGAATAGGACAATAAATCAATAAGGAAGAGGTGTTAGGGGAGGTGCTTCGAGAGTACCAGCCCCTGAGTTGTAAAAATTGCCAAGTAGTAGCAAGAATAAAACCAGAAAATAAATCACTAAGGAAGAGATGTTGGGGGAGCTAGGTAATTGGAAGTACTGTGTAAGTTTGAATTAATCTGACTTTTTTTTTTAAATATATATATATACAAAATGGCTGTCTTTTTCTGCTTCTGCCTGTGTCTTTCTGCTTCTGCCTGTGTCTTTCTGCTTCTGCCTGTGTCTTTCTGCTTCTGCCTGTGTCTTTCTGCTTCTGCCTGTGTCTTTCTGCTTCTGCCTGTGTCTTTCTGCTTCTGGCTGTGTCTTTCTGCTTCTGGCTGTGTCTTTCTGCTTCTGGCTGTGTCTTTCTCCTCCTGCCTGTGTCTTTCTCCTCCTGCCTGTGTCTTTCTCCTCCTGCCTGTGTCTTTCTGCTTCTGCCTGTGTCTTTCTGCTTCTGGCTGTGTCTTTCTGCTTCTGGCTGTGTCTTTCTCCTTCTGCCTGTGTCTTTCTCCTTCTGCCTGTGTCTTTCTCCTCCTGCCTGTGTCTTTCTCCTTCTGCCTGTGTCTTTCTCCTTCTGCCTGTGTCTTTCTCCTTCTGCCTGTGACTTTCTCCTTCTGCCTGTGTCTTTCTCCTTCTGCCTGTGTCTTTCTCCTTCTGCCTGTGTCTTTCTCCTTCTGCCTGTGTCTTTCTCCTTCTGCCTGTGTCTTTCTCCTTCTGCCTGTGTCTTTCTCCTTCTGTCTGTGTCTTTCTCCTTCTGCCTGTGTCTTTCTCCTGCCTGTGTCTTTCTCCTTCTGCCTGTGACTTTCTCCTTCTACCAGTGACTGTATCTCTTTCTCTCCCCTTCCTGTCCTCTCTCTACTGATCCACCTTTTCTTGATAGTTCCATAATTCTCTTGGCCCTACATTTCCCCCCTACTATCAGGCTAGACATTTGGTATTATGCCATGGATAGTTTAAGGCCCTGCCATTAACACTGCCCCAGCCTTCCTTCCTCCCTATTCTCCCCTTCCTCCCTACGCTCCCCTTCCTCCTTATCCTGCCTTCCTCCTTATCCTCCCCTTCCTCCCTATCCTCCCCTTCCTCCTTATCCCTCCTTCCTCCCTATCCTGCCTTCCTCCTTGTGCATTAACACCAAACTGTATCATCAGCAAGCGTCTTCATGGCCAAAGCTGCTCCCATGCCAGTCTTGGTGCCATGTAGCCAGTGTGACTTGGTGCTGGTTCCCTGGTGCTTCCTACTGTGACATGCTCTTAAATGCAGTGGCCAGGCATCTTGCACTGAATGGTTCCCTTACTTTGTTCATTTCTGGTTTGGGAAGATTTTCTTGAACTGTAGTAGCTTCCTCATGTAATGCACTCTTTGAAATAGTCTCCAGAATTACTTTATTAGTTATAGATACATAGATATAGATGGATAAAGCACTCAGGGAGTATGGTGAATTATCTTGAGGTGTATTAGCAGTGGTTACAGTTCCTGCCATTTTTCTAAATCTGGGCATCGTCTAAGTCGTTCAGTGGGTTAAGATGGTGGTGTCTGATGCTTTGAATGTGTCAGGTGGTTGTGCTGCTGTGTTTACTGTAGGTGCCTGGTGGTGTAGTGGGTTAAGGTGGTGTTGGCTGATGCTTTGTGTCAGGTGGTTGTGCTGCTGTGTTTACTGTAGGTGCCTGGTGGTGTAGTGGGTTAAGGTGATCCAGCCAGATGTGCTGTGGAATATTAATAGGTCTCTTCACCTGTGGCAAAGCTAACAGGTCTAGAAGCGATAGTTTTTTTTCTCTCTCTAAGGAAAGTGTAAATATCTGCTCTTGGAGAGCTTTGAGTGATTTTATGAAATACAAAGCTGCTCAGCCTGAACTTTTGTTGATCTATCATGTCAGCCATTGCCTAAGCTAACTATTGGCTGCATTTCAGGTTGACTTTAAGGAAGCATTGTAGTGGCTTATGAAATACAAAGTTCCTCAGCTTGAAACTTTGATTTGATTTGATAGGTCAGGTGTTGCATCAGCTGATTATTAAACAGTTGTCAGTTTTGGATGAGATGGAGGGATGGGGTGGAGAGGTATATGAGAGAGGGGGGTGTGAGCTGGGAGCAGGGGAGTGAAATGGCGGGGGACAGGGCGACTTGGAGGCGATTTGTTTGTGGCCACCCCAAACGGGATTGAGGCGTCTGGCAATAGATAGTTTTGGCCATAAGGAGGCATTTTAATACAAGTTTCACATTCTGAGTTTGAAAGAGAAACTTAAATATTGACTGCAGTCTGGGCAGAGAGGCTCTTGTTGTTTAGGTACAGAATTTAAAATTGTGATCTTGTGTTTAGGTAATCCAGTTGGCTGGTGTTTGAAGGTTAGGTGTGTGTGTGTGTGTGTGTGTCTGTGTGTGTGTCTGTGTGTGTGTGTGTCTGTGTGTGTGTGTGTGTGTGTGTGTGTCTGTGTGTGTGTGTGTGTGTGTGTGTTCTTACCTAATTGTTCTTACCTAATTGTATCTTTACAGGAATGAGTCCAGCTCGTACTGTCCCGTGTCTTAAACCATATTTATCGTACATATCCTGAAATTTGTGAATTGTGTGTGTGTGTGTGTGTGTGTGTGTGTGTGTGTGTGTGTGTGTGCAAGATTAGGTCAGTGGGTGTAGGTGTAGAGTAGGTTAGTGGGTGTTGTAGGTTAGGTCAGTGGGTGTGGGTGTAGATCAAAGCACAGCTAATGTGTTGTTGTATTTGCAGGAAACAGATGGCGTCCAACAAGATCTATGAAGAAGATATCAAGATGGCAAGATGAAGCCAGCTGTGTAAAGAAGCCAGCTGAGTAGAGGAATATGCTGTGTGTTTCAAGAAGCTTGGTAATGTGTTAAAACTGCATCACAATCATTTTGCTTTAACTTGGCCGTAAAATACCTTGCTAGTCACGAAGAAGTGCCGTGGAAAGGTTTCAACGACCTAATATTACCATCTTTGAATCGTGTTTAGCTGTATTAGATCATAATTAGTGATGTTAGTCATGCAGTGCTGTGGAAAGGTTGTAGAGCCAGTGATTGTGTCTCTGCTGCTGAACTAAGTGAAGTCAGCCGTCAAAGGATATGTCTTGGCCAAGTTTAAGTGAAAGGACTGTAGTTGCGTGTACAGAAAGTCCTCGTTTATGCTAGTCATGAAGAAGTGATGCTTTCCTGTACTTTAAATCCAGGTCATTGTCATTGTGTTCCCTGGCTGGTTTATATGGTAGTGCTGAAGTGATGTGTTTTGTAGCCAGGCTTCTCTGAACAGGAACATGTTGGTCTGCTGGCTGAATTGGCCCTAATCCTGTAGTTCACCATTTTCCTTTATGGGATGATAGGGAGGTATTAGACTAGTAACCAAGGAGACTCGTGTACTCCACCATCCTTGGAGGATAAGGGAGGGAATTGGGGCATGTTTTGTTTGATGGCATTGTGAATTGTAGTACATTGTTGATCAACCCCAGTCTGCCTGGCCAAGCAGACCCATCAACCACAGGCAAGCAACAGCCTTGCCACCTCATTTAGTGAACCAGTGTTCCCCTGTGGCTGACAGTGCCCTGCAGCGGCAAGGTGCGTTGAATAGTGTGGAGGTTTGGTTCCTGGATGGATGCTGCATTTGCATAATCCAGTTAACATGGGCACCATAGCAGGCCCCACATTCTCATTATTTGGTGATATGGTTACCACCCAACATTGTAAATGGTTTCCTGGGCTGCAGGAAACCATTAGGCCTGTCACCTGGTGTAGAACCACATGAAAGAAGAGAAAAAATGACAGGAAGGAAAGGGAGAAGTAGGGAGTGAGGACAGACAGAATGATAAAGTTGAAGGAAGAATAGCTAGTACTACAGTGCAACCTCAAAAGTTTGCAAACCTTTAAAGTTCAATGGCCATAATTTATGAAAAAGGTCATTATTATTTACCAAAACTAGCTCAGAAATAACCAGAGACTATTAAAAAAAAACTAGCTACC
>NC_137066.1:20861734-20906734 GCF_032717465.1 Coenobita brevimanus
AAAAATAAATGCATGCTCCTGGTGCAGGCCAAAAATTATTATAAACATCTCGACATATTGCATCAGTGGCACATAGTGATGCAGCGGCCAATTGTTATTCTATCTGACTACCACTGTTGCATGTTTATCTCATTTGTACTGCTGTGTCAATGGTCACTGCCCCTCCGAAACGTCTGCTTGCATCCCTCCACCACCCTGGCGGGTGCGTAGCACCTGTCTAGCAACAAACTCATCCCTTTTCTGTCCAGCTCTCAAATACAGGAGTTAACCTTCATGTACGCAATAGGTCAACTCTGGAACTGCTTTTCACTCTTCCTACTGCCTATGATCCTCCAGTCTTTTTAATGCTGTGTCCAGGCATCTCAAGATGAACGATCTTGAATTTGGCAATTAACTTAGTTTTTTGTTGGAGGGAACAGTCGTTCAGGTTTTCTAGCATTTGGTTCCCTCTTCCCTGCATAAAATAATGATTTAAATTGTCGTGGGAACAACATTGCCTAAAAATTACCTGCTGTAGTGTTCATCTGTCATGTTGGACTAAAAGACCTGTTGCCTGGGTCTGAATGGCTTGGTAGGCCAGGAACAGCAGTACTGATTTTATACCTACAGTACTTTATTAGTTGCCTACTTGCACCAGACCTTGAGCAATAGATTTAAACTTGAGCCAGTCTTGGTTGTGTGTCTGTTTATGACCAAGAAATTAACAAGGGTTATATAAACTGTAGCAGCCAGTTCAAAAGTAACCTTGTAATTTTTTTGAAAGTGCTATTCCAAGGTTTTTTAAGGGAACAAAGTCTTTAAAGGTGAGAAATGTTACTTCATTTTTATACAAAGATCTGTTATTGGTAGGTAGGTTATGGCAACATTCCACGAGTTTAGTAAGAAATCATATGTCATTTGGTTGTCTGTGCTCCATAAATTAGAATTGGGAGACTGAGGGATGGAGTGGAGTGGGAGAGAATTAACTAGGAGTGTATGTGAGTGAGGTAGGAGGGGAGACCAAGGATGAGATGGAGGGCTGGAGTGAGAGACTAAGGGCCAATTCACACTATACGGTTCGTCTTCGTAGGGTTACGGTTCATTTGCTGTCACTGTTCACACTATATGTCCATGATCTCGTCAGTCTGCGTGCAGCTGTGGCTCCGACAAGAAGCCTCAGAAATTAGTGTAAAGAAGCTTGCTGCAACATTCATTTTTGCACAACTACTGAGGTGACAATGCCACTGATGTTACAACCATGAATGTCACGAACAATGCAAGCTCTTTAGTAGACATAACTAGACAGGGAGGAAATGCTCCACAAGGTGCATTCCTTGTAAAAGAAATTTAAAAGATTCTTGAAGTCCCAGTGGTTCTCTTCCATGGGCGTAAAGAGGGTTGAGAGAGAACCTACCAATGGTTATGAACAGGATGTTGGGAGAACCAGTGAATGGTAATGGATAGGGTGTTAAGAGATACCCTGTGAATGGTAATGAATAGGATGAAGGATAAAACGCTATTTGTCAGTTATAATAAATTAGTGAAATATTTAAATATTTTACCCAATTTTTCCAATCCCTCTCCTATTAATTTCCATATTTTCTCTTTCACATGGTTATCGTTGTATTTTCTGTTGCCCGTGTCATATAGTTCCTCGTAGCCTCTGACCAGTTCTAATAACTTCTCGTCACTCATGACTGCTTATAGTACTGTTCACGGCCAAAAGCAGTGACAGGCTAAAGTTGTCCTCTGTTGTCTGTAAACACACTGTGACTGATACGTATTGATGTTCACACTGATTGGTGGAGGTACGCAGCGTTTCCATACGTATATGTTTCGTTCGTTAGAGATTTCTTCCAAACGTAGCCGATCCGTACGAGTGAAAGCCGCACGAAAGATGAACAATAAACGGAAAATATAGTGTGAACAGCCCCATTGATTTCGGAAAAATAATTAACAGATGAAAGCCATACGGAGACGAACCGTGTAGTGTGAATCGGCCCTAATGTGTGAGGTGGAGGGGCAGAGGGAAACTGAGGGATTGAGTGGAGGATGTTGTAAATTGAAATGGGATGGAGAGGGAAACTAACTAGGAGTGTATGGGAGTAAGGTGGATGTGGGGTAAGAGGGAGGGGGAGACTGAGGATGAGATGGAGGGATGAGTGGAGGTATATAGGAGAGGAGGGTGTAAGTTGGGGGTGGAGTATGAGTGTGAGGTGGAGGGATGGAATAGAGGTATGAGAGGGAGGTGTAAGTGGGGGGGATGGAGAGAGAGACTAAGTAGGGGTTTGTGTGAGTGAGGTGGAGGTAGGGAAAGTGGCAAGGGGAGACTGAGGATGAGGAGGGATGGAGTGGAGAGGTACAGTGTAAGTTGGGGGGGAATGGAGTAGGAGACTAGAGTGTATGAGAGTGAGGTGGAAGGATGGAGTGGAGAGGTACATGAGAGAGGAGGTTGTAAGTTGGGGGGGTGTAGGAAGATTAATTCTGAGTGTATGTGAGTGAGGTGGAGACTCAGGATGAGATGGAGGGATGGAGTGGAGAGAGATATGAGAGGGGGGTGTAAGTTGGGGGAATGGAGAGTAGGAAACATAATCAGGAGAGTGTATGTGAGTGAGGGGGGGGGGGAGCTGAGGACGAGATGGAGAGGAGAGGTGTGTGAGAGGAGGGTGTAAGTTGGGGTGTGTGAAAGACTAACTAGGTGAGTGTATGTGAACAAAATGGAGGGATAGGGGAGGGGGTGTAAGTTGGTGGAATGGAGAGTAGGAAACTTCATCAGGAGGGTGTATGTGAGTGAGGGCGCGGGAGAGGCAGGGGGTGTAATCTGGGGGGAGGGCAGGTAGATGGCAGTGGACAGGGAGGAGATATGTACCCTCACAGGATCAAGGTGTCTGGCTATAGGTAGATACAGCATGTCCACACTTTCACATTATAGTAATATCTATCTATAGCCCGACGCCCTAATCCCGCAAAGGGTGGCCGCAGACAAAACGCCTCCAAGTCACTCTGTCACCCACCATTTGACTCCCCTCCCCCCAACTCACCCCCCCCTCCCTCATATACCTCTCAACTCCATCCCTCCACCTCATCCTCGGTCATATAGTAATATGGCCGTTATATATTTTTACAGTTTCATTTGTTTGCTTGAGATTATACTCTGAACTTTAGCTTGGCCTAAAATTTTAAATCGTTCCAGCCTGAATTATGAGTTGTAACTTTCTTAAAACAGGATAGTAGGCACAGTGTGAAAAGGATTGAGTAATAGCATTGCCTTTCTGTGCCTCGAGTTACTCTTATGTGACACAGCTGGAAAAGACTGAAAAATTGGGCCAAGTTAGTGAAGAGTAAATATTGTTCAGTGGAATGTGATTTTGTTGATATTTAACCTGCATCACAACCAGTCCATGTTGGTATTTTTGAACCTCTTCAGTACTGTTACATCTTTTCTCAGTGTATTGTTGCTGTGTCCCAGATGATTTTATTCTTGCTGCTGCCAGACGATTTTACTCAGCTTAGGAAGGGGGTCTCATACTGAAGGGAGGCTATGTCCCCTCCAAGCTGAATAAAATCGTGTGGCATCAGCAGGAATAAAATGTCCTCCTACTGAAGGGGTTAATTGGCTCATGTCTTTGGTATACTGTATGTCATGTTGATTAATGGTCCAATTGCTTCCGCTTTAACATGCCTTAGCAAACACAACGTTGCGTGGTGCACACCGTGTTTAGCAATGCATGTTAAGTAGCCCTTTTGATCACTCTGTTGTATGCCATGTGTTCTTGTATAGCTCTGCCTGGCATTAGCTGGGCAGAGCAATACAAGACATGGCATCTACACAGTGATTTGAAGGGCACGGTCTTGGAAGCATCTTGGGGTAGGGCGCAGAACCTATCTCGATAAATCGGCCACGAAAATACGGACTGGCAACCCTCTCCCTTGGGGTTGCCAGTCCTTATTTCTCTGGCCGATTTATCGAGATAGTTTTTTTTTCCACCTTCTTCACTTAAATGTATCTTAATGGAAATAAAACCAATGCATTATTACACCGTATTTATTATATACATATACCTTTTTTGTATATTACTTATGTATGTATAATACTTATATATGTATAGTACTTATATATGTATAGTACTTTGAAAAATATCAGACAGAGAATACCAATAGACATGAATAGTACGAAGGAGACATCACTTCATACTATTCATGTCTACTGGTATTCTTTTTCTGATATTTTTCAAAGTACTATACATATATAAGTACTATACATATATAAGTACTAAACATATATAAGTACTATACATATATAAGTAACTTATAACATATTCAAAATTTAGCACTTAGAAAAAATTATGAACTTAAAAGGACAATATAAAAAGACTTTAAAGAATAATAAACAAAAAATATATAAAAACAAACAAAACAAGACACATTAGAGCAGGACAGAGGAAGGACAGCAGGACACAGCAGAGATGACAGCAAGACACAAGACAGCACAGATGACAGGGCAAGAACAGCAGGACATAGCAGGACATTGCACATGACAGGGAAGGACAGGGCACAATGACAAGGAAGGACAGGGCACAATGACAAGGAAGGACAGGGCACAATGACAGGGAAGGACACAGCACAATGACAGGGCAAGAACAGCAGGACATGACACAGCAAGGCAAGACAAGCAGGACATAACACAGATGATGGAAGGACACAACAGGACAAAGCACAAATGACAAGGCAGGTCATAGCAAGGCAAGACAAGCAAGAGATGGAAGGGCAGGACACACAAAGGAAAAAATAGCAGATATGGAAGGGCAGGACACCCTAGGCAAGAACAGCAGGACACAGGGTAAGAATAGCATGGAGGGGAGGGGAGGACAGGCCAAGGATGGCAGGGCACAGCAAGAGTGCAGACAGTATGGGTGTAGGGCAGGGCAGGACAGGGGTGGCAGGGCAGGGCAGGGCAGGACAGGGGTGGCAGGGCAGGGCAGGGCAGGACAGGGGTGGCAGGGCAGGGCAGGGCAGGACAGGGGTGGCAGGGCAGGGCAGGGCAGGACAGGGGTGGCAGGGCAGGGCAGGACAGGGGTGGAAGGACAGGACATGGTTGACAGGACAGGGGTGGCAGGGCAGGGCAAGGACAGGACAGGGGTGGCAGGGCAGGGCATGACAGGACAGGGGTGGCAGGGCAGGGCAGGCAGGGTGGTACGGTTAGGAGAAGGAAGAAGAAGAAAGGGGGGAGGAGGAGGAAAGAAGAAAAGGGAGAGAAGAACGAGGAGAAGAGGAAGCCTAAGACAATAAAAGGGGGCCGAGGAAGGAAGAGGAGGAGAGGAAGCCTAATACAAAAAGGGGAGGAGGAGGAAGGAAGAAAAGAATGAGGAGGAGGAGGAAGGAAGAAAAGAATGAGGAGGAGGAGGAGGAAGGAAGAAAAGAATGAGGAGGAGGAGGAGGAAGGAAGAAAAGAATGAGGAGGAGGAGGAGGAAGGAAGAAAAGAATGAGGAGGAGGAGGAGGAGGAAGGAAGAAAAGAATGAGGAGGAGGAGGAGGAAGGAAGAAAAGAATGAGGAGGAGGAGGAGGAAGGAAGAAAAGAATGAGGAGGAGGAGGAGGAAGGAAGAAAAGAATGAGGAGGAGGAGGAAAGAAAAGAATGAGGAGGAGAGGAAGCCTAATAAAAAAAGGGGAGAAGGAGGAAGGAAGAAAAGAATGAGGAGGAGGAGGAAGGAAGAAAAGAATGAGGAGGAGGAGGAAGGAAGAAGAGGAAGGAGAAGAATGAGGAGGGGAAGAGGAAGGAAGAAGAGGAGAAGACCAAAGAGGAACAGAAGAGGAAGCCTCATACAATACTTAACTATATGATGCACTAAAACACACAGAGAATAAACACTCAACTTTGTTTTCCTTTGTAATATTAAGGCCAACAAGGGGTATCATTAGTTTAGGCTTCAAAAACTGCTTGTGGGTCAAATAATAATAATAATAATAATAATAATAATAATAATAATAATATTAATAATAATAATAATTCACTGGCAAACCCCTATCAGTAATTCATCATTTAAGATACTTTCACTAAGCCCAGTCTCTCTCTTAACGTCACTCAAAAATACGCCTTTCACAAACTTCTTAATTAATCTCAAAGGTGTGCTTTGGAAGATCAAGGTTAATTCATCTAAAAATAAATATTTTTTTAAATTTAACACAAATAAATCTTGCTAGTCAGTTCTGTCTTGCATATGATCCTTAAATGCTGGAGGAAAAGCCCCTCTTGCTCGGATACGACCCTAACTTCACGCCATCAGCAATTTACGGGAATATATATCAATTATTAAACGAGGAATTACTTACTGCTGGCATTATACACAAACGAAACTCACAATTTACACATATTCTGTTCTTAACGGTGTGGAAAATGTGCCACCAGATCTCAGATGATGTGTTTATATATAGAGTATTTCAAAGCTATGCATATTATATACTGAGGTGTACATGATGGGTTTGTAGAAGCAGTTCAGTATTTTTTTATCATTTGTATCGTACCATTCATGAAGGCTCCAACATGCATTCATTGGCCATAGTCACCTAATGGTGGCTGTCTATGCTGCTCAATCTCTGGCAGCCACCCTATGACCTTGTCTCGTATTTTTTTCCCTGTCTGCCTCACAACCCTACCCCCGATTTTCACACTTCTCACCTTACGCACCCAACTGTTATAAAATTGCGGTGCAAGGCAGACACCTTCAGGTGGTGGCACTGATATAACCAGGCCATGTCCAGTGAAAAGGGCCAGATGCTCACTCACTGACCATTTAAGCCCCTGGAATCCTGACTACCTCACATATTTCTCCCTACATAAGTGCTTCAAATTATCAACTCCATGACTTTGCTATTCCAGACCAACACCACTACAATACCAGCTGGTGTTCTCAGTGCCAACAATCCCTCGTGGCTAAACGCACAGACACAGGCCAACCCGGGGACTCTCAATGCAGAAAAACACGAACACATAAACCACCACCACAACCCAACAAGACCTCCACACACCACCACCACAACCCAACAAGACCTCCACACACCACCACCACAACCCAACAAGACCTCCACACACCACCACTACAACCCAACAACACCTCCACACACCACCACCACAACCCAACAACACCTCCACACACCACCACCACAACCCAACAAGACCTCCACACAGAGTTATAAGGCTGCCTCCTCCCCCCAACCTCACTATGTACCTCTTCCTAATAACTATCTATCTATCTATCTATTGCCAGACGTCATAATCCCGTAAAGGGTGGGCATTGGACTCTGAGTTACTTGTTTTACGGGGAGGGGCACTAACCCTCCACCAACCCACTTGCTGACACGTAGTTAATCCCATGAAACAGAGAAATTTTTAGGACTGAGACAGGAATGAGTCTCCTTGATTACTAGTTCAACTGACCCTCCAGTCTGGCCCCACTTTGTCAGAGGAACATAGAAGCATTACGGTCATTCAACTCACCAAGGAAGTTGTACCAGACCTATTACTAGACCACACTGACCCAAATTAGAAAGTTACCTAAATCCAAATAAAATGTCCAACCATTTTAATTGTTCCTCCTCCTTTTCTTATTTCCTTTATTTTCTGTTAATAATTTATCCTGTACCTACTGCCTACCTGGCCACTACAGCCATTCAAAGCCTATACCACTGCAGCCAGCACTACATTTCACGAGATATAGTCAATATTTTAAATAATTTATCCTGTACATCATCCCTATGTGTCAAGTGGGGTTGGTGGAGGATTAGTGCCCCTCCCTGTAAAACGATTAACTCTGAGCCCTTGTCCACCCCGTTTGGGATACATGGCGTCTGGCAATGAATGAAATGAATCCTTTACATACTGCCTACCTGGCCACTACAGCCATTCAAAGCCTATAACACTGCAGCCAGCACTACATTTCACAAGATGTAGTCAATAGTTTTTTTCTCGCCCCTAAAACGGCCCCCATTCAGAAGGAACTGTGCTGTGAAGATACATGGAATCTCACAGTACAGGTCACTGGCTCCGACCACCTGCAATACCGGTGGCCTAAGTGCAGTCCAGTAGCCCAAGTGCAGTCCAGTAGCCCAAGTGCAGTCCAGTAGCCCAAGTGCAGTCCAGTAGCCCAAGTCCAGTCCGCCAAGTGGCTGTGGCCGCCATCCACTTTCTTCTTCTTTCTTTTTAAACTTTATTTCTACTATTTCAGACGGTACATTGCTACTACTTAGATATACAACAGAAACCTTCAAAACACAACTCTATCTATCTATCTATCTATCTATTGCCAGACGCCTCAATCCCGTTTGGGGTGGCCACAAACAAATCGCCTCCAAGTCGCCCTGTCCCCCACCATTTCACTGCCCTGCTCCCAACGCACACCCCACCCCTCTCTCATCTACCTCTCCACCCCATCCCTCCATCTCATCCTCGGCCCCCCCCTCCCTCTTCCCCCCTCCACCTCACTCACATACACTCTCTTCGTCAGTCTTTCACAACTCTACCTTGGCCTAAAAATGGCTTATGCTCCCTCATGAATGCTGAGTTGTAAGAATAGAGTAAACAGGCATTATAATATGATGCCTGTCACAGTGAAATGCTATGGAGTGAATGCAGGTCTTATGTTTTCTTTCTGCCAGTGGGACATGTTAAAAAAAAATATACCAAAACATGAACATTTGTGCCAAGTTAGAGTGAAATGAGTATAGCCAGACCTCAACACAATCCTCATCCTTCTCGACTTCCATGCCAACTCAATACACCACTCACACACAATGCACTATGCCCACAGTGTAATGCTTCCTGCCACACCACACCACACCACACTCGCATTTACCACAGTGTAAGGCCTCCCCCCCTCACCACAACTCACACACAATGCACTATGCCCACAGTGTAATGCTTCCTGCCACACCACACCACACTCGCATTTACCACAGTGTAAGGCCTCCCCCTCTCACCACAACTCACACACAATGCACTATGCCCACAGTGTAATGCTTCCTGCCACACCACACCACACTCGCATTTACCACAGTGTAAGGCCTCCCCCCCCCTCACCACAACACACTACTACAAGCACTCACCACATGTACCCCAGTGTAGGCCCCCTCCCACACACCACACCACACTACCACAACAGACAATCCTTCAACATATACCTTTGGGGCTGCCAGGGTTTCCGCAGTCAGTCAAGTGGGATTACAAGCCAAGATTTACTAATACACAGCAAATATTCTTGAAAACAGCATAATTTTAATATAACAGGTTTTTCATCCACTGACAAAGGAATTCAATTTATCATGAGAATTAATTTGCTGGAAGGGAAGGTTATGACAGCCAGTACAGGTGATAGGAAGGTCAGAGGCAGGTCATGATTTTAGCACCACAACAACAGGGTCTCTCTCATGACAGGAATATTTGAGGTGGGGGCAAAGAATAAAGATTAAACAAGCGTTAAGGGGGCTAACTATTAGTACCACGCCTAGTGACGAGGACTAATTATCATCATCATCATCATCATCATCATCGTAACTAATTATTTTCCAATCATCGTAACCATTTCTTCTTTCTCAAGCAGTCACTCCTATCCTGTTTATTCATTTTTTTTTACACATGGATAAAATGCACAGGGCCCATAAAGCAAATTGGAAACCCAAGAGAGTGTGGAACTAACTGCAAGCCCAATGAAATGGTTCACACACTCATTCACTTACCATTCAAATCTTAGTATCTTACACACACACACACACACACACACACACACACACACACACACACACACACACACACACACACCAAACCATGGGGACATCACACATCCTTGCTCTCTCTAATCATAAACCCCACACACACACACCCACACACACACACACACACATAAAAGCATGGGGACATCACACATCCTTGCTCTCTCTAACACACACACACACACACACACACACACACACACACACACACACAAAAGCATGGGGACATCACACATCCTTGCTCTCTCTAATCATAAACCACACACACACACACACACACACACACACACACACACAAAAGCATGGGGACATCACACATCCTTGCTCTCTCTAACCATAAACCACACACACACATACACACACACAAAAGCATGGGGACATCACACATCCTTGCTCTCTCTAATCATAAACCACACACACACACACACACACACACACACACAAAAGCATGGGGACATCACACATCCTTGCTCTCTCTAACCATAAACCACACACACACACACACACACACACACACACACACACACACACACACACAAAAGCATGGGGACATCACACATCCTTGCTCTCTCTAACCATAAACCACACACACACACACACACACACACAAAAGCATGGGGACATCACACATCCTTGCTCTCTCTAATCACACACACACACACACACACACACACACACACACACACAAAAGCATGGGGACATCACACATCCTTGCTCTCTCTAATCATAAACACACACACACACACACACACACACACACAAAAGCATGGGGACATCACACATCCTTGCTCTCTCTAATCATAAACCACACACACACACACACACACACACACACATACACACACACACACATAAAACCATGGGGACATCACACATCCTTGCTCTCTCTAATCATAAACCACACACACACACACACACACATACACACACACACACACATAAAACCATGGGGACATCACACATCCTTGCTCTCTCTAATCATAAACCACACACACACACACACACACACACACACACACACACACACAACCATGGGGACATCACACATCCTTGCTCTCTCTAATCATAAACCACACACACACACACACAAAACCATGGGGACATCACACATCCTTGCTCTCTCTCATCATAAACCACGACAAACCAACCCAACAGACACCAACACCATCACAAACCCCCAAACGATACACAGACCACGAAAACGCAACAATGAAGGGGAATTATCAACACATTAGCCAAAGAACCAGCATAACGATGGTAATTCTAAAAACGTATCAAGCATTGGCTGGTTGGAGACCTTGCAACTTTTATACAACATCGTCTGCCATCACCCAATCCCATGTCACCCCATGAGGAGCGTAGGAAGCCGGGGCTAGGCACACTGCACAAACTAATCTGCTCAACACATAAAACTGCTGATTTCTGAGACGCCCTGGGTTGAACGACGATAGAGACCTGACAGGCAAATTGGTTCTTGGTCATGCTTAGGAAAATATGGCAAATGAATGTGTGACAGGAAGAGATATATCAAAAGAGTTTAGTCTAAGGGCACCCTAGGATCCCTCCCTATCTATCTATCTATCTATCTATTGCCTGACGCCCTAATCCATATAGTTTTTAAATTTCAAACACGTGGCACATTCTCCCACGTAGATAAAAGTATAACATATTCCAATTCAACATATAACTATAGTCAGTTTATTTCCATGACAAAACAAGGCAACTTTTATCACTCCAGTACTAAATCATTCAAGTATAAAATTCAGTAGGCCTTAGTGATGGGGCACGGATGAGTCTCCTTGGTTACTAGTCAAATTAACTCCCCAGTCTGACTACACTTGGCCATAGAGCTAACGGTTATGAATCTCTGTCAGGTGAAGCAAATTGACTATAGAATAAATCAACAGAAATTAAAACACCAAAAAAAACACGCCCACATCAATACATAAAACATCGTCAGCCACAGGAAAAAATATATATATAAACCATAAACCGTATTAACGATAAATGTTGGTATATATGCAGGGAGAAATGTCGTTAATCTCTGACTTAAATGAAGGGAATCCAATGCTATGTTTAATGAGGGCAATAAACTCAGAATGACTGTTATTCTTGGATATAAATGAAGGGAATCAAATGCTATGTTTAATGAGGGCAATAAACTCAGAATGATTGTTATTCTTGGATATAAATGAAGGGAATCAAATGCTATGTTTAATGAGGGCAATAAACTCAGAAGGATTGTTACTCTTGGATATAAATGAAGGGAATTAACTGCTGTGTTTAATGAGGGCAATAAACTCAGAAGGATTGTTACTCTTGGATATAAATGAAGGGAATTAACTGCTGTGTTTAATGAGGGCAATAAACTCAGAAGGATTGTTACTCTTGGATATAAATGAAACGACTCAAGATGCTCATCAACCTTTGACATAAATGGTCGTTAACTAAGGATGCTTGTTAGTTTTAAAATCTCAGTGCTATTTAGGCCAATACATTTTTCTTTTTAATGCAGGGAAGCAGAGACTGAAGAGTGCAAGAAATAATACACAAAAGAGAGCCAAATGCAAGATATCTTACATCTGAAATTCCTGCACACATTGCATTTACAACATTGGAGGTCATAGGCGGAGGGAATAGAGATTGAGAAATATAAATTCAAGTTGACCTGTTGCCAATTACACTCAACCACAGAAGGACAAGAGTACATACTTTTTCCAGCATATTTTGTCCTGTGGCTGACTGCAGTACAACACAATGCCATGGTAATAATTTTTTTCATTCATTCATTGCCAGACGCCATGTATCCCAAACGGGGTGGCCAAGGGCTCAGAGTTAATTGCTTTACAGGGAGGGGCACTAATCCTCCACCAACCCCACTTGACACGTAGGGATGCCAACAGCATCTGGTGTTCCCAGGCGGTCACCCATCCAAGTACTAACCAGACCCAACGTTGCTTAATAATAATGCAAATATAACAAGAAAATGGGCATAACAATTGGCATACAGATACAATAGCCAACATCAACAGTTCAGCAGGGATAATATATACAAAACACCTATTTTTAGTGTTGCGTAAAGAAGCACTAAGGCTTTTTTCCAGAGTCCTTTTATATGCCAAAGTTATTTATGACCTTTTGGGCTGATAATACCTGCTGTTGTGGTGGTCCTTGGCTCATATTCATTACTAAGAATCAGAGTCAATGCTGGAGAACTTAAATACTGGAATTTAATCAAGGAAAAGAGGCGATGGGAGCTCCAGAATTCTTACAACCAAGATTATCCTCTGATATTCTTCAAACGTGTGTGCATCTTTCAGGAGTTTACTCTGGAAAATGACACGCATATATCCTTAGCAAAGTTTCATAGCTCATTTAGCCACATCTCATTCAAGAAGGTAGATGGTCAGCACACACAGGTAAGCTACAACCAACTGACACTGTTTTCCTTAGGCAGCAAATCCTGTACTCGCAAAAAGGCTGATATTGATGCTTATGTTGGTTCAGAGAAGTGGTTTGATTACAGCACCACTACACAGGCATATCCAAACACCTGCCACTGTCCTACTTAGCCAGGAATACAGGACCACACCAACAGCAGCCCACAATTTACTAAACCAAAATACAGGGCTGCCCATATATATCTGGTGTTGTCGGCTCAGTCTGCGGGTATGGGGGAAGCACGTATTTTGACAACTTAATTATGCTCCGCGTAACTGGGTATTAAATTACCATAATTCCTTTGTAAATGCTGGTTGAAACATGACTAATATGGTGCTAGTCATGAAGAAGTGCTATGGAAAGGATGTTGGGCCACAGTGCTATCTTATTCTGCCAGTGACGTGAGGGAAATGAATCTGCATAAGGACAAAAATCTTGCCTCTTTGTGTCATGTTTGTGTCATATCTTGTGCCATCCTTTTGTGTGTGTCATGTCTGTGTGTCGTGTTTCTGCATGTCATGTCTCAGTGGCTGTTCAATTCGTATATGGATGAAGCTATAAGAGAGGTAACAGGAAGGAATGTGAATATACTGGTATCTAAGGAGGGAGGGTAAGATGTGGAAACTACCTGAGCTGCTGCTGGCTGATGATACTGTATTGTGAGGAATGTGAACTGCAAGGCTTGGTGCATGAGTCTGAGAATGTAAGAAACAGAATCCTTAAGAGAATATATGTATGGGTAAAGTTATGGTCTTGAGGGTAATCACAGCATACAGAGTGAGACTGGATGGTGAGGAAATAGATAATGAAGGTGCATCCAAGTACTTTAGAGTGATGAGTGAGGATGGAAGGATGTGCTTGAATGGGTACAGCAGGGTAGAAAGGTTGCTGGATCACTGAAAGCTGTGATAAGACGTTGAGAAATGAGGCTTAGATCCTGTTGGAAGGGCACAAGAGTGAGAGCAGTGGAAATGACCTGAGGAATGTGTGGAGTTTTATGAACAGACAGATATACAAATGAGGAAGTGGAAAGTGCTGTGGTGCTATTAGAAGAAATACAGGATGGGGAATGAGAGAATGACTAGAAGGTATGTGTCTGATGTGAAGAGGAGGAGAGACACTGGCAGAGACGGAAGACTGAAGTGGAGAGATACAAGGGAGGGAGGTGTGAGTTGGAGGGAGGGCAGTCAAATAGCAGATGACAGAATGACATGGAGTTAATTTGTCTGTGGCCTCCCCTTATGGGATTGAGATGTCTGGCAATAGATAAAAGTCAGTGGAGGGTAAAAATCTCTTCTTACCAAAATGAGTGAACTTTAAGCAATTACTGAAGCAAATGCAAGAGAAGATATTAAATTACTTGATAAAACAATGCAACCAATCAGTATCAAGTAAGAAACAGTTATGGGAAACAGACAATGATGCAGGGTAGTGATGGTAAAGTTGACTGAGCCTCCATAATATCAATCATCAAATCATCAAAATCAATAATCATCATTCATTATTATTAAAATCATCACTGCAATCATCATCATCATCATCATCCCAGCCTCTTCTTCCCACCTAAGGATGGGGTAAGGTATGGTTCAAAAGGCAACAACAAAACACATGGGATCAGGCATGTTATATATGAACCACCCTGTATTTTTTAGCATCTGTGGCACATAACCAGGACTTAACTGCATCTGTTTGTGATGTACAGGCATGTGCAAAAGTATGCCAACAATACTCTGCCAGCACTAACTTGTATTTCATATTTACCACTCTTCCCCAAATGACTAGACAGTAACATTCCTTCTGTTGCCTGTTTTCCTGATGCCTGGAACAGACACCTTCCTATGGCAATGATCAGATGTTGAATGTCAGATTAAACTAACAGCCTTCAGTTCCTTTACTATCCCCATACAGGAGAATGGTGGACTAGGAAAGAATAGTAACGCTGAGGTGCAGTCCTTACCACATAAAATATTTCAAACAACACCTTCCATTGCTACAGCTGGCAGGGAAGTGTCTACATACTTTGCTCATGCTCAGGACAGGATTTATGCAGAACATTTCATAGCCAATGGCTGTGTACGGCTGGCCAGTTGTCTATAACCTTAGTCGCTTTACTCGAATCTGGCGAAGACGTCTTCTTTCAGAGCTGACGGCAGCAGGTAAAGAAACTGGTTGTTTGATACAATTACTAATCAAAGTGGACATCTCGTGACTATCATGAGTGACAAGCCAAGTGGTTTCTGGCTACCCAGGATATCAGTTACTACACTTGGTGGTAATATACAACTAGACAGTCACGTGGTGGTGTAAAGAGTTACGGCGCACCAGCTGGATGTGGCAATATCCAGTGTTAAATTAGTCAGTAGCTAGTCCCAGGTCTCTTCACAAAATGGGGAAACAAAAAATTGGTGAATGACTGGGTGGCAGTGAATGTGAGGTCCAGCATCTGATAGATGTGAACAAAGTGTGCAACGTCTGGCTTGCAATATCCACTTAAGAACGTATGCCCAATCCTTGAGGCATTGCCTAGGCCGTAAAAAATAAACAAAAAAACTGGCCATCAAACACAACCCCCTCATAGAGCATTCCGCCCCCTTACTGTACGGCCACAACGTGATTATTGCAAGCAAGGCCTGAGTGCATGTTTACCTATATAATCATCCACCTGTGTGCCACTTATCCTTCCAACACATGCAATGATGGACTCCTTCTCACTGTCCGACAGCCCCCATTACCCACGTCAAAACGGATATGTATCATGGCACACAATGGCGGGTTGTGTGTGCTGTAAAAGTATTGACCCAACCCCCCAGGCATCCCCAATCCCCTAAAACCCCACTAGTAGCAAAGGGACTTGGGCCGCGCTACACGACAGTATTATGGCAACTAATTCGGCGCACAATTTTTAAAGTTTATCTTTACGATGCAGACTTTTTGTTCACTTACTGCCGGTGCAAAACTTTAATCTCCTCAGTCTGACTTGGCGCTAATTTTTTTTAAAAGCATACCAGTACTTAGCGTTCCAACTTCCACACAGGGGAATCGACAGGCCGAGGTTCGTAAACAATGAGTAACGCCAGAACTGTAGGGTCGATTGGTGTGGGTGATTTAAACGGACAACATAGTGACAATATACACAAGTATCAAACAACTGGCCCAACCATAGGCTATAAAAAAATCTGTCCACTGTGCATCAATTACAATACAAACATCAACATAATAATCAAGCAATAATCATATGCATAATTCACTTGAGTGTCTTCTAGGTGGCTCAGGAGGCTTGCTAAGAAATCACGTTAGGAAATCACCCCAGCCACAAAGAAGACAAGCCACTTTGACTGAACTAACACCAGACACTGTTCAACTGAGAGAAACACTACTGGCAGTCAAAGGCATCAAAAATAACATGAGGAACCTTTCCATCACAAAATTCTTGCAGTATATCTACCCAGCTAACACTTACTGCAATATATCTACTCTCTATGTGTATCTGTGTAGTGTTTACCTATCTGTGTACTTTATCTATCAGCTTGAAATATTGCTGAACTGAGGCAACACCTTAGCAAGGAGACATGCTAATCATGAAGTGAAGGGGAAAGGTTTCAAAACTATCTGGTACTGGTAAACCTGATGCATTTACTTACAGTACTCTTGTTACCCTACCCAGGCATAAAATAAGCATCTTAGCAATAGTTTATCCAGCAGAATGCTAGTCATGAAGAAGTGCAGTGGGATGGATGTAGACATGTAGTACTGTGTTATTCTACCACAGAGATATATGAAAACAGCAGGTGAATGGACAAATCCCAGGCCACATTACGGTGCAAGAAGTATGACGAATATAAATGAGTTAAAAATCCATCCAATCAGCCATCATCCAATCCCACGTCGCCCCACAGAGAAGCATAGGAACCCGGGGCTAGGCAAGTTGGTCCTGACATTTAAGATGAAACTAAGTTAAAAATAAAGCTCATTATTATCCTTAGACCCCCAATGCATCACTCTCAGTTGAATAAAACCATCTGCTGTTAGTTAGAATAAACACAGTTGCTCTCCCACTTACGAACAAGAGCTAAGAAGAATTGCTGTTGAGATTAAACACTTACCGGCTTGAGATTTCATTCGGCTGTGTGGTTGGCAGCCTGATAGTGCCAGGGATTGACTCCTGGCACTGCATCATCCTAGCTTATCATCAATCATCGTCGTCGTCATCAATAGGCAAGTAAAATCAGCACCTAGACTAAGTTAACTGGCCTTCTATACCCTAGTGGTGGAATGATCTAGTTATGGAGCCTAGCACTAACTATTCTATCATCAATCATCATCGTCGTCAGCAATTGGCATGTACTGTAAAATCAGTACCTAGACTAAGTTAACTGGTCTTCTATACCCTAGTGGTGGAATGATCTAGTAATTTAGCCCAACACTGCCACTGATCATAATTAAAATCATCATTAGGCATTATCATCATCATTCCTGACTCCTCTTCCCACCCAACGATGGGGTCAGGAGTTCTCTATTAAAATACCATAAGTAGGGGAGCAACTGTTATACTCTGTCCATCTCAACTTGGCGTAAAAGTGATCTGGAAAGGATGCGGAGCCACAGTATTGCTAGCCTTGTCTTACTCTGCTTCTGGTCGATGAAATTAGGCTGCCAAGGACAATACTCTCCGCCAAGTCAAGGTGGACCATCCAAAAATTTTCTAACTCACATGTCAGACGGGTGGTTGTAGCTGTAGTTGTAGTAGAAGGCACTGAGATGTAGAAAGGTTTTCAGGATCAACGGCGCTGGGAACCTCTATGTCTATCACAGGTATTTCCCAAGTGTTGAGGCCACTGAGTATTTTTCAACATTCACCACACAATCTTGTATCACCCTATGAGCAGCGAAGGAGCCCAGGGCTGGGCAAGTTGGTCCCGACATTCAAGATGAGAGTGAACAGCCACACTCATCCCCGAGTGGCATTACGTTAACGATAAACCCCAACCACCCTTGGGTACGGCCACTACATGATGAGAAAAATTGAGCCAGCACCACCAGGATCAACTCCAGCACGGCAGCACCACCAGGATCAACTCCAGCAGGCAGCACCACCAGGATCAACACCAGCAGGCAGCACCACCAGGATCAACACCAGCAGGCAGCACCACCAGGATCAACTCCAGCACGGCAGCACCACCAGGATCAACTCCAGCAGGCAGCACCACCAGGATCAACTCCAGCAGGCAGCACCACCAGGATCAACACCAGCAGGCAGCACCACCAGGATCAACTCCAGCAGGCAGCACCACCAGGATCAACTCCAGCACGGCAGCACCACCAGGATCAACACCAGCACGGCAGCACCAACTCAGCAATCGCAGGAACAGCAGCCTGAGTAACACAGACGGACCCTGAAAATAAGACAAGGTTTTAGGAGATAATCTCAAGTGTGTTCCAACTTAATCCTTTTGTCTGTGGAGGAGTTCAATATGGCTCTTAATTAACCCCTAGTGTATTGGTGCTGGATGGGGGGGAGGGAGGGCTGCCTGACTACATTTACACTTCTCAATGCCACACCTATCCCACAAGAGGGGAAGGATGGACTATAAGAGGGTAACTCAGCCAGCAGTCCACTGGGATAATGTTCTGTTGTGCCTGGGGTTGAACTACTACCAGTACACAAGACCTTAGATGAACAAATCCATTTTACATCATCTGTCCGGCTCAATTCCCTGGTTATACTCCCTCAAGTACTTCCTTATTCCCAGCAGAACAAGGGATTCCGACGGCTCTGCATTATTTACCGAACTCCTCATGACTGGCTTAATTCCTGTGTTAATCTTTTGTTACAACTCAGCGCTGAATAAGGACAGATGGCAGTTTAGACAGATAGATAGTGGGAAACTGGGTAGTAGATAGATTCCTTCACAATGATGGCCGTCTCCTAATATAAATGAAAGAGTCTGGTGGTAGCAAGTATATTAGGACAAGAGCAGAAGGCCCCATACTACAGGTCCCTTTGACAAAATTCAAAAAAAGTCACAATAGGATGCTTACCTGAGAGTGGAGGCAGATGGTTGGTATTACCGTGATTGGGCAGCTGGTTGGTATTAATTTGGCAGCTGGTTGTGGCTTTCTTCTCCCCTTTCTCCGTCTCTGTTGGCAGTTTCCACAGCTGGGTCAATTAACACACCTGAAAAAATAGTACACATTAGTCCTTTCCCTCCAAACCTTGATTAACAAAAGTATCTGGTGAGCAGCAAGAACAATTTAACCTGGGAACAGTAAGGTTTAATTACATTGCAGTAAGAATTTGCGAAGTCTGTAGTAATAATAATAATAATAAATACCGTAATAATAATAGTAATAACAACAATAATAATAATAATCGTTTCATTTTTAAAGGCTCCAACATGCTTGCATGAGTCGGCCTTGGTCACCTAATGGCGGCTCTCCACGCTGCACGATCTATTGCAGCCTCCCTGTTCAGTCCCTTAACCCTGAGGTCACACTTAATGGCCTCGTCCCATGTCTTTCTCGGTCTACTCCTCATAACCCCACCCCCAATATTAACACTTCTCACCTTCCTCACCCAATTATCATCCCCCATCCTCTCCACATGTCCAAACCACCTCAATCTACCTCTGCTCATCACAACACCAATACATTCCAGTCCCATCCTACCTCTCAACTCTTCCATTGTAAACCCAGCCCCCCCAGGCCTTGCACACAGGGACGCACTGCACATCCACCTAATCATTGTCATTTCTGTACGTCTGAGCCGGCGAATGTCTTCCTCCTTCACTGCCCAGGTCTCACTACCATACAGCATTACACTCCTAACACATGCTGCATACAAAGACCCCTTAGCACGTAGGGAGAGTCCTCTCAATGTCATGAGAGGCAAGAGCTCCCTGAACTTCTTCCAACCACTTCTCACCCCAGCCACAGAGCTGCTCCAGCCCCACCTCCAGCACACAACATGTTTCCCAAATAACAAAACTCTTCCACACACTCAAGAGATTCACCAGCAAGTTCAATCCCTTCACGCCTGACAATCTCCACCTGCTCTCCCTGACACACCGTACACATAAAATTGGCATTATCTTGCAGTATACCTCTGATACCACTACATCTCTTATGCACCCACTTATCACAAACACTGCATTATCTTGCAGTCTACCTCTAATACCACTACATCTCTTATGCATCCACTTATCACAAACACTGCATTATCTTGCAGTCTACCTCTAATACCACCACATCTCTTATGCACCCACTTATCACAAACACTGCACAAGATGGAATTACTTCCCACGCCCTTGTGGCAATCTGCACATGGCCACTCTCCCTCGTCTTTGACAGTACCGCCACCAACCCTAAATATCATCACTTTTGTTTTATCTGCATTTACCCTTAAGCCCTTGTGCCCCATACCATCCCTCCACTTCCTAGATCTTTCCTCTGCTTCCCTTTCATTCTCTGCAATCAACACCAAATCATCAGCATGCAACATCTCCCACGGGAATCCGCTTTTGAAGTCACGTGAAAGGGCTTCAAGTACCATGATAAACAACATGGGACTCAAGACTGACCCCTGATGCACACCAACATTCATGGAAAACTCATCACTCAAATCTCCATTCACTCTTACCAGGGTGTGAGCACCCACATACATGGCCATAACCACCCTAACCAGCCACTCCTCCAAGCCAAGCTTTCTCATTGCCCACTTCACCACCTCTCTAGGGACTCTGTCAAAGGCCTTTTCCAAATCAACAAAAACAAAATAAAGATCCCTTCTCCTACCAATATATTTTTCCTGAAGCTGTCGAACAATGAATATGGCATCAGTGGTCCCCCTACCTGGCATAAACCCAAACTGCATCTCATCAATATTCACTCTTTCTCTAATCATACCTTCTAAAACTCTCTCCATTACCTTCATTATCTGATCTAAAAGCTTTATACCTCTATAATTTCCTCTTTCCAGGGCATCACCCTTACCTTTATACACATTTACAATTACACTCTTCAGCCAATCATCTGGAACAACACCATCCATCCATCATCCAATCCTACATTGCCCCATGAGGAGCGTAGGAGCCCGGGGCTAGGCAGTTGGTCTCAACATTTAAGATGAGAGTGACCAGCCTCACTCATCCCTGAGTGGCATTCACTCATAAATAATCATATTTGTCAGGTCAGTGACTAACCGCACCCCTATATCTCCTGAGGCCTTCAACATTTCAGCAGTCAACCCAGACACACCTGCTGCCTTACCCACCTTCATCCTGCCTATTGCCTCACTCACAGTACCTTCATCCTGCCTATTGCCTCACTCACAGTACCTTCATCCTGCCTATTGCCTCACTCACAGTACCTTCATCCTGCCTATTGCCTCACTCACAGTAGCTGTAAATGGTTTCTTGGCTTGCAGGATATAAAATCAAGCTTAGTAAACTGTACCCCAAAATGACAATGTTCACCCCATCTATGGCTAAAACACATTAATCTAAGTCTAAAAACAGTTTATAAATCCACCTAAACACCAAAAGGACAATGTTCACCCCACCTATGGCTAAAACACATTAATCTAAGTCTAAAAACAGTTTATAAATCCACCTAAACACCAAAATGACAATGTTCACCCCACCTATGGCTAAAACACATTAACTTAAGCCTAAAAACAGTTTATAAATCAACCTAAACACCAAAATGACAATGTTCACCCCATCTATGGCTAAAACACATTAATCTAAGTCTAAAAACAGTTTATAAATCCACCTAAACACCAAAATGACAATGTTCACCCCACCTATGGCTAAAACACATTAATCTAAGTCTAAAAACAGTTTATAAATCCACCTAAACACCAAAATGACAATGTTCACCCCACCTATGGCTAAAACACATTAATCTAAGTCTAAAAACAGTTTATAAATCCACCTAAACACCAAAATGACAATGTTCACCCCACCTATGGCTAAAACACATTAACTTAAGCCTAAAAACAGTTTATAAATCAACCTAAATACAATGTTCACCCCACCTATGGCTAAAACACATTAATCTAAGTCTAAAAACAGTTTATAAATCCACCTAAACACCAAAATGACAATGTTCACCCCACCTATGGCTAAAACACATTAATCTAAGTCTAAAAACAGTTTATAAATCCACCTAAACACCAAAATGACAATGTTCACCCCACCTATGGCTAAAACACATTAATCTAAGTCTAAGAACAGTTTATAAATCCACCTAAACACCAAAATGACAATGTTCACCCCACCTATGGCTAAAACACATTAACTTAAGTCTAAAAACAGTTTATAAATCCACCTAAACACCAAAATGACAATGTTCACCCCACCTATGGCTAAAACACATTAACCTAAGTCTAAAAACAGTTTATAAATCAACCTAAATACAATGTTCACCCCACCTATGGCTAAAACACATTAATCTAAGTCTAAAAACAGTTTATAAATCCACCTAAACACCAAAATGACAATGTTCACCCCACCTATGGCTAAAACACATTAACCTAAGTCTAAAAACAGTTTATAAATCCACCTAAACACCAAAATGACAATGTTCACCCCACCTATGGCTAAAACACATTAACTTAAGCCTAAAAACAGTTTATAAATCAACCTAAACACCAAAATGACAATGTTCACCCCACCTATGGCTAAAACACATTAATCTAAGTCTAAAAACAGTTTATAAATCCACCTAAACACCAAAATGACAATGTTCACCCCACCTATGGCTAAAACACATTAATCTAAGTCTAAAAACAGTTTATAAATCCACCTAAACACCAAAATGACAATGTTCACCCCACCTATGGCTAAAACACATTAATCTAAGTCTAAAAACAGTTTATAAATCCACCTAAACACCAAAATGACAATGTTCACCCCACCTATGGCTAAAACACATTAACTTAAGCCTAAAAACAGTTTATAAATCAACCTAAATACAATGTTCACCCCACCTATGGCTAAAACACATTAATCTAAGTCTAAAAACAGTTTATAAATCCACCTAAACACCAAAATGACAATGTTCACCCCACCTATGGCTAAAACACATTAATCTAAGTCTAAAAACAGTTTATAAATCCACCTAAACACCAAAATGACAATGTTCACCCCACCTATGGCTAAAACACATTACTCTAAGTCTAAAAACAGTTTATAAATCAACCTAAATACAATGTTCACCCCACCTATGGCTAAAACACATTAACTTAAGCCTAAAAACAGTTTATAAATCAACCTAAACACACAATTTTAGTCTAAACTATATTACCAAAAGCGGTTAAGAAAATGAAAAGCCATCGTTGAACTGGAATTTGGCTATCGTCAGGAAGGGTATGGTGCTATTTCTTCCCTAACTGTTAAGCCATGGTATTGCATCTAGGGGTACTGTATATTGATGTATTACTGTAATGAAAACAACGTTGGGTCTGGTTAGTACTTGGATGGGTGACCGCCTGGGAACACCAGATGCTGTTGGCATCCCTACGTGTCAAGTGGGGTTGGTGGAGGATTAGTGCCCCTCCCTGTAAAACAATTAACTCTAAGCCCTTGGCCACCCTGTCTGGGATACATGGCGTCTGGCAATGAATGAATGAAAAAAACATCCCCACTACCCGGACATAATCGTCCTGGGATCCAAAATTCCCAAAATGGTCCGAAAACCCCAAAAAATACAAAAATAAAACGATTTTTTGCCCCCCATTTCATACTGTACTTTTTTCCATACTATACTTACCTCATTTCACTCTTTAATGTCCTTAATTGGTGTGGATAGGGTGTTAGGAGCTAGGCATGTGTAGTAGGAAGGTGTTTTTCTGAGTTAGGCTACAGGGTTAGGGTCCATAACTACCAGTCCAGGAGCCAGGCATTTGTAAGTACCCACAATGTTTATTAATGTATGAACCTACTTCTAAACCCTCATTTTATGCTTCTTTTGCATTTATTTCAGTCATTTATGTGCCTTATTGGTGTGATTTGGGTGTTAAATAGGTGCTATGCATGTCCAGAGGGAGTTGTATAGGTGTTCCTCTGAGTTAGGGTCCATAAGTACAAGTCTATAAGCTGGGACCCAATATCCGGACAGAACCAATATCCGGACCTACCTATGGCTCTATTACGTCGGATATTGGAGGGATTACTGTACTGTAATGCAAAAATAAAATGTATTACTGTAATGAAAGAATAAACTGTCTCCCTCCTTTCCTGTCACTTCTTATTGCTTTTCTTTCCTTTACAGGTGGCTTTACATTGAGTGACAAGCCAAATGGTTTCCTGTAAGCCAGGAAACCATTTACAACGCTGGGTGGTAACCATATAACCAAACCATACGTGCTCCCTACGTGTCAACAAGTGGGTTGGTGGAGGGTTAGTGCCCCTCCCCGTAAAACAACTAACTCAAAGTCAAATGGCCACCCCTTACGGGATTATGGCATCTGGCAATACATAGATAGATAGATAGATTACTGCAATGTAAAGATAAAATATTACTCACACCAACAGATGGATAGATAGACATGAGGCTCATCAGGGGAGTTGACGTACACGACTGCACACAGTGTTGGCAGAGTGTGTTGGCATCGTAAATCCAACCATGTACTTTGATGGCACCCTTCAGCATCCTTGACGAGCCCTCACCATCGTATGACCTGAAACGAAAAGCCACTGCAGCTACAAATAAAAGCCATTACATCATAAAACCCATCAGCAAAGGCAAGGTGCAATGTTATGCTGTGATATAAAGGAGATAGCAATAGATAGCAATAGATAGCTTCCTACCTACCTACTGCCAGACGCCATAATCCCGTAAGGGGTGGCCATTTGACTTTGAGTTAGTTGTTTTACGGGGAGGGGCACTAACCCTCCACCAACCCACTTGTTGACACGTAGGCAGCACGTATGGTTTGGTTATATGGTTACCACCCAGCGTTGTAAATGGTTTCTTGGCTTACAGGAAACCATTTGGCTTGTCACTCAATGTAAAGCCACCTGTAAAGGAAAGAAAAGCAATAAGAAGTGACAGGAAAGATGGGAGAAATAGGAAGAGAGGAGGACAGGCACAGAAAAAGAATGATAAAGGCTAAGGAAGAAGTAGGCAGCACTACATCAAGTGAGTGGATGATGGTCGCCACCACCTACCACAAAGATAGCTTCATAATGGATAAATTCATTCATTCATTCACCCATACACTAACAAATCACCAGGGCTTGCCTACAAATATTTAATGAATAGCCTTTCCATCACAGAATGTCTGCAAATACCACTATCTCTGTTGTCACACTGTTATTCACTCCACAATGACCTAACCTCACCTAGGCCGCAAAAATCACTCCACCAAGTTCATGTTGATTATCATGATTCTTGACAACATTTTGAGTTGTGTTGGCGTTGTAGGCGTTGGCGACCATCATCCACTCACTTGATGTAGTGCTGCCTACTTCTTCCTTAGCCTTTATCATTCTTTTTCTGTGCCTGCCCTCCTCTCTTCCTATTTCCATCATCCACTCACTTGATGTAGTGCTGCCTACTTCTTCCTTAGCCTTTATCATTCTTTTTCTGTGCCTGCCCTCCTCTCTTCCTATTTCTCACCATCATCCACTCACTTGATGTAGTGCTGCCTACTTCTTCCTTAGCCTTTATCATTCTTTTCCTGTGCCTGTCCTCCTCTCTTCCTATTTCTCACCATCATCCACTCACTTGATGTAGTGCTGCCTACTTCTTCCTTAGCCTTTATCATTCTTTTTCTGTGCCTGTCCTCCTCTCTTCCTATTTCTCACCATCATCCACTCACTTGATGTAGTGCTGCCTGCTTCTTCCTTAGCCTGTATCATTCTTTTTCTGTGCCTGTCCTCCTCTCTTCCTATTTCTCACCATCATCCACTCACTTGATGTAGTGCTGCCTACTTCTTCCTTAGCCTTTATTATTCTTTTTCTGTGCCTGTCCTCCTCTCTTCCTATTTCTCCCATCTTTCCTGTCACTTCTTATTGCTTTTCTTTCCTTTACAGGTGGCTTTACATTGAGTGACAAGCCAAATGGTTTCCTGTAAGCCAAGAAACCATTTACAACGCTGGGTGGTAACCATATGACCAAACAATTACGTGCTCCCTACGTGTCAGCAAGTGGGTTGGTGGAGGGTTAGTGCCCCTTCCTGTAAAACAAATAACTCAATGTCAAATGGCCACCCCTTACGGGATTATGGCATCAGGCAATAAATAATGGTCGCACTGTGCAAAATCATCAACATTTTTAATTATTCTAACACTCTCTGCAATTACCCTAAATAATATAAAAAGAATTGGGTCAGTAACTATTACTGTTCTCAGAGATGAAATGAAGCAATGATTTACACATTTACGAGTTGCAATTACCAACAAGGGAGGGGGAGGCCAAGGATGAGATGGAGAGATGGGGTGGAGAGGTATATGAGAGAGGTGGGTGTGAGTTGGGAGCAGGGGAGTGAAATGGCGGGGGACAGGGCGACTTGGAGGCGATTTGTTTGTGGCCACCCCAAACGGGATTGAGGCGTCTGGCAATAGATAGATAGATAGTCACACCGTCACACTGCACACAATCACCAAAATTTTTGTTTGGTATTTGCTTGACAATCCCTGGTCTTACCCTCACCCAAACAGAAAAATAACTGGGTTGACATCTATTATACTACCATAAGGGCACTGCCTAGCTTTTATTATTTTGAATCACTGCCCCATTAGACAATCCCTGGTCTTACCCTAACCCAAACAGAAAAATAATTGGGTTGACATCTATTATACGACCATACGGACACAGCCTAGCTTTTATTATTTTGATTCACTGCCCCATTAGACAATCCCTGGTCTTACCAATTAGCAGTGTACAGGCTTGGGGCTACATTATTGTCTTGGCATTATACGATAACCATTCACTAGCCAAGGAGCACCATCATCATTTTTTTTTTTAGATCTATAGGCCACAAAATTCAACTTCAATCACTAGCTTTCAACTCCTAAATCACCGCAAAATCACCCCCAAGACGTCACTCTTCCTCTCCAGTGATTTAATTCTTATTTTTGTCTAGAAACTAATTATTGGCAGATTTCGGCCCATATGGTACACATCAACCAGCCCTGGGAGACGCCTGGAAATTTTATCAGCCACTTCTCAAAACATCACACTATATTACACGCATTATATAACATCAAATTACTCCCGAGAGCGTCCGTAATAGGTACTGGTGCTTACATCAGCTTTAAATGGACAAAATCAGGGAGAAAGGCGATAAATAACAGCGATACTTGCCCGGAAAACATGTCGCCGATGACGCAGGGCGACGAGAGACTTGAAAACAAATGAAGTTCAACAGTATCTCCAATCGTTTAACTATACCTAAATAACTATTCAGAAAAATTATGTCATCTTTCCTGCTAATTCTTTATGCAATATATTAGTTGTATAATGTACGGGTAGATTTGAAACTAGCGCGAGACTGACCCACTGCCTGCCACGGGAAAGCCACCAAATGGTAGCGCGAATGTGTGCATTACGGTCGCCATATTTAAACACCAGCACTCCTTGTTTTCACTATTATTCTTGCTTTCTCTGTCATCGCTGCTTCTATTTATACACAAATATCATAATACAAAAATATATATACGATTAAGATTTTTTCTGCCTAGATCTACGAATTATATGGGGTACATTTAGCCAAGAGTAGGAATAAAGGTCCTTCTAGTTGCTTCACTGAAGAACGTAGCTTTTCAATTTTTTAACGATCTTAACCAGTGTTACAATCTCTCTCAAATCACCTTGTCAGGCTGCCCTCTCCCCACCACATACCCACTTCTCCACTCCATCCCTCCATCTCATCCCTGGTCTCCCCCTCCACCACATTCACATACACTCCTAGTTAGTCTCTCACTCTGCATCCTCGCCACTCAATCCCTCCATTTCATCCTTGGCCTCCCCGTCCACCTCGCTCACATACATTCCTATTTTGTTGTAAAAGAAAATTAAACTTGATTATAAAGTTTTATAAAACGATGAGTGATGTTTGAATCAAATTATCCACCCACGGCGTACACCCACGTCCGAAGTTGCACTGCATCCAACCAATGAGTCACCCGTCCTTCATAACCCCTATTCCTGCAACCACCACTTAGTATTAAAGGTGTGGCGGTTTACTCAGTCCCGTCAGATGAAAACACCAGTTATACGTATAAATAGGTTAAATCCATCAATTCCATATTTCTTACTGTATCGTTCGTACCGTATCGTTTATAAAGGCTCCAGTATGCTTGCATGTGTCGGCCTTGGTCACCCACGCTCTTCACGTTGCTCGATCTCTGGCAGCCTCTATGACCTCGTCCCAGGTCTTTTTCGGTCTGCCTGCCCCCGACCTTTACACTTTTCACTTTCCGCACCCAGTTGTCATCCTCCAGCCCCATCCTTCCTCCCAAACCATCTCAGTCTACCGCTCCTCATCACAACACCAATACACTCCAGTACCATCCTTCCTCCCAAACCATATCAATCTGCCTGTCTTCGTCACAACACCAATACACTCCAGCCCATCCTTCCTCCCAAACCATCTCAATCTACCTCTCTTCATCACAACACCAATACACTCCAGTCCCATCCTTCCTCCCAAACCATCTCAATCTACCTCTCTTCATCACAACACCAATACACTCCAGTCCCATCCTTCCTCCCAAACCATCTCGATCTACCTCTCTTCATCACAACACCAATACACTCCAGTCCCATCCTTCCTCCCAAACCATCTCGATCTACCTCTCTTCATCACAGCACCAATACACTCCAGTCCCATCCTTCCTCCCAAACCATCTCAATCTACCTCTCTTCATCACAGCACCAATACACTCCAGTCCCATCCTTCCTCCCAAACCATCTCAATCTACCTCTCCTCATCACAACACCAATACACTCCAGTCCCATCCTTCCTCCCAAACCATCTCAATCTACCTCTCCTCATCACAACACCAATACACTCCAGTCCCATCCTTCCTCCCAAACCATCTCAATCTACCTCTCCTCATCACAACACCAATACACTCCAGTCCCATCCTTCCTCCCAAACCATCTCAATCTACCTCTCTTCATCACAGCACCAATACACTCCAGTCCCATCCTTCCTCCCAAACCATCTCGATCTACTCATCACAACACCAATACACTCCAGCCCCATCCTTCCTCCCAAACCATCTCAATCTACCCCTCCTCATCACACCACCAATACACTCCAGCCCCATCCTTCCTCCCAAACCATCTCAATCTACCCCTCCTCATCACAACACCAATACACTCCAGTCCCATCCTTCCTCCCAAACCATCTCAATCTACCTCTCCTCATTACAACAGTACTCTCTACTCCCATCCTTCCTTTCAATTCTTCCTTCGTAAACCTAGCCCCCTCAGGCCTGGCATTCAAGAACACACTACACATTCACCAAATCAATGTCATTTCTGTTAGTCTGAGTCTACGAATATCCTCTGCCTTTACTGCCAGGCCTCATTACCATACAGAATTACGCTCCTAACACCGCAAACTAGCACCAAACGTTTGTAACAATGCTTCAAATTTATGGGTGCCACCTATATATCGTCGTGTGTACCAGCAAGGCTATTTATCATATTTTAGCTTCTGGAAGCTGGTCTGAAGCGGGAGAGATGACAGTATTTGTGTATGATATCATCTGCTGGGCATTGTGTTTATATTCCTTGATGTGTGTGTGGATGTGCTGCCATATCGTGTAGTGGATGGCGTGGGTTTGTGGAGGCTGCAGCAAGAATTTGTGTGCCTCTCATGTCTAGATGATCCTCGACTTTGAAGACTTTGGTTTCTTGATGTACAGTAGGTGGTCTGTGGGTGTAGTAGCTGTGCAGCCTGTGATTATTTTTACGGCCTTGTTCTTAAAGACAACACACGGCTGCATCTACGGCCTCCTGACATCCACCCTTCTGAATCCTATTTCCCTTGTGAGGACAGAGTCCACCTGGCCAGGCTGAGATGTGGGCATCATCCAGCCCTCTTGAGTTACCAGAAGAGGCTGGATGACTCCGTCGCTGATGCCTGTCCAGGATGCAACACAGCACCCATACCATTAAGCACATTATGCAAGACTGCATTGCACACAATATGCAACACAGCACCACATACTATTAAGCACATTATGCAAGACTGCATTGCACACAATATGCAACACAGCACCACATACTATTAAGCACATTATGCAAGACTGCATTGCACACAATATGCAACACAGCACCCCATACTATTAAGCACATTATGCAAGACTGCATTGCACACAATATGCAACACAGCACCCCATACTATTAAGCACATTATGCAAGACTGCATTGCACACAATATGCAACACAGCACCACATACTATTAAGCACATTATGCAAGACTGCATTGCACACAATATGCAACACAGCACCCCATACTATTAAGCACATTATGCAAGACTGCATTGCACACAATATGCAACACAGCACCACATACTATTAAGCACATTATGCAAGACTGCATTGCACACAATCACCTACGCCAACAACACAACATACACTCTTTGAGAGCTCTGTGGGAAAGCCCGGTCTCGGCCATGGCCTTCCTAAGGGCCTCGGGGCTGTTCGGCCAGACTGCCTAGGGAACAACTACTACTACTGCCTGGCTATACACACGTCCCTCAACTACTTCACTCGGCCTCTTCCCCAAAAGGATGATGGTGGACTGCAGGAGAAAGCAAGTTTAAGTCTGCAGTCCACTGGGTTTATTTTTGATGACACTGGGAAAAGAGAGAGAGAGAGAGAGAGAGAGAGAGAGAGAGAATAAATAAAATCCAAGAAATCAAAACAACATTGAAATCTTGAGAAAAGAGAGACAGACAGACAGACAGACAGACAGACAAACAGCTGACAAATAGATAGATAGATAGATGGATAGACAGACTGACAGAGACAGACAAATAAATAAAATCCAAGAACTCAAAACAACACAGAGAGAGAGAGAGAGAGAGAGAGAGACAGACAGACAGACAGAGACAGACAGACAGACAGACAGACAAATAAAATCCAAGAAATCAAAGGAACATTGAAATCTTCAGAAAATTTTAAAATCCTTACAAAACAATTCAAAGCATCACAGCATAACAGAATTCACACAACACACTTCAAAACAACAGAATATATGGCCAGAATTTAAAAACTGGAGGGACTTAAAGCACAATAGAAGGTAAAGAAAATGTATACACCTTTCAAAACAAGAGCATCGGAACAGCTGATTATACGGGCAATATATTCAAAAACAACAATCGTAAGACAAACACTGAAAAAAACACAAAGGACAAAACAATGGACTCAAAGGACAAAACAATGGAATCAAAGGACAAAACAATGGAATCAAAGGACAAAACAATGGAATCAAAGGACAAAACAACAGACTCAATGGACAAAACAACAGACTCAATGGACAAAACAATGGAATCAAAGGACAAAACAATGGAATCAAAGGACAAAACAATGGAATCAAAGGACAAAACAATGGAATCAAAGGACAAGACACTTAAAAACAACACACTCAATGGACAAAACAATGGAATCAAAGGACAAAACACTTAAAAACAACACACTCAATGGACAAAACAATGGAATCAAAGGACAAGACACTTAAAAACAACACACTCAATGGACAAAACAATGGAATCAAAGGACAAAACACTTAAAAACAACACACTCAATGGACAAAACAATGGAATCAAAGGACAAAACACTTAAAAACAACACACTCAATGGACAAAACAATGGAATCAAAGGACAAAACACTTAAAAACAACACACTCAATGGACAAAACAATGGAATCAAAGGACAAAACACTTAAAAACAACACACTCAATGGACAAAACAATGGAATCAAAGGACAAGACACTTAAAAACAACACACTCAATGGACAAAACAATGGAATCAAAGGACAAAACACTTAAAAACAACACACTCAATGGACAAAACAATGGAATCAAAGGACAAAACACTTAAAAACAACACACTCAATGGACAAAACAATGGAATCAAAGGACAAGACACTTAAAAACAACACACTCAATGGACAAAACAATGGAATCAAAGGACAAAACACTTAAAAACAACACAGAACAAATCAATGGAATCAAAGGACAAATCACTTAAAAACAACAGACTCAATGGACAAAACAATGGAATCAAAGGACAAATCACTTAAAAACAACACAAAGGACAAAACAATGGAATCAAAGGACAAAATGCTTTAAAAATATATAATCAAAGGACAAAACACTTAAAAACAACAGAAGCAAAGGACAAAACAAATCAATCGACGGACAAAACAAAAACAATCGACGGACAAAACTTAAAAACAACAATCAAAGGACAAAACACTTAAAAACAACAATCAAAAGACAAAACACTTAAAAACAGCAGAATCAAAGGACAAAACACTTAAAAACAACAGAATCGAAGGGAAAAAAACACTTAAAAACAACAGAATCAAAGGACAAAACACTTAAAAACACAGAATCGAAGGACAAAACACTTAAAAACAACAGAATCAAAGGACAAAACACTTAAAAACAACAGAATCAAAGGACAAAACACTTAAAAACAACAGAATCAAAGGACAAAACACTTAAAAACAACAGAATCAAAGGACAAAACACTTAAAAACAACAGAATCAAAGGACAAAACACTTAAAAACAACAGAATCAAAGGACAAAACACTTAAAAACAGCAGAATCAAAGGACAAAACACTTAAAAACAACAGAATCAAAGGACAAAACACTTAAAAACAACAGAATCAAAGGACAAAACACTTAAAAACAACAAAGGACAAAACACTTAAAAACAACAATCAAAGGACAAAACACTTAAAAACAACAGAATCAAAGGACAAAACATTTAAAAACAACAGAATCAAAGGACAAAACACTTAAAAACAACAATCAAAGGACAAAACACTTAAAAACAACAGAATCAAAGGACAAAACACTTAAAAACAACAGAATCAAAGGACAAAACACTTAAAAACAACAGAATCAAAGGACAAAACACTTAAAAACAACAGAATCAAAGGACAAAACACTTAAAAACAACAGAATCAAAGGACAAAACACTTAAAAACAACAATCAAAGGACAAAACACTTAAAAACAACAGAATCAAAGGACAAAACACTTAAAAACAACAGAATCAAAGGACAAAACACTTAAAAACAACAGAATCAAAGGACTATCTATCTATTGCCAGACACCTCAATCCCGTTTGGGGTGGCCACAAACAAATCGCCTCCAAGTCGCCCTGTCCCCCGCCATTTCACTACCCTGCTCCCAACTCACACCCCCCTCTCTCATATACCTCTCCACCCCATCCCTCCATCTCATCCTCGGTCTCCCCCTCCCTCTTCCACCCTCCACCTCACTCACATACACTCTCTTCGTCAGTCTTTCACCCTCCATCCTCTCCACATGGCCAAACCACCTCAGTGTGTTCCTCACAACGCTTCCTATCACATCCACATCAACACCACAACGCTCCTTTATATCCTCATTCGTCAGCCTGTCTCTCCACGTGACTCCACAAGCTCCTCTTAAATAACTCATTTCCACTGCTCTCACTCTTGACTTGTGTCCTTCCAACAACGTCCAAGCTTCACTTCCGTACGTTAGAGTTGGTATCACAATACTGTCATGTAGTAACTTTTACTTCCATGCTCACTTCCCTGTTTCTTATCACTGCTTTCAAGGAACCAGCAACCTTTCTTCCCTGCTGTACCCTTTCAAGCACTTCACCCTCCAAACCTCCATCCTTACTCATCACACTACCCAAATACTTAAACGTACTCACATTTTCCAATTCCTCACCATCCAACCTCGCTATACATTCACTGACTTCACCTCTCTCAAAGACCATCACTTTACTCTTCCCTACATTCACCTTTAGGTTCCGTTTCTTACACACTCTCTCAAACTCATCCACCAAGCCTTGCAGCTCCCCTTCATCTTCACTCAACAACACAGTATCATCTGCAAACAACAGTACAGGGAGTTTCCAAACACTATCCTCTCTCACCAGGGCCACTCCAACATCCACTACACTACCTTGTACCTCTTTTATTACCCCATCCATGTACAGATTGAACAACCATGGAGACATGACACATCCCTGTTTCAAACCAACTTTCAAAGAGAAAAATTCACTTAGTTCACCATCCACACGCACTGCAGCCTTAGCACCATCATACATACTCTTCACAGCATTCAACAACTTCCCATCTACTCCATATATTCTTAACACTTTCCACAATCCTTGTCTATCCACCCTGTCATATGCTTTCTCCAAATCCATGAAAGCTGCATACAACTTCTTTCCCTTCTCTAGAAACTTTTCCACTAAAGATCTAAGAATGAATATCTGATCTACACAACCTCTTCCCTTCCTAAAGCCTCCCTGTTCTTCTCCAACTAATTTCTCTGTTCTTTCTCTAACTCTGTCTATAAGTATCCTACCATACACTTTTCCTATTATACTAAGAAGACAAATGCCCCTATGATTACCACACACTTCTTTTTCCCCTTTTCCTTTGTACAAGGGAATAATTATACCTGACTTCCAATCCTCCGGGACTCTACCTTCCTCCCAGGCCAATCTGCACATCTTCCACATCCATTCTACTACTATCTCTCCCCCATGCTTCAGCATCTCACCACACACTCCATCAATTCAAAGGACAAAACACTTAAAAACAACACTTAAAAAATAGATTCAAAGGACAAAACACTTAACCCCTTAACCGAGGGGCGTCACTTTCGTAACGCTTGGAAGCAATGGATCATACCGCGGGGCGTCACTTTTGTGATTCCGTGTTATTTTGAATTATCCCGGGCTTTCAAGTGGTGGCTTGTATCATCTATCAGTACTGCCAATGTCCAACACTAGTCAGCACTCCAAATCTCATCTGTACTCCCATCCATTGTTGACATTTTAGCAATTTTCCCCCGTTCCTGACTCCCCTCCCTACCTGCCCTCCATTACCCTGTCCTCTCACCTCCCAGGCCGTGCTGCGCTAAGCAAATCTCCCCCGGATTTTTCCACAGATTTCATCCATTGAAATAAGCCCTATGCCCTATACTTATACAAAATAATATATACCAAAAAAAAATAAGGTAAGTGACAGTGGTATACACCAGGAATTGGCTAATTATCACCTGACAACACCTCACATGCATTCATTCGCTACATTACCACGGTAATTTCCCCTTTGAATTATGCCTTGTAATCTATGTCTGTAATAAAAACATAGAAAGGAAGGGAGAAGCCTAAGTGACATTTACATTCACCTGGAACTACCTATTTCTTTATGTATTGCCGAGATTTTCTACCAATAATATATTAGCATGTAAGTTAGCAGCTGTCATCTTCCCTGTCACTGTCAACCCTTGCCTTCTCAGATAAGCCGTGGCATTTAGTTCCTTGTCCTCCGAATAATGTGTAAATAATGTGTAAATAATGTGTAAATAGCAAGTGAAAGCAATGGATGTTCAGTACATATGATTGAACAGTGTATTATAATTTTATCTTACTGAAAGTGACAGTGAATAACATAGTGTAAGTAAAATAGAAGGGTAAATATTGAAAATACAATAGAAAATGTAAATAGTAATGTAAGTAATTAGTAATATAAGAATATGAGTACAAATACTTGATGTTATAACAGTGAAAGTGAATCCGTGGCTCTCTACGTATTATACTGAATGAAAAATTGAATGACTTCAGTGACAATAAACTAATACGACTGAAGGAAACTTATGGATAAAAACACCAGATATATATAAGTGTTATATAGTAATAGAAATATAAAGTGTGAGGGGTTTTATGAATAATAAATGACAGAGTACCAAGAGCGAACTGGCGCAAGTGGGAAGGTCATACGCGCTCGTAATTTTCATTGCTTTCATAGTGTTTTTTTTTTTTTGGAGTATGGATCCCAAACTACTTGATAATCATAGAGTAGTGTTTATAGTGTTAATATCTGGCTGTGGTAATCATATTATGGGTTGTCGGGAAGTGTAAAGTGGAGACTTCGTTACCCAACTTCAGAGGTCTCCACAAGTCCTACGGTAATCGACGAAGGCTCAACAAACATTCCAGGAGGAAGCTGAAGGTATGTGCCATAAGCATATGTAATTTTAATATTCTAGGACTAATAACTGATTTTTGGCAAATATTTTTTGAGAGTATGTCGGAGCCCGAATAACCCCGCGGGACACGCAAAACATTGGTAAACATGCCCGCGGTGTAAGGGTTAAAAACAACAGAAACGAAGGAAAAAACACTTAAAAACAACAGAATCAAAGGATAAAACATTTAAAAACAATAATATCAAAGGACAAAACACTTAAAAACACAGAATCAAAGGACAAAACACTTAAAAACAACAGAATCGAAGGACAAAACACTTAAAAACACAGAATCAAAGGACAAAACACTTAAAAACACAGAATCAAAGGACAAAACACTTAAAAACAACAGAGTCGAAGGACAAAACACTTAAAAACACAGAATCAAAGGACAAAACACTTAAAAACAACAGAATCAAAGGACAAAACACTTAAAAACAGCAGAATCAAAGGACAAAACACTTAAAAACAACAGAATCGAAGGACAAAACACTTAAAAACAACAGAATCAAAGGACAAAACACTTAAAAACAACAGAATCAAAGGACAAAACACTTAAAAACAACAGAATCGAAGGACAAAACACTTAAAAATCAAAGGACAAAACACTTAAAAACAGCAGAATCAAAGGACAAAACACTTAAAAACAACAGAATCAAAGGACAAAACACTTAAAAACAACAGAATCGAAGGACAAAACACTTAAAAACAACAGAATCGAAGGACAAAACACTTAAAAACAGCAGAATCGAAGGACAAAACACTTAAAAACAGCAGAATCGAAGGACAAAACACTTAAAAATCAAAGGACAAAACACTTAAAAACAGCAGAATCAAAGGACAAAACACTTAAAAACAACAGAATCAAAGGACAAAACACTTAAAAACAACAGAATCAAAGGACAAAACACTTAAAAACAACAGAATCAAAGGACAAAACACTTAAAAACAACAGAATCAAAGGACAAAACACTTAAAAACAACAATCAAAGGACAAAACACTTAAAAACAACAGAATCGAAGGACAAAACACTTAAAAACAACAGAATCGAAGGACAAAACACTTAAAAACAACAGAATCGAAGGACAAAACACTTAAAAACAACAGAATCGAAGGACAAAACACTTAAAAACAACAGAATCGAAGGACAAAACACTTAAAAACAACAGAATCGAAGGACAAAACACTTAAAAACAACAGAATCGAAGGACAAAACACTTAAAAACAGCAGAATCAAAGGACAAAACACTTAAAAACAACAGAATCGAAGGATAAAACACTTAAAAACAACAAAATCAAAGGACAAAACACTTAAAAACAACAGAATCAAAGGACAAAACACTTAAAAACAACAGAATCGAAGGACAAAACACTTAAAAACAACAGAATCGAAGGACAAAACACTTAAAAACAACAATCAAAGGACAAAACACTTAAAAACAACAATCAAAGGACAAAACACTTAAAAACAACAATCAAAGGACAAAACACTTAAAAACAACAGAATCAAAGGACAAAACACTTAAAAACAACAGAATCAAAGGACAAAACACTTAAAAACAATATCAAAGGACAAAACACTTAAAAACAATAATATCAAAGGACAAAACACTTAAAAACAACAGAATCAAAGGACAAAACACTTAAAAACAACAGAATCGAAGGACAAAACACTTAAAAACAACAGAATCGAAGGACAAAACACTTAAAAACAACAGAATCAAAGGACAAAACACTTAAAAACAACAGAATCAAAGGACAAAACACTTAAAAACAACAAAATCAAAGGACAAAACACTTAAAAACAACAGAATCGAAGGACAAAACACTTAAAAACAACAGAATCAAAGGACAAAACACTTAAAAACAACAGAATCAAAGGACAAAACACTTAAAAACAACAGAATCGAAAGACAAAACACTTAAAAACAACAGAATCAAAGGACAAAACACTTAAAAACAACAGAATCAAAGGACAAAACACTTAAAAACAACAGAATCAAAGGACAAAACACTTAAAAACAGCAGAATCGAAGGACAAAACACTTAAAAACAACAGAATCGAAGGACAAAACACTTAAAAACAACAGAATCAAAGAACAAAACACTTAAAAACAACAGAATCAAAGGACAAAACACTTAAAAACAACAGAATCAAAGGACAAAACACTTAAAAACAACAGAATCAAAGGACAAAACACTTAAAAACAACAGAATCAAAGGACAAAACACTTAAAAACAACAGAATCAAAGGGCAAAACACTTAAAAACAACAGAATCAAAGGACAAAACACTTAAAAACAACAGAATCAAAGGACAAAACACTTAAAAACAACAGAATCAAAGGACAAAACACTTAAAAACAACAGAATCGAAGGACAAAACACTTAAAAACAACAATCAAATGACAAAACACTTAAAAACAACAGAATCAAAGGACAAAACACTTAAAAACAACAGAATCAAAGGACAAAACACTTAAAAACAACAGAATCAAAGGACAAAACACTTAAAAACAACAGAATCAAAGGACAAAACACTTAAAAACAACAGAATCAAGAGACAAAACACTTAAAAACAACAGAATCAAAGGACAAAACACTTAAAAACAACAGAATCGAAGGACAAAACACTTAAAAACAACAATCAAAGGACAAAACACTTAAAAACAACAGAATCAAAGGACAAAACACTTAAAAACAACAGAATCAAAGGACAAAACACTTAAAGACAACAGAATCAAAGGACAAAACACTTAAAAACAACAGAATCAAAGGACAAAACACTTAAAAACAACAGAATCAAAGGACAAAACACTTAAAAACAACAGAATCAAAGGACAAAACACTTAAAAACAACAGAATCAAAGGACAAAACACTTAAAAACAACAGAATCAAAGGACAAAACACTTAAAAACAACAGAATCGAAGGACAAAACACTTAAAAACAACAATCGAAGGACAAAACACTTAAAAACAACAGAATCAAAGGACAAAACACTTAAAAACAACAGAATCAAAGGACAAAACACTTAAAAACAACAGAATCAAAGGACAAAACACTTAAAAACAACAGAATCAAAGGACAAAACACTTAAAAACAACAGAATCAAAGGACAAAACACTTAAAAACAACAGAATCAAAGGACAAAACACTTAAAAACAACAGAATCAAAGGACAAAACACTTAAAAACAACAGAATCAAAGGACAAAACACTTAAAAACAACAGAATCAAAGGACAAAACACTTAAAAACAACAGAATCGAAGGACAAAACACTTAAAAACAACAGAATCAAAGGACAAAACACTTAAAAACAACAGAATCAAAGGACAAAACACTTAAAAACAACAATCAAAGGACAAAACACTTAAAAACAACAGAATCAAAGGACAAAACACTTAAAAACAGCAGAATCAAAGGACAAAACACTTAAAAACAACAGAATCAAAGGACAAAACTTAAAAACAACAGAATCAAAGGACAAAACACTTAAAAACAACAGAATCAAAGGACAAAACACTTAAAAACAACAGAATATACAGACAATATATTTAAAAACAACCGAAGCAAAAGGCCAAACATTTACAAACAATACATTTATGGACAAAACAATAAAACACTATTACTTAAAGACAAAGCATTTAAAAACAACACAGCACAATCTGGGCATCTGGGAATAGTAGCAAACATAAAGGAAAAAACAACAGGTAAGACAATTCCTTATTACCTGAGCCCAGTGCTTTCAAGGGTACAACATCATGATCATCATCATCATCCACACAATTTTGGGGTGGTAAGGTCGAGAAAAACAACAAAAACACAAGCAGAACTAAGAAAAATATAAAAAATTATCTGGGCCACACACTCATTCACTCACCAGTCAAGCCCCTGGAATCCTGACTCCACCTCACAGGCGTAAACATCCACATTTATGTACAGTACTTTATATTACCTACTAATTCGAGTCCTTATACATACGATTGCCATGAGAGAGAGAGAGAGAGAGAGAGAGAGAGAGAGAGAGAGAGAGGGAGAGGGAGAGAATAAAGAAAAAAATAGCTTCTCAGACAACAACAGCCTCAAGTAACAGTACAATACAAATACAATATAATACAGAATATTTACAAAACAACGTATAAGAAGAAAAAATCACAAAGAAAATATTACATACTTACAACACAACGTATGGCATCAAAACACAGCGAAATTACAGGAAATTAATCTTTAAATGCTTGAAAACAACTCGGCACCAGCGGAATCAAAACAAAGACAATTCAAAGATAAAATAATCCTTACATATTGGTTCTATCTATCTATCTATTGCCAGACGCCTCAATCCCATTTGGGGTGGCCACAAACAAATCGCCTCCAAGTCGCCCTGTCCCCCGCCATTTCACTCCCCTGCTCCCAACTCACACCCCCTCTCTCATATACCTCTCCACCCCATATTGGTTCATGGTACATAAAAAAGGTACAAATCAACAGAAAATAATAGTTCCTTAAGTGTCATGTGTTGCCATGTGCTTGCCCTAAAATATTTGTAGAATCATCCATAATATTTCTTGAGATTTGAAAAAGATTATGTAGATCACAATTTCACGCATATATTGACAAAAGGTATGCAAATATGTCTTAGAAGTTATATGTGCCTTTAATTAAAAGAAAAAATATATATGATTAATTCCATAAGAATAATCTAAGGTTAACAGTTTTATTAAATTAAGAATATGGTATGAATTTTCATATTTCAAATTCATAAGATAGATAGATAGATAGAAATTCATAAAATGCGGGTTAACACACAGTTACTATGGGTCAAGTTAGACACGAAAACTTATACTGAAAACAAGGGCTAAGAGAGCGAGCCCCTTTTTCACTTTTCCTTTTGCTCATAACTTTCTAGGGCAAATAACTATACCCTTGATATATTAGATAACCGTAGGAACAGTCGCTAACACCACTAATATATTCCAAACATGTCCAAACTCCCAAAACTAACTCTGCCATACCTGCTTCTGCCTCCCTCAGAATGTAAACAAAAATGGCAGTACACCGGCGCAGTCGAAAGTAGAAAAATGTATATATTTAATATTGAAATTTTCGTATTAGTTCACAGATTAAGCAGTTTATAAGTATATTAATTGTTATACTGCAAGTACTAGTCTAATATAGCTTAAGCGACATAATTTGAAGTTAAAGAAAATACAATATTTCATAGAAAACTTTACGTTTCAAGGGTTAACTACTGTATACAATATGCTTTCTTTCAGGACTGTCCTCTTGCCCACTGCTAAATTTCTCTATGGTATTTGTAAATTGAATTCCTTTCCATATTGCTTGTAAAATTTCTTGAGAATTTCTGTAATATATCAAAATATCTGTAGATTAAGCACAAAATTCTGTATTTCTGTAGATCCTTCCAAAAAACTGTAGAAATACAGAAATTTCTGTAGTCCTGGCAAATTCATCAAAGAACAATAAAATCTAAAGAAAACACAAATTTAAACAATGGGATCAAAGACTTTTATTATATTTCGAATGCTACTTTGGAGCGATGTATCTTTGATTTTGCGATTTACTCGTATTTTCCATATTTCACTGCTAACTGAAAATAAATAATGCCCTAGAACTAGTATTCTTATGCCTTCTAGTATCCGTTTGTACTAGATAGCACTGGCCATCTAGATAAGTCAGCCGTCCAAGGAGCATTACAGATCCATTCCAAACGTTACATCATACATGGTATCTTCCTCACTCCTAACTGTCGACAAGAACTTCGCTTTAAAACCAGAATTCTCACTCTTTCTAGCATCCGTCTCTACTAGATAAGACAGACCATCTAGACCATGAGTTATGCGTCCTAGTAGAAGGGCCGGGATGTCTCCTAGATCCCTCACAACAATGCTTAGAGTTGGATTCCCTTTAGCATCGTAATCTACAATCAAATCGCCTCTTTTCGCCCCTCCCTTTACCGCCGGGAGACCATGCCCTTCTTCCACTATCTTAACATCGGGCATACTAACTTTAACTATGACCTGTGAGGCGTTAGACCCACTAGCGTTTGATTTAGAGGCCGTTTGACTGGACTTTGAACTTAAGGAAGGCGCGGGTGATTTTGAAGTCGGGGAGGGATTGGATTTTGAAATAAGACTGGATGGCTTTGATGTGGCCACCAAGCGGGATCTGTGTTGCCCGCCCATCATCAGCTGCTTCTCCATGATTGTCACGGCGTCCTCTGGGAGTCTGAATCCATCTGACCGTAGGGTGCTGGGAGATTTAGTGGCCGCGTTTCTTCGTCTCTTCAGATACTCTTGGGCGTGTTCTTTTACCACGCCCACTACTAGAGTTACGTCCAGATCATAGCGTCCACTGACTCGAATGAAGTACCTGGTAATATTATTATTATTATTATTATTATTGTGTTATTATTATTATTATCATTATTATTATTATTACTATTATCATTATTGTCATTATTATTATTACTATTATCATTATTGTCATTATTATTATTATTATTACTATTATCATTATTGTCATTATTATTATTATTATTATTATTATTATTATTATTATTATTAGTGTGTGTGTGTGTGTGTTAAGTATGATGAAGTTAGGTTAGACTGAGTTTGGATTAGGTTAGAAGTGTTAGTACGTGTTAGTATGTGTTAGTACGGGTTAGTATGTGTTAGTACGGGTTAGTGTTATGCTGGTGTTTCTAAGGCGACTTCTCGTCCTAAAAACACTAGCGACCGAAGCGGGGTCCTCTTTCCGGACTGGAAGTAAAGCACCCACAGAGGAACAGGACATAAAAACCAGGCAGTGTACCTTAACACATCTATTACCTTAATTCTAACCGTTACAATACAACACAGAGTGATATTTGAGATACAGGGGAACAGAGACACAGAGTTAATATTCAGCAACACAAAATATAGTTACACTCAGTACACACTACAATGCTCATACAGGGATGTCTTGAATTATATATGTTATTGTCCATGTGTCACTTTTAGGCAGGATATGCACTGAACTGACCACAGAGGGGATAAACAAGATTGGGAGTCTGTAGGGGAAATACTACTATAAATAAGACAGGGTGCGGATCGCGACACTTGACACAGTCACCTGGTCATGGCGACACTCACACACACAGGCTTTTAATTTGCCAGCGCACCCTAGTCTTATGCGTTCACAGAAAGTTCTTTTATGGGGGGGGGGCTCGTATAATTACTCTAATGTTCATTCTCTGTCCTGCCGGCACTGAGTTCTTTTGGACTTATGGTAACTGTTGCTGGGTTCGCACTGTTCTTCACTTAGTTACTGTTCACTGTTATTTCCCCTGATTTGTTCTCGGCACAAGGGGCGTCACTATTTACCTGTATCTCCTGGGTAATGTTCACTCCATGACAAGGGCGTGGGGGTAGAGCCCTAGGGGGACCCGGCCTGCAGAGGGCAAGGGATTACCCGCAGGGGAGTCACTGCCCGGGTCACACTCGTCGGTGTGGTGCAGGGAGGCCCTCCTGTCTGGGGGCCGCGACCTGAGAGGTGGCCCTCGGGACTGGGGCCGAACAGCTGGAGCAGTCGGGCCTGTCGTCTCTGGCTCCGTGGGGTGAGGGAGCCGGGATCGCCTTCGTCGGGAGCCGGTGGGTCTGGCCTGGGGGTCTTGGGACTGCAGGCGCCTAGGGGGAGAGGCGCCGACAGGGCTGGGCTGCGGCAACTTCTCCGTCGGGACTCGGGCAGGAACAAGGATCTCCCAGGCGTGGGAGGTGGGTCCGATATCGGGCCTTGCCACCACTCTAGCGACACCTCAGGGGCTATATTCCCGGGTGGTGACGAAGGGCTCCCACAGGGGGAAGAGGCTGGAGAAGGACTCACGTAGCCCGTGTCCTCTCTGGTACGTCCTGAGGCCGGAGCCTTGGGTCGCCTTACCCTGGTACGTACGTTGGCTGTGGCCGTGAGCTTACCCGGCGTACAAGGAGCAACTGAAGGGCGTACAGGGCCGCTCCTTCCCCGCCACGTATAGGGACCGTCGGCGCGGTGTTGCTCCCGTAGTAGGGAAAAGCTACACGTACGATAGCAGGGGCTCTTTACCCTGGTACGTACTCTGGCCGTAGCCGGGAGCTGATCCTTCCGACCAGAAGCAACTGAAGGGCGTACAAGGCCGCTCCTTCCCCGCCACGTATAGGGACCGTCAGCGCGGTGTTGCTCCTGTAGGGGAGAACAGCAGGAGAGGGATGCACTGGGGCAACTCTCTCTCCGGGGTGTACTAAGGCCGGAGCCTTGGGTCGCCTTACCCTTGTACACTTTATTAGGCCGTAGTCTTGGGCCTCCTGCCCTAGAGGGTGTAACAATTGCCGTCAATACGGTGTTACCTGGGACTGAAGCTAGTTCAGTCCCACCCCTTTTCTGACAACGGTTGTCCCGCCCGCAAGGTAATTGCCTTTCCCTGGTCACCTGGTGTTGGGGCAGTTGCGGGGAACAGGGGCTAATGACCGTAGTGTCCTGGTGACCCTCTTGATCGGGGTCACTAACCCCACCGTTGTGTCCTCCTGGGGTGGTGGTGCGGTGG
>NC_137066.1:20911734-20926734 GCF_032717465.1 Coenobita brevimanus
AGATGAGATGGAGGGATGGAGTGGAGAGGTATGTGACAGTAGGGGATGTGAGCTGGGAGCAGGGCAGTGAAATGGCGGGGGACAGGGCTTGTTGTTGTAAGATTCGTCCAACTAATGATAGTATGGACCCAGCCTCGGGGTGGAGAGCCCGTCAGAGTTCTCAGATATTAATCGTGGAGCGTCCTCTACGAGAAACTGCTCGGGCTAGTTAATTTTAGAAATAGTTGAGGGTCTGTCGCTTTCAGACGTTCTAGGAGAATATCAGGGTCAAGGGCCGTCTTGATGATGTTGGTCGTTTCTTCTCTACCGATGGTCTTTCGAGAAGTGAGGTGATGGTCAGGGTCTGTGAACGTGGGACAGGTCGACATGGAGGAGATAATGTTTGTGGCCACCCCTGACAGGATTAAGGCGCCTGGCTATAGATAGACAGATAAATAGACAGATAAACAGATAGATAAACAGTAAATATCAGGTAACTCACGGCACGGGTCCTGGTCCTTCTCCAGAGAGTTCGGCACAACGAGACTGGTTCGGGGCGGCTTCATGGGCTTGTTTCGTCTCACCACAGCTGTTTGGAGAGGAAGGAAACATTATGGAGGCGAGCATCTTACTGTAGGCCTTATAACAACGTCTTTTTCCCCCATATTTTTCTCATTTTTTCCTACTCTTGCAGTCTCGAAACACTTTTAAAGACGGTGAAACCAATTTTGAGATGGTTCAATGCTTTGTTTTGTCTTCGTGCTTTTGTCTGGGGAGAGTGGAGCGTCAGAGAGGTGAACACTTACCCTACTCTTTCTAATAACGTCTCTTATTACCAGCGAGCGAGCCATGTTTAATCTCAATTTATCATCATCATCATCATCCGGACCTCCTTTCCCACCCAAGGGCAGGGTGAGGAGTAGCAATGTCCAGACAGTCCAAATTTGCCCAATCCAATGGATCACACTTCCATTCATTCATCATTCAAGCCCCCGGAATCCTGGCTCTATCGGATACACCAAAAAACATTCGCCAAGTTCTGTAGCTTCTTATAAAGAGAATTTGCCACCCAGCCTGACCCGACCCGACCCGACCATCACGCTAAACAGACGCCAAGTCATCCTCTGTCTCCCCCTTCCTCTCCCTCTCCCTCCTCCTAACCTACATACACCCTCTTAGTCAATCTTTCATTCTCCATTCTCTCCACATGTCCAAACCACCTCAGTGTATTTCTCCAAATCTTCTCAACCACATCCACATCCACCTCACAACGTTCCTTCACTTCTTCATTCGTCAACCTGTCCCTCCATGTCTTTCTGCGTGTGATCCATTCATTCAGTACATTCTGTTATCACTAAAAACTCACCCATAAAGGCGTAGGAACCCCTTGCAATCTCCAGTTTTCCAGGTAGTGTTTGGGCCTAATCAGTGAACCACCTCAGTTACGAATTAAAATGTTTAAAGATTTTATCCCGTAGCACTGTGTTGTTTGGCGTCATCTCGTCATTAAATATCAGAGATCCGGCCTGTAATTTTATATCAGAGGGAAATTGGAATAACATGGCGCTCGCTCGCTCGTCACTCGCTCCCAAACCTCACTTTACTGGTGTATCTTTGGTATTATCTCCAGAAAATGTGAATGAGACAGTGGGAGAGTTTTAATGTGGTTTTATTAGCCTGTTTCAGCTCACTAGTTAGTTTGAGGAAAAAGGTATGAGATGAATGAACACCTGATTGATGTTTATATGCCTCTCTCTCTCTCTCTCTCTCTCTCTCTCTCTAATACAATAAAGATATAAAAGCAAAACATCTAATCTCTCTCTCTCTCTCTCTCTCTCTCTCTCTCTCTAATACAATAAAGATATAAAAGCAAAACATCTTATCTCTCTCTCTCTCTCTCTCTCTCTCTCTCTCTCTCTCTCTCTCTCTCTCACCTTTGGCCTCCATATCCAGACTATGTGGTTTATCGTCCATCATGTCACTATAATCTCCTTGGTTACTAGTGAAATTCTGTTTATATTTATGTAGCCTTGGATATTCGTAACACCTCTTCCTTTGCGATTTATTCTTAGCTATTTCTTAGCGATTTAGTCAGCAATTTATTCTTAGCGATTTATTCTTAGCAATTTTTTAGGGATTTATTCTTAGTGCTTTATTCTTAGCAATTTATTCTAAGCGATTTATTCTTAGCAATTTCTTAGCTATTTATTCTTAGCGATTTATCCATCCATCCATCCATCATCCAATCCTACATTGCCCATGAGAAGCGTAGGAGCCCGGGGCTAGACAGTTGGTCCCGACATTTAAGATGAGAGTGAAGCGATTTATTCTTAACAATTTATTCTTAGCGATTTATTCTTAGCATTTCACAGCTATTTTTCTTAGCAATTTCTTAGCGATTTCTTCTCAGGGATTTATTCTTCACTATTTATTCTTAGTGCTTTATTTTTTGCTATTTATTCTGCATATTACACTTTGGAAACTGTTAACACCTCTTCCTGAGCGATTTATTCTCAGTGATTTATTCTTAGCGATTTATTCTTATCCATTTATTCTTAGCAATTTAGTTTGCACAGTACACTTATGATACTCTTAACATCTGTTCCTCAGCGATTTATTTTGTACCTGGTTTCTCAATATTTTTTGTGTGGTGATATTAAAAAGATATAAACAAAATAAGAGAGACTGTTAAAGTATAATAAAATAATATATAAAATAAGGGAGTCAAAGTCCAATACGAAAAAATAAATCGCTACGGAAGAGGTGTTAGGGAGCCGGTACGGGCCGTGGCGAGAGCAGTAACACCCGCGTAAATAATTCAGAATATTTTTGGTAATTAAGACGAAAACGATAAATAGATTCTTAGGCAGTTCAAAAAACTTATTAATCCTGGAACTTTTCAAAATACGTAACGCTGACTCGGGACCGTTAACACACCCGCCATATATTTCAAATTTACCGTTACGCCAATTCGAAATTTGAACACACACTATCTATCTATCTATTGCCAGACGCCATAATCCCGTAAGGGGTGGCCATTTGACTTTGTTTTGTTTTACAGGGAGGGGCACTAACCCTCCACCAACCCACTTGTTGACACGTGGGGAGCACGTATGGTTTGGTTATATGGTTACCACCCAGCGTTGTAAATGGTTTCTTGGCTTACAGGAAACCATTTGGGTTGCCACTCAATGTAAAGCCACCTGTAAAGGAAAGAAAAGCAATAAGAAGTGACAGGAAAGATGGGAGAAATAGGAAGAGAGGAGGACAGGCACAGAAAAAGAATGATAAAGGCTAAGGAAGAAGTAGGCAGCGACTACATCAAGTGAGTGAATGATGGGGAGAAATAGGAGGAGAGGAGGGCAGGCACGGAAAAAGAATGATAAAGGCTAAGGAAGAAGTAGGCAGCACTACATCAAGTGAGTGGATGATGGTGAGAAATAGGAAGAGAGGAGGGCAGGCACAGAAAAAGAATGATAAAGGCTAAGGAAGAAGTACACAGCACTACATCAAGTGAGTGGATGATGGTCGCGAATTCCTACAACGCCAACACAACTTCTCAAAATACGTGTTATGCCGAGACGAGGGCAGTAGCGAACAATATAAATAAATAAATAATCGAAATAAGCGGTATATTTGAACGAAAACGGAACACACACTAAACAGAAAAGAAAACGGTTCAAAATAATTGTTATACTAGGACCAAAGCAAGACACACATTCGTACACTTTTCAAAATACGTGTTATGCAAAGACGAATATGGAAGACACACTCGTAGATGATTCAGAATACTTTTATCAGTATTTCTGCTAGCTTGGTGGTTAAACTGAGACGTAGGTAGTAAAAATGACTCAAAAATAATTCAAAATACGTGTAGGACAAAACCGTTAACATTCACGGGTAAATATTAGTGATCCGGGCATGTTTATGGCTCATACATGCTTCTGAATTCTTTTATTTGTAGTTCTATTAGCTTGGTGGTTAAACTGAGACGTACGTAGTAAATATGACTCAAAAATGATTCAGAATACGCGTGGGACGAAACGGTTAACGCCCACGGGTAGTCTAAACACACTAGAGATCTGTTATGTCGCCGACTCATCAATATTTCACTTTTATTTGTAGTTCTCTTAGCTTGACGGTTATGCTGAGACGTCGGTGGCAAAAATGACTCAAAAACAGTTCAAAATACGCGTAGGACGGAACCGTTAACGCCCACTGCTACTGTTATTATCTCTGTCTCATAAATATTTCACTTTTATGTGTATTTCTGTTAGCTTGGCGGTTATGGTGAGACGTCGGTGGCAAAAATGACTCAAAAATGGTTCCAATTACGCGTAGGACGGAACCGTTAACGCCCAAGGATATATACTAAAGATCTGTCCTGCTTCCGCTTCGTGTAATGGCTGTGGCGGATGCTGTAATCTCTCTCTCTATACATATCTCCCACATCCTCTCTCCTGACGTGTGAATTTAAGGATAAGCGAAGAAAACATTGCCCCATGAGGAGCGTAGGAGCCCGGGGCTAGACAGTTGGTCCCGATTTAAAATGAGAGTGAAGCGATTTATTCTTAACAATTTATTCTTAACAATCTATTCTTAGCGATTTATTCTTAGCAATTTATTCTTAGCAATTTCACAGCGATTTTTCTTAGCAATTTCTTAGCGATTTATTCTTAGCGATTTATTCTCAGCGATTTATTCTTAGCTATTTATTCTTAGTGCTTTATTCTTTGCGATTTCTTCTGCATATTACACTTCGGGAACTGTTAACACCTCTTCCTTAGCGATTTATTCTTAGTGATTTATTCATAGCGATTTATTCTTAGCAATTTAGTTTGCACAGTATACTTATGATACTCTTAACATCTGTTCCTCAGCGATTTATTTTGCACCTGGTTTCTCAATATCTTTTCTGTGGTGATATTAAAAAGATATAAACAAAATAAGAGAGACTGTTAATGTATAATAAAATAATATATAAAATAAGGGAGTCAAAGTTCAATACGAAAAAATAAATCGCTATGGAAGAGGTGTTAGGGAGCCGGTACGGGCCGTGGCCAGAGCAGTAACACCCGCGTAAATAATTCAGAATATTTTTGGTAATTAAGACGAAAACGATAAATAAATTCTTAGGTATTTCAAAAAACTTATTAATCCCGGAACTTTTCAAAATACGTAACGCTGACTCGGGACCGTTAACACACCCGCCATATATTTCAAATTTACCGTTACGCCAAGTCGAAATTTGAACACACACGATCTATCTATCTATCTATTGCCAGACGCCATAATCCCGTAAGGGGTGGCCATTTGACTTTGTTTTGTTTTACAGGGAGGGGCACTAACCCTCCACCAACCCACTTGTTGACACGTAGGGAGCACGTATGGGTTGGTTATATGGTTACCACCCAGCGTTGTAAATGGTTTCTTGGCTTACAGGAAACCATTTGGCTTGTCACTGAATGTAAAGCCACCTGTAAAGGAAAGAAAAGCAATAAGAAGTGACAGGAAAGATGGGAGAAATAGGAAGAGAGGAGGACAGGCACAGAAAAAGAATGATAAAGGCTAAGGAAGAAGTAGGCAGCACTACATCAAGTGAGCGGATGATGGTGAGAAATAGGAAGAGAGGAGGGCAGGCACGGAAAAAGAATGATAAAGGCTAAGGAAGAAGTAGGCAGCACTACATCAAGTGAGCGGATGATGGTGAGAAATAGGAAGAGAGGAGGGCAGGCACGGAAAAAGAATGATAAAGGCTAAGGAAGAAGTAGGCAGCACTACATCAAGTGAGTGGATGATGGTGAGAAATAGGAAGAGAGGAGGGCAGGCACAGAAAAAGAATGATAAAGGCTAAGGAAGAAGTAGACAGCACTACATCAAGTGAGTGGATGATGGTCGCGAACGCCTACAACGCCAACACAACTTCTCAAAATACGTGTTATGCCGAGACGAGGGCAGTAGCGAACAATATAAATAAATAAATAATCGAAATAAGCATTATATTTGAACGAAAACGGAACACACACTAAACAGAAAAGAAAACAGTTCAAAATAATTGTTATACTAGGACCAAAGCAAGACACACATTCGTACACTTTTCAAAATACGTGTAATGCAAAGACGAATATGGAAGACACACTCGTAGACGATTCAGAATACTTTTACCAGTATTTCTGCTAGCTTGGTGGTTAAACTGAGACGTAGGTAGTAAAAAATGACTCAAAAATGATTCAAAACACGCGTAGGACAAAACCGTTAACATTCACGGGTAAATATTAGTGATCTCCGTTAACATTCACGGGTAAATATTACTGATCTGGGCATGTTTATGGCTCATACAAGCTTCTGAATTCTTTTATTTGTAGTTCTATTAGCTTGGTGGTTAAACTGAGACGTAGGTAGTAAAAAATGACTCAAAAATGATTCAGAATACGCGTAGGACGAAACGGTTAACGCCCACGGGTAGCCTAAACACACTAGAGGTCTGTTATGTCGCCGTATCATCAATATTTCACTTTTATTTGTAGTTCTCTTAGCTTGACGGTTATGCTGAGACGTCGGTGGCAAAAATGACTCAAAAACAGTTCAAAATACGCGTAGGACGGAACCGTTAACGCCCACTGGTACTATTATCTCTCCGTTTCATCAATATTTCACTTTTATTTGCATTTCTGTTAGTCTGGCAGTTATGGTGAGACGTCGGTGGCAAAAATGACTCAAAAACAGTTCAAAATACGCGTAGGACGGAACCGTTAACGCCCACTGCTACTGTTATTATCTCTGTCTCATAAATATTTCACTTTTATGTGTATTTCTGTTAGCTTGGCGGTTATGGTGAGACGTCGGTGGCAAAAATGACTCAAAAATGGATCCAATTACGCGTAGGAGGGAACCGTTAACGCCCAAGGATATATACTAAAGATCTGTCCTGCTTCCGCTTCGTGTAATGGCTGTGGCGGATGCTGTAATCTCTCTCTCTATACATATCTCCCACATCCTCTCTCCTGACGTGTGAATTTAAGGATAAGCGAAGAAAACACGCTTAAAATTCAAATATATATTAGTCTCTGGGAACGCTCTCTCCTATCTATCTATCTAGCTATCTGTCTATCTATACCCCGACGCCCTAATCCCGCAACGGGTGGCCGAAGACAAAACGCCTCCAAGTCGCTGTCACCCACCATCTGACTGCCCTCCCCCCAACTCACTCCCCCCTCCCTCATATACCTCTCAACTCCATCCCTCCACCTCATCCTCGGTCTTCCCCTTCCTCTCTCCAACTGTTTAAAATTCGAATTATGGTCACTGCTGTTTGAGATCAGTCTAGGCTCGTAATCTCATCGGTCAAGGAGGCTCCCTAACACCTGTTCTTCAGCGATTTATTTTTCGATCCGACTGGATAATATTTTCTACTTTATGCAGTTTTTTTTTTTATGCGAGGAAGAAGGAACCAAAGGCCATGATGGTGATATAAGAATGATTTAAGAACACTAAATTAGATGATAACATAAAGCAAAATAAATCGCTTAGGAAAAGGTGTTAGGGAGCTTCTTTAACGAACACTAAATTCGATAATACCGTAGAAGCAAAATAAATCGCTTAGGAAAAGGTGTTAGGGAGCTTCCTTAACCAACACTAAATTCGATAATAACTATCTATCTATTGCCAGACGCCTTAATCCCATACGGGGTGGCCACAAACAAATCGCCTCCATGTCGCCCTGTCCCCCGCCATTTCACTGCCCTGCTCCCAACTCACACCCCCCTCTCTCATATACCTCTCTACTCCATCCCTCCATCTCATCCTTGGCCTCCTCCTCCCTCTCTCCCCCTCCACCTCACTCACATACACTCTCCTCGTCAGTCTCTTACTCTCCATCCTCTCCACATGGCCAAACCACCTCAGTGTGTTTCTCCTAACGCTTCCTATCACACCCACATCCACACCACAACGTTCCTTCACATCCTCATTTGTCAGTCTGTCTCTCCACGTAACTCTACAAGCTCCTATCAACTCATTTCCACTGCTCTCACTCTTGACTTGTGTCAAGAAGCAAAATAAATCGCTTAGGAAAATGTGTTAGGGACCTTTAAGCCGAGAAGAATGCGGGTCTATACCGTAATGTTCAAAAGTTTTCAAAATACGTTATAATGAGGGAAGTTTGAACACTGAGATTTGTTACACTTTTTAAAATAACGACAATAACGAAAAATATTCAAAATTCATAATAACGACAATAACGAAAAATAATCTTAAAAAATCAAAATTCGCCGACGTGTTATGCCAAGATTAAAGCTTACACACACACACACACACACACAGACACACACACACACACACACACACACACGTTCTCCCATTCCTCCCTCCCCCACATGTACACATATACGTACACAGAGATACACAAAACACACACACACACACACACACACACACACACACACACAGTTTCCATTCCTCACTTCCCCACACGTACACATATACATACACAGATACACAACAAACATCTCCCAACACACACACACACACACACACACACACACACACACGAGAGAGAGAGAGAGAGAGAGAGAGAGAGAGAGAGAGAGAGAGAGAGAGAGAGAGAGATAACTGGCTTCCTGTGAGCAAAAACTCTCATTTAAAATAATATTATGCATCTTGAGTCACCACTATCATCATCATCATCATCATCACCATCACCATCATCACCATCACCATCATCACCATCACCATCATCACCATCATTATCATCATCATCATCATCACCATCATCATCATCATCATCATCATCATCACCATCATTATCATCATCATCATCATCATCACCATCATCACCATCATCATCATCATCATCATCATCACCATCATCACCATCATCACCATCATCATCACCATCATCATCATCATCATCACCATCATCATCATCACCATCATCATCATCATCATCATCACCATCATCATTATCATCATCACCATCATCATCATCATCATCATCATCATCACCATCATCATCATCATCATCATCATCACCATCATCATCATCATCATCATCATCATCACCATCATCATCATCATCATCACCATCATCATCATCATCATCACCATCATCATCATCATCATCATCATCACCATCATCATCATCATCACCATCATCACCATCATCACCATCATCATCATCATCATCATCATCATCATCATCATCACCATCATCATCATCATCACCATCATCATCATCATCACCATCACCATCATCATCATCATCACCATCATCATCATCATCACCATCATCATCATCATCACCATCATCATCATCATCATCGCCATCATCATCACCACCATCGCCATCATCATCATCATCATCATCACCATCATCATCATCATCACCACCACCACCACCACCACCATCATCACCACCACCATCATCACCACCACCACCACCACCATCATCATCATCATCACCACCATCATCATCATCATCATCACCACCACCACCACCATCATCACCACCACCACCACCATCATCATCATCATCACCACCATCATCATCATCATCATCACCATCATCATCACCATCATCATCATCATCATCACCATCACCATCACCATCGCCATCATCACCACCACCATCGCCATCATCATCACCCCTATTTTTCGTGACGCGTGTATCTTAGCGAATTATCCTCCACCTATCCTTTTCATATTATTGATAGTTTCGAAATTAAAACCATACAAGGCAATAGTAACGTGTAATGTGCAAAATAACTCGCTAACGAACAGGCATTGCGGTCTCTTATGCCCGGTAGAGTTCACCTTATCATGCAGGGGTTGGATTTCCTGTATAAAAATAGCTGTAGTGCTGATATGTATAGTCAGAATTTATTGCTCACCTAATGCGACTCAGGGAAGTGAGAGGCTGGTCACTCAGATTAAATTTCGGAACTGTGTAGCTTAGTCGTGTGTGTGTGTGTGTGTGTGTGTGTGTGTGTGTGAGAGAGAGAGAGAGAGAGAGAGAGAGTTGTTTTAAATGTGTGTGTGTGTGTGTGTGTGTGTGTGAGCGAGCATCTATCAACACATGATTTCCGGTATGATCAAGACGTTCACACACACACACACACACACACACACACACCACTTTATATGTATGTGTCTGCCTATCAGTCTCTCTCTCTCTCTCTCTCTCTCAATCCATCAGAAATATAATACTTACTTGGCGTCACATTCGGCGTCGTCTCCTCTCTCGGCTCCTCAGGACTAACTCGGTTCTTTCTCTCCATTCTATTTTTCCTCCAGGCTTCTATCTCCTTCGGCAGTTTTATATTCGGTCTTATTCGGGCTTCTGGGCGCCATTTTTGGGGTGAACTTCTCATTGCCGAATCCTTCTTGTTCACGAAAGCGTAGAGCGGCGTGGACTCTTCGACGCGCGGAGATTCAGAATTCGCGCCAGATTCTGAAATCTCTCCAAGTTCTGAATTCCCGCTAGATCCTGAATTTCCAACAGGTTCTGAATTCCTGCCAGGATCTGAATTCCCTCTAGATTCTGAATTCCAGCCAGGTTCTGAATTTTCAACAGATTCTATATTTGCGCCGTGTTCCAACTTCCCGCCAGTTTTTGAGTTAGATTCTAAGTTCTCTCCATAGTCTAATTTCCCACAATATTTAGAGTTTTTATCTACATCGTCCGTTCCTGTCACTTTCTCGTGCACGAAATCGCTCTCTTGAGATTCTAAATTCCCGCCAAATTCAGACTTCCCTCCAAGACTCATTCTCTGGCCGTCAAAACTGTCCTCCCAAATCTTGCCCCAGCTATCTGAATCTTCCATCAAGATCTGGTCAATATAATCTCTATTTTTCTGTCTCTCCAGGGCATTTAGGTCATTTTTTTCCTCTGCGGTGAGAGAGGAAAGGTTAGGACGAAAATGGCGGGCAGTGGACTCCCTCTCGTCATGCTTTTCGTCATTTTGCTCTTCTTCCTTGCTTGGGTCTAGTGTCAGGGGTGCTCTCAAGGTCTGTATGGTCTGTGTATACGGGTCTTCCTCCTCCTCTCCGTGTACTTTTGTTGTTATTTTTGTTGTTGTTGTTGTCCCAGGCTCATTATTATTATTATTATTATTATTATTACCGTGGGCTACAGTTTGGGCTATTTTCTGGGCTACATTTTGGGCTGTATCTTGGCTATTTTCTGTGGATGCATAATTAGGCGACTTATTTCTCCGTCTACGTATCACAGCTTTTCTTTTCCTAGGAGGCACGGAGGGTTTGAGAGTTCCTAGGTGTTTTGCAATGTCATCTGCATCATTTGGGGAGCTACATTCATCATTCTGCATCATACTGTCATACACTCTCCCTTTTCGCCTCTCTCCGTCGTCATTCACTCTTCTATCATGGCCGTCTCCTTCATTCAGATCAGTCTTAGAGCGAGAGGGTTCATTTTTCACCACAATCTCATTCGCAGTTGTCGATGTTTGACTGTGGCTCGCGTTCAAATCACCCACCGAAGCATTACTGTTGTTCTCACGTTTAAATTTAGCTGAAAAATTAATATCCTTTTCACAATAACTTTCTGCAGCCAAATCGAGAGACCTGACATCTTCACAGCCATTTTTCGCGGCCATATTCAAACACCCAACATAACAACAATCCTTTTCCTCCGCCATATGCACAAATCTGTCATGTCCACAATTATTTTTCTCACCAGAGTCCTTTTCCTCAACAGTAGCTAAGGATTCTATATATTTACAATCCTTTTTCTCATTTACTTCCAAAAATTCAACTTTTCTGGAACTTTCGGCTCTGTTGGCGCCAAAATCACATTCAAAAGTAGACTCTTCGGACCGTCTCCCATTTCGGCCAGATTTTGAGCCGAAAACAAAATCCAGCGGAATCTCCAAATCTAGAGGAGGGAAAGCACTTCGAGAGTTTGGAGAGAGCGAGGTGGTATTTGGAGAGATCGAGGTGGTGTCTGGAGAGAGCGAGGTGGTATTTGGAGAGAGCGAGGTGGTATTTGGAGAGAGCGAGGTGTTCGGAGAGAGCGAGGTGGTATTTGGAGAGAGCGAGGTGGTATTTGGAGAGAGCGAGGTGGTATTTGGAGAGAGCGAGGTGGTATTTGGAGAGAGCGAGGTGTTTGGAGAGAGCGAGGTGTTTGGAGAGAGCGAGGTGGTGGGAGAAGGCGAGTTCGGGCTTCTGGCGAGGCGAGGTGGCTTGGGAGGTCTGCAAGAGGAAAAAGAAGAAGAGTTAATGTTTATCCAAATCTCATTAAGTAATTTTCCCTTTCATTGCGTCTGCTGAAGAGTTTATGCATTATTTCATTTATTACTCATATATTCATTTATTTATTTATGTTTAGATAGCTCGTCTGTCTAACTCTATCACTCATTATTCAAATTTGCCGCCTTTCTATCCACACATTCAATTTTTTTTTCATTTCATTGCGTCTGCTGAAGAGATTATGCATTATTTCATTTATTATTCATTTATTTATTTATTTATTCATTTATCTATTTATGTCTGGATGGCGTGTCCACCTCCACAGTATGACTCAGTTCAAATTTGCCGCCATTCTGTCCACACATCCATTTTCTTTCTTTCTTTCTTCTTTTTTTTTTTCATTTTGCGTTTGCTGAAGAGTTTATGCATTATTTCATTTATTATTCATTTATTTATTTATGTTTGTCTATCTCTGTAACTCATTATTACAACAAATATTTCAATTCAATTCTATCTATTGCCAGATGTCTTAATTCCATACGGGGTGGCCACAAACAAATCGCCTCCACGTCGCCCTGTCCCCCGCCATTTCACTGCCCTGCTCAATTCAGTTCATTATTCAAAATGTGTCCCCATTCTATCCGCACAGCCTTTGGTTCCTTCTTCACACACACACACACACACACACACACACACACACACACACAGAAAGAGAGACCACCTCCTTTACACACACACACACACACACACACACACACACAGAAACCACCTCCTTCACAATACCTACGCCATCGAAACCGCTAAACAGCCCATGCCTAACAGACGGACCGGCGCGAGAAAGGAGGGAGGGAGTAGGAAGGGCGAGAGAGGAAGATGAGATGGAGACAGGATGGGGCAGCTGGCGGAAAGAAAATGTCAGTGTCTTTGTATTTCAACAACAATAACTACGACAAGAATAGCATCATCACTACAACCACCACCACCATCATCATCATCATCACTATCGTCACCACTACCATCATCAACATCACTATCGTCACCACTACCATCATCATCAACATCACTATCGTCACCACTACCATCATCATCATCACTATCGTCACCACTACCATCATCATCATCATCACTATCGTCACCACTACCATCATCATCAACATCACTATCGTCACCACTACCATCATCATCATCACTATCGTCACCACTACCATCATCATCATCATCACTATCGTCACCACTACCATCATCATCATCACTATCGTCACCACTACCATCATCATCATCATCACTATCGTCACCACTGCCATCATCATCATCATCACTATCGTCACCACTACCATCATCAACATCACTATCGTCACCACTACCATCATCATCAACATCACTATCGTCACCACTACCATCATCATCATTACTATCGTCACCACTACCATCATCATCATCATCACTATCGTCACCACTACCATCATCATCATCACTATCGTCACCACTACCATCATCATCATCATCACTATCGTCACCACTGCCATCATCATCATCATCACTATCGTCACCACCACCATCACCATCATCACTATCGTCACCACTACCATCATCATCATCATCACTATCGTCACCACTGCCATCATCATCATCATCACTATCGTCACCACTACCATCATCATCATCACTATCGTCACCACTACCATCATCATCAACATCACTATCGTCACCACTACCATCATCATCATCATCACTATCGTCACCACTACCATCATCATCATCACTATCGTCACCACTACCATCATCAACATCACTATCGTCACCACTACCATCATCATCATCATCACTATCGTCACCACTACCATCATCATCATCACTATCGTCACCACTACCATCATCATCATCACTATCGTCACCACTACCATCATCATCATCATCACTATCGTCACCACTGCCATCATCATCATCATCACTATCGTCACCACCACCATCACCATCATCACTATCGTCACCACTACCATCATCATCATCATCACTATCGTCACCACTGCCATCATCATCATCATCACTATCGTCACCACTACCATCATCATCATCACTATCGTCACCACTACCATCATCATCAACATCACTATCGTCACCACTACCATCATCATCATCACTATCATCACCACTACCATCATCATCATCACTATCGTCACCACTACCATCATCATCATCATCACTATCGTCACCACTACCATCATCATCATCATCACTATCGTCACCACTGCCATCATCATCATCATCACTATCGTCACCACTACCATCACCATCATCATCACCACCACCATCACCATCATCATCACCACCACCACCACCATCACCACCACCTCCACCACCACACTCATCAAAATCTAAATATAATAGATTAGTGATGACATATTGTTGAATGTGCACCCAGTGAACTGCAGGCTGAAGTTGTTATTGTGGATGTTATTGTTGATGTTATTGTTATTGTTGATGTTATTGTTATTGATGTTATTGTTATTGTTGATGTTATTGTTATTGTTGATGTTATTGTTATTGTTGATGTTGTTGATGTTATTGATATTGTTGGTTATTGTTATTGTTGATGTTATTGTTATTGTTGATGTTATTGTTATTGTTGATGTTATTGTTATTGTTGATGTTATTGTTATTGTTGATGTTATTGATGTTATTGTTATTGTTGATGTTATTGTTATTGTTGATGTTATTGATGATGTTATTATTATTGTTGATGTTATTGATGATGTTATTGTTATTGTTGATGTTATTGTTATTGTTGATGTTATTGTTATTGTTGATGTTATTGTT
>NC_137066.1:20934234-20946734 GCF_032717465.1 Coenobita brevimanus
CTCTTCTAAGTTACATAAATACGGTACAGTACTCAGTTAAGTTACATAAATACGGTACAGTACTCATTCAAGTTACAGAAATACGGTACAGTACTCATTCAAGTTACAGAAATACGGTACAGTACTCAGTTAAGTTACATAAATACGGTACAGTCTTGTCTAAGTTACATAAATACGGTACAGTCTCATTCAAGTTACAGAAATACGGTACAGTACTCATTCAAGTTACAGAAATACGGTACAGTACTCAATTAAGTCACATAAATACGGTACAGTGTTATTTAGGTTACATAAATACGGTACAGTGTTAAGCTACATAAATATGGTACAGTGTTATTTAGGGTACAGAAATACGGTACAGTGTTATTTAGGGTACATAAATACGGTACAGTGTTATTTAGGGTACAGAAATACGGTACAGTGTTATTTAGGGTACAGGAATACGGTACAATACAATACTCAATTCTTGTACACACACACGCTCCGTAACTCACTCGACTTCTGCTCCCTCACAAGACTAAATCGCTACGAGTGTGGGATTACGCACGGTTGACTACGCTTTGTTGTGGACCGTCACCAGAGCACAGTAGTAGTTGTAGTAATAGTAGTAGTAGTAGCAGTAGTAGTAGTAGTAGTAGTAGTAGCAGTAGTAGTAGTAGCAGTAGTAGTAGTAGTAGTAGTAGTAGTAGTAGTAGTAGCAGTAGTAGTAGTAGTGTGGTGGTGGTGGTGGTGGTGTTAGTTGTGGTGGTGGTAGTAGTAGTAATAGCAGTAGTAGTGGTAGTAGCAGAAACAATAGTAGCGGTAGTAGTAGACACAATAGTAGTGGTAGTAGTAGACACAATAGTAGTGGTAGTAGTAGAAACAATAGTAGTAGTAGTAGTAGAAACAATAGTAGTGGTAGTAGTAGCAGCAGAAGTAGCAGTAGTGTTGGTAGTAGCACTGTTCTCTCACTGTAGCCCTCACACGGTGGTCTACGGTACTGCTGTCACCGTCACTGATGAACAGTACCCAGCACAATACCGTGGGACTAGCAGCGGCCGCCTACTCACACCACACGCCTCTCTTTGACTGCGGATATGCACCACACTCGCCTCCACCACCACACCAACCACAGTTATAAAGACTCCTGGGTTTACATTTTCTTGCTATCGGGGGTCTGGCTGTAATGGCGGGAAAATTAGAGATATATTTGCAAAGGTTAATTCAGTGGTGACCATCCTTTTCAAATTCTCGCCCCCCCCCCTCACTGAATGCCACGTTCCCTGCGCCCCTTCCTCAAACACTGTATTGTACTGGCGTAGTTGGCACGTGTTAATTAATATCATAGATACTTCATTCATTCATTGCCAGACGCCATGTATCCCAAACGGGGTGGCCAAGGGCTTAGAGTTAATTGTTTTTAATCTTTGAAATCGTTTATATATTCAGATAACTAGACTTCTTATTCATATCTGAAATATTTTCTCCATGTATAGAAATCACTGAATTCCGTCATAATTCATGGTTTTCAAATATTATTACCCTCTTTATTAAGCCTCCGCGCCCCCCCCCCTCTCCCACGCAGCCCTTCGTGCCCCCCTAGGGTGGCGCGCCCCACGGGTTGGAAACCACTGGATTAATTCATTTGGGAGCGACAATAATGATCAAAAGTTAGACGATTTTCAGGCATTTGTCTCCTGCCTTCCTCATCCCTCCCCATACGACAGATTATCCTTCCTTCTCATACCCCAACAGACATAATATCCTTGCTTCTCATACTGCAAATGTTAGATTATCCTGCCTCTGTACCTTTTACAATAAATATTTCAAATTCAAATCCTTCCCATACCCCAAATGACATAACATCCTTCCTTCCCATACCCCAAAAGACAACATCCTTCCTTCTCATACCCCAAACGACAGCGTATCCCTCCTCCTCATACTAGTGTGTTCTCTCCACATCGCTTTATCGGTTATATCACTGCCACCACGTGAAGGCGCCCCTCTCTCTCCCACACCCTAACGTATGAATAAATTCGGATTCTTTATAAATGTGGCTCCAGTTCTCATCCGCTCCCAGATTTGCTTTACATCCTCTCCACATTCCCCTTGTTTGGAGAAATTGCGTTACATATGCTCGTCGGCGAATTATTCTCCATATAAACACTATAATATTTTCCGTTACGTTTTCTGTGCTATGTCGATATTAGAGTTAAGATACTGGTAAATATGAAGTTCTAGCATGCAGAATAAATCGCTCAGTATAAGGTGTTAGGAATTCTCCAGTGCCTACTAGAATACAATTAATTATACAGGGTGGTAGGTAAACAGCGCTCAATCTGCTGGTGTGGGCGTGGGTGTGGCAGTGGGAGTAGGAAATGAATAAATGATGCAGGATAGACACTGATAACGCTGACTGTCTGCTGGTGTGGGCGTGGGTGTGGCAGTGGGAGTAGGAAATGAATAAATGATGCAGGATAGACACTGATAACGCTGACTGTCTGCTGGTGTGGGCGTGGGTGTGGCAGTGGGAGTAGGAAATGAATAAATGATGCAGGATAGACACTGATAACGCTGACTGTCTGCTGGTGTGGGCGTGGGTGTGGCAGTGGGAGTAGGAAATGAAGAAATGATGCAGGATAGACACTGATAACGCTGACTGTCTGCTGGTGTGGGCGTGGATGTCGCAGTGGGAGTAGGAAATGAAGAAATGATGCAGGATAGACACTGATAACGCTGACTGTCTGCTGGTGTGGGCGTGGGTGTGGCAGTGGGAGTAGGAAATGAAGAAATGATGCAGGATAGACACTGATAACGCTGACTGTCTGCTGGTGTGGGCGTGGGTGTGGCAGTGGGAGTAGGAAATGAAGAAATGATGCAGGATAGACACTGATAACGCTGACTGTCTGCTGGTGTGGGCGTGGGTGTGGCAGTGGGAGTAGGAAATGAATAAATGATGCAGGATAGACACTGATAACGCTGACTGTCTGCTGGTGTGGGTGTGGGTGTGGCAGTGGGAGTAGGAAATGAATAAATGATGCAGGATAGACACTGATAACGCTGACTGTCTGCTGGTGTGGGTGTGGGTGTGGCAGTGGGAGTAGGAAATGAAGAAATGATGCAGGATAGACACTGATAACGCTGACTGTCTGCTGGTGTGGGCGTGGATGTCGCAGTGGGAGTAGGAAATGAATAAATGATGCAGGATAGACACTGATAACGCTGACTGTCTGCTGGTGTGGGCGTGGGTGTGGCAGTGGGAGTAGGAAATGAAGAAATGATGCAGGATAGACACTGATAACGCTGACTGTCTGCTGGTGTGGGCGTGGATGTCGCAGTGGGAGTAGGAAATGAATAAATGATGCAGGATAGACACTAATAACACTGACTGTCTGCTGGTGTGGGCGTGGGTGTGGCAGTGGGAGTAGGAAATGAATAAATGATGCAGGATAGACACTGATAACGCTGACTGTCTGCCGGTGTGGGCGTGGGTGTGGCAGTGGGAGTAGGAAATGAAGAAATGATGCAGGATAGACACTGATAACGCTGACTGTCTGCTGGTGTGGGCGTGGGTGTGGCAGTGGGAGTAGGAAATGAAGAAATGATGCAGGATAGACACTGATAACGCTGACTGTCTGCTGGTGTGGGCGTGGGTGTGGCAGTGGGAGTAGGAAATGAATAAATGATGCAGGATAGACACTGATAACGCTGACTGTCTGCTGGTGTGGGCGTGGGTGTGGCAGTGGGAGTAGGAAATGAAGAAATGATGCAGGACAGACACTGATAACGCTGACTGTCTGCTGGTGTGGGCGTGGGTGTGGCAGTGGGAGTAGGAAATGAATAAATGATGCAGGATAGACACTGATAACGCTGACTGTCTGCTGGTGTGGGCGTGGATGTCGCAGTGGGAGTAGGAAATGAATAAATGATCCAGGATAGACACTGATAACGCTGACTGTCTGCTGGTGTGGGCGTGGGTGTGGCAGTGGGAGTAGGAAATGAATAAATGATGCAGGATAGACACTGATAACACTAATTATTGTTCCCAGTCCAGTACAAAAATAAGCTTAAAAGACTAAAGGAATAACTCATACAAAGTTTCACATAGGCTGAGATAAATAAATGAGATAAAAACTAAACAAGGGACACATTTGATAGCCGCACTCACCCTAGATGCAACTACCACCCTAACATATCCGTTTTCTCTGGGTCTGCCCCTATTACACACTCCAAACACGATTGACTTTTACGAAATTACACGCCCGTCCTTGCGTGCTCCGGGAACGGCTCAATACGCGTTATCGGTGTCTACCCTGCGTTATTTATTCATTTCCTCACTGCTTGCGTCACTTCATCACCACTGCCACACCTTCGCCCACACCAGCAGACACTCAAGATACCGTATGTTGGGTTTCTAGTGGAGAGAGAGAGAGAGAGAGAGAGAGAGAGAGAGAGAGAGAGAGAGAGAGAGAGAGAGAGAGATTCACAATATTTATTAAACAGACACGCAGGCTTGACATTCCTTCAGATACAGGAGGAGACAAAAGTATGCCTCATATTTCACCTCCTCTACCTGTCACTTTCTACTATCACTTTCTACTGTCACTTTCTGCCTGTCACTTTCCTCTACTGGGTACTGCGTCAGTATACCGCACCCCACAGCTATATATGGAGGCAACAGATCTTTTACAAACATCACAGTAGTTTTCTGATCTATAATTTCTCAAAAAAATCTGTGCAAACTCTTAAATGACTGCCATGCAATTGGTTCCACGTCATTCAGCTCTTCATCCATCATTTCATCTCCAGGCAGTTCCCTCATCCGTGGCACTACAAAACTACCCTCCTTGATTTTTCCATCCCTGATTCTGGGCAATTTATTCCTCATATACCTGACTCCCTGGCCTGTTTTATCCATACCTTTGACGATGTTCATCAACCCGAGCATAATGTGCAGTGGAGGCAGATTAATTTCCTCAGGGTCAACAATAGGAGTGACGACGTTCTTCTTCCCTGGAGTCAGTGATGGGCGTCATAGCCACACTTTCTTTACGTAATTATTCTTGTCCCGGCTGCCCCACTCACTCAAGAAAAAAACAGATCTTCGTGTAATCAAGTTGTATTCCCAGTAAAGTGCCGCAGCCTTTTGTTCACCACATACAGTCCACTCAAAAGTCCCCATACTTAATTTTTTTTCTAAGTTTCCTGGACAGGGTGGTATCAATCGACTGCTTTTGATGAGTGAATAAACACGCGCCACCCATCTGTATTACATGGGTGTCCAAGTGCCTCCATAACAGAACGAACATCACTGCAAAACACCAGACCATCCTCAAGGGAGAAAAATTCCTTGAAAAAGTCATGGCGATCACGATAATAACAGCCTTTAGTTTCATTCTGGAGATTCCAGTCCTTTAACCTGGAACCCAGAAGTTTGGCTTGCTTCTTAGACAAATTTAAATCGTGGACGTGATCATTAAGATCTTGACTCAGCAAATGTGGTTCACTGATGAGCAGTTTGCTTCAAATGTTGGATCCATACTGTCCTCACTTGGCCTACTGTCTCAGCACCAGACGGTCACTACGTCAGCGTCATGTTTCTTGGAGGCTCTGGCACATGTAATTCCAGGTTGTGAGGTACTGGGCTCAGAGAAGATGGTAAATTAGGATATTTAACAGTATGCCTGGATTCTGATGTTACGCCATTTTTATTTGTCATGCAGAAGTAGCAATCTGAAGCGTGATCTTTGGCTTCTCCTCAAACCACAGGAATGGCAAAAGGCATATACGGCGTGAACCTTTTGGTCATGTTGTGAGAAGCCTGACACATGTGACAACAAATATGGGGATCAGCTTTTATCCTGGTCATCCAGTTTACAACCAAAGTAATGCTCATGACATATTGTAATAAGGGCTGCGAAAGAACATTTATGCAATATGAAAGTCAATTCACCCGAAATGTGACAGAGAGAATTCGGAATATTTACACTGTTTCTCGGCATTATAATGGTGGATGGGGTACCAGCACAACACTTGACTACACAAAGGCACAATAATGTCTTTAGAGTGGAAAAGACTGTTTACACCCTGAGTTCTAGCCTGAAACTAACACACAACTGCTACTCAGGATGGCCGCTGGTCCCAACCCGTCCAGTCGTGTTTCTGCAGGCCCCTGGTGACTCATTTATGCAGGCTTGTGCTGTCAAAAAGAAACTATTGCACTTCACAAGGAAAATAAGTGTGCTTGTTAAACTTTTTTTTTTCAAATGTTCCGTAGAGGACTGGTAATATATACTATACGTCATGATGTGCGAGTATGCTGGATTAAATATATATATATATATGGGTGATGGAGAAATTCTGAAAACATATTTGCATTGAGCATACAAAAATACATGCGAAACAGATATTAATATCCATGGGACAACATCTATGGAGGTGGGATAGTTGTAGAGTGTGACAATGTTTGCGTGTTATGTGTGTGCCATGTAATAACACGGGTGATGTGCACTGTAGCAGGTTCCGGCAAACTCAGCCCCTCAGATCAAGGTAGCCTCTGACAGGATAGGCTTAGTTTGAGCGTGCAGTGTGGTGTGTGGTTGTTGTGGTGATGTCAAGTGCATGAGGCAATGGTTGAGGGTTGCTGAGGTGTGGCAATATCAACATGTACTGGGTGTGGCAATAACACCATGTTTAGGGTGAACAGTGTGGGTAATAGGAAGTAGTTCTATAGTCAGTTTCTAGCAAGGTTACATTATATACTATCTCTGTGAATAATGAGATGAGGTGTACTTCTTTACGTACATCTAGAGTGGTTTTAAAGTGAAATAATTACAGTACAAAGGACCACAAAGTAGCCTATAACCGGTCCAAACATTTGTCATGGTATAAAAGCCAAAACACAATCAGTTGTATTGATTCTGAGGGGGTACTGAGGCGCTGGGAGGCTGTCGTATTTCCGCCAAGGTTGCGGGAGGCTGTATTATGGTTGTCAAGGTACAGAAGCCAAAATACCATCAGTTGTATTAACTTTGGGGTGGTACTGAGTCGCTGGGAGGCTGTATCACTTGCGTCAGGGTATAAATGCCAAAATACAGTCGGCTGCATCAACTAAGGGATTATACCTAGTCAATGGGAGACCGTATTCCTTCATCAGTTTTTGAACAAGTCGCACAGGGCGCCAGTCCGTGTCACCCATGACGGCTTTGTACTGCCGGATCATTGTTTTACCCGTAAGGAACACGTGTGTTGCTGTGTAATGTACAAAAGATAGGACGTGATAAGCACAAGACCTGACATACCTCCCCTGCCATCCTTTTTTGCGCCAGTACAGCGCCGGCCGACCCATCCTGTGCCACGCCTTCAGAATGCATGGCGGAGGCCTTGACGAACGGATTGATGAATCGAAATAACCTAAGCTACCATCGTTGCCTCGCCATAATGCCGCTGTGTGCACCTCTTCGCCTGCCTTCATATTAATCCCGCGTATAAACTCAGTGCCTTTTGTGTTAAGATACAGCACAATGCCCTAGCCTGGGTCTAGTACAAACGTACAAGATTCGTCATAGCTCTCGACGGATCGCCACCGTCCTGCGTATCCACCTGCCTCAATGAAGTCTCGTATATTCCCTATGGTCAGAACCCCTACGTTTCTCAGTTTAGGGTGGTAAGTCAGCCCCACACTTTTCCCATCGATAATTCTGGTGATACTTATAATCTCCGACATATTAATGAGATAAACGTATGGAAAAATAAATAAACACTAATGAAAACAAATGTCTCAATGATAAAACTTAGTACAGTAATCCCGTACCTTATGCTGGTTGGAGCAGCAATGTAACGAGATCCAAGAGAGTCACTCTTTTATAAACCGTGAACGAGTTATTTTCACAGCGCGAAATAGCAACACTCACCCCTTAATCGTTACATAGGCACTGATTGAAGATTCGTTCGGGCAGTGTTTATATCCTCAACAGGTTATCGAATATTCAGTACTTCTCAACATTTGCCTGTTTGCAATTAATTACATTCAATATACTGTGCATAGTTGTAGTTCAGGAATTAAACATTTAAACACAAGACCACAAACCAAGGACATCATAAAAATATACAAAAATATATATATATATCCTCCAGTCTTAAGATGAGCTATTTTCTCACCAGTTTGTTTACATGCGATATTCTGTTTTGGAAAAATGGCTTTATTTTGATAATTAAAAGTCTTTACGGCCCTGTGTGGACCCTCTTCAGGTATGGATAGGAAGGGAACATAATTACTGATTTATATAAGGCTAAATAGTGGAGGGGGAAGGACGAGATAAGGAGTCAACGTTTTTACTCCCGTGATTCAAATATTCTCCACCCTCACATCCTCCATTTGCAGCTAATTTCCCAAAACTCAGTGACAGGCGGCAATACTGCGACTTCTACACCCTTCCCATTACACTTCTTCGTGACTGTACTCTTTGCTTTAACGATTAACTCTCCCTCTTGGATGTTATAAAAGATTAATACGAACATAGTGCTAATCACGAAGAAGTGCTATGAAAAAAAAAAGTAGAGCTGCATTTCTTAGTTAACTTACAGCTCATCACAAGAACCCCATCATCATCACTATCATCACTACCACCACCACCATCATCACTACCATCACCACCACCATCATCACTACTACCACCATCATCATCATCACTCACTACTACCACTACCATCATCACTACCACCACCGCCACCATCATCATCACTACCACCACCATCATCATTAATACCATCACCACCATCACCATCATCGCTACCACCACCACCACCATCATCATCATCATCATCATCATCATCATCATCATCATCATCATCACTACCACCACCACCACCATCATCATCATCATCATCATCATCATCATCACTACCACCACCACCACCATCATCATTACCACCACCACCATCATCATCATCATCATCATCATCATCATCACCATCCCGGTCTCTTTCTCATCTAAGGATAGGGTGAAATAGGGCCCAGAGAGCAGAAAGAACTGATCAACAGCATGGCAAATTAACTGGGCCACACACTCATCTACTCACCATTCAAGCCCCTGGAATCCTCCCTATAATATAAGTTTTTGTGTACATTCAGTTATGTTTTTAACCCCGTGGGTATTGTTATGAGGACACACACACACACACACACACACACACACACACACAATAATAATAATAATAATAATAATAATAGTAATAACAATAATGAGAGCAGTATGTCTCCTCATGAAATCCTTGAGAGAGAGAGAGAGAGAGAGAGAGAGAGAGAGAGAGAGAGAGAGAGTACCGGTAATATTAGTTTGCTCATGAAATCCTTGAGAGAGAGAGAGAGAGAGAGAGAGAAACACAACATGGTAAGTTATTATTATTATTATTATTATTATTATTTCTATCATTTTACAGGATTGGGAAGAGAAAGCATACTGTAAAGAGTGAAAGGGAATTAACGGCGATATTTACGAACATGCTTACAGTCTTTGTCGTAAATATGGTCTGCTATCTGTCTATCTATCTATCTATCTATCTATCTATGTCTGTCTGTCTGTCTGTCTAGGAGGGGCAAGAAAGGAGTTGATCATGACGTGGTGGCAATGATGATGATGATATGAAGATGATGATGTTGATGTTCATGATGATTATGATTATTATTATTATTATTATTATTATTATTATCGTCTATCGTTTTCTCCTTGACCCGGATTTTCGTCCTTTTGCAACTTATTCCTCGTAACGGTACCTTGACAACAACAAATATTTCAAATCAATAAATATTTCAGTTCAATTAAAATCAGTCAGATCATCTAACAATATGCAATGGGTGGTAAATATGTTGGAGAAAAACAACGCTTGGATCTTGCGGTTGGCAGCGGTGGTAAGTGAAAGTTCCTGGCGTTTCACCTCCCGTATTCACAAACCCTCAATGGCAGTTTCTACCATAATGTCCGTGGGGATTCAGTTTTATCATCAGTAATTTAATTTTGTCCTATTTTTCACCCAGATATACATTCCAGTTTGCCTGAACATTGTTTGGTGCTGTATGAGTGAAAATGGAAGTATAAGATTAATGTTACGTAATACTGAATCTCCAAGATGGTCTATGAATGCATCCTCCTCAGTTGCAGAGTTGCCAGAAATTGCATCGGTGATTGACTGGTTGAGTTGGATTTTTTAGGTATTTAATAATCCCAAAATGGTTATAAGAAATTTTAATATCGACAAAATAACGTAAATATATGATAATGCCTTGTTAAACTACCGCCTCTTTGTTGCTAGGAAAATTGTGCTATAATGTTAAGTTCCAATAATGCTTATATAAATTATCAATCCCGTAAATAACGCTACGACACTGAAAAATATCTATAATAACGCTAGATTAATTACACCATGATAAAAAAATAATAATTGTTAATAGAGATATAATGTATCTAGCTACAAACGCTAAGTCAGCAACTCAGCTCCATTCACTCGATCGGGCTAAATTCGGCTTATATAAAAAAAATCTACATTATACATAGACTTCATACCGCTGGAGACCACAATTTGGTGCTAGATGTATGTGAAAATTGCTACATCTGGTGCCAAAAACGCTAAACGCCAAAAAATGCGCTAAATCGGCAACTCGCTCCGTTCAGGAAAAAAAATAATGTCAGTAGTCAGTGTGGTTGAGTGTGCAATGGCGGGAGGGTGTGGTGGAGTGCTGACTGAGTTTACTGAACCTGTGCGATAAACTTACGCTGAGGAAATGAGGGTACGTATGAATTAAACCATATTAGTGTTCCATCCATCCATCATCCAATCCTATGCCGCCCCATGAGGAGCGTAGGAGTCCGGGGCTAGGCAAGTTGGTCCTGACATTTAAGATGAAAGTGACCAGCCTCACTCATCCCTGAGTGGCATTACGTGAGCAATAAACCCCAACCATCCCTTGGATATAAACCTACACCGGCTCAGTCCGATTGGAGCGCTTTAATACCCACTAAAACCACCAGGCGCCATAATTTGGTTATATGGTTACCACCCAGCGTAGTATATGGTTTCCTGGTGTACAGGAAACCATTTGGCTTGTCACTCAGTGTAGAGTCACCCACAGGCAGAAGGAAGAGGAAAGAATGAAGGACAGAAGAGGAAGGAACGAAGAGAAGAAAAAGCAGACACCGAAAGCAGCACTACATCAAGTGAGTGGATGGTGAGCGTCCCCACCTAGCACATATTAGTGTTATTGGAAAATTTTAAACAATAAGGTAGAGGTAAAAAATATAACGGTACAGAGTGCTTACTAAACTTGATAGAAGCGACATCATCCATTCATTTGATGTAGCGCTACCTACTTCTTCCTGGATCTTTATCATTAATCCGTCCGCCCTTCTCTACCTACTTGTCCCTTGGCTTCCTGTCGCTTTTTATTACTTCTTTCCACTCCAGGTGGCTCTACACCGAGTGACAAGAAAACCATTTACAGCGCTGGGTGGTAACCATATAACCAAATAATGGGGTGATGGGTGGAGACGCGAATGTTATAAATTGGTCATATTATAGTTTTTTCGCATTACATTGGGAGGGGTAGACCGAGGATGAGGTGGAGGGATGGAGTTGAGAGGTATATGAGGGAGCGGGGAGCGAGTGGGGGGAGGGTAGTCAAATGGTAGGTGACAGAGCGACTTGGGGGCGATTTGTCTGCGGCCACCCTTTGCGGGATTAGGGCGTCGGGCTATAGATAGATAGATAGATAGAAATTGGCCTTGATTTTCGTCCTTTTACAGCTTATAAAAGGCTCTACAGTCTTTCCATAGCACTTCTTCGTGACTAGCATCATATTCTAGTGTTACAACTCGGTATTCAAGATGGAGTGATGGCAATTTTAGGCCACGTTAGAGTGAATGGAGTATAGATGATGATTAGCAGTGTGTGTGTGAGAGAGAGAGAGAGAGAGAGAGAGAGAGAGAGAGAGAGAGAGAGAGAGAGAGGGAGATTAATATATGTTCATAAAGACAGATAGTTGACAGGTAAATGAGAGAGAGAGAGAGAGAGAGATTAATATATGTTCAGAGAAGGACACACACACACACACACACACACACACACACACACACACACACACACACACACAGATGAATTAGCTAATACGTTCACACACACACACACACACACACACACACACACACACACACACACAGAAAGATGAATTAGCTAATACGTTCACACACACACACACAGAAAGATGAATTAGCTAATACGTTCACACACACACACACACACACACACACACACACACACACACACACACACACACACACACACTCGTTAGTGCAGTGGTAACGTTCCCGCTTGCCATCTGGTAGACGGGAGTTCGCGCCTCGCTCAGGTTGCGAAAAGTTTCACTGACGAAGTGGGTGGTTACTGTCCCCCTTGAGCAAGGGGACGGGTGTGTGCGTGTGTGAAGGTCACAGCCTTGCCCTTAGATCGGACTATATGAGCTCTCAGCT
>NC_137066.1:20951734-21031734 GCF_032717465.1 Coenobita brevimanus
TCGCTACAGCCAACCAGAACTTCAGTGTTCTTTCAAAGGTCCTCTTTGGTGGTGGCACGGTGCTCCTGCCTCACGTGGCTCCTGGGGGCTCCTGCATATCTGTGGCAGGCCAGGCGACTGGTTAACTTCATCGTCATCATGCCTATACAGGTGGAAGGGAGAGCTGCACAGGTCCCTCTTTTACAGGTGTACCTATATACCGTACAGCATGTGAACATTGAAGGGCGCCCTCCTCCTGACGCGGTTTGTTTGTTAAAAGTAGTTGGCTGGTCTTCTTTTTTTTGTAGTAGATGATTAGCTTGACTCTTGCACTGGGATTGGTTGGCTTAATATTCCGTTTGATGATTTCCTTCAGGATTCTTTCATCCTCTTTATATGTGCTGGCAAATATAGATCGGTAGTACAGTTTGATGTCCTCTGGTGGTGATCTGTTATTCTTGTCTGTGTACCACTTTTCCATAATTCTTCTAGCGACTCGTTAGCACCTCCATTATTGCTCATACTTGGGAAGCTCTCTGTGTCTTGAATGACTTGTTTCCAGCTGCCACAGTGGGTCAGTGCCCTGCGTACATAAGCACCTGTAGTGGCGTCTTTGTATCCCTGGGGGCACTCATCGTCACCACTGAGGCAGCGTCCCAGGTGGCCAGCCTTCCCATGAACACTGGTGCTGAATGATGCTTCCTGTTGGTTAACTAATACATCAAGGAAGGCCTTAGTCCCGTTGTTGCTTTCCTCCAGTATGAAACGTAGTCCAGCTAACCATTGAAGGCGACATCCAAGGGCTTCTATTCGCCTCTTTCACCACCACTGTTATTACACTCACTGCCATTCCTCTCCCAGGCAGGCACCACCACCATGCTGGGGTACATGCTGGGTCTGGTGGGGGTGAACGTCACAGGCCTGGACCACCATCAGATCCACCACGTAGCTGATGCCGTCTTCCCGCCCATCGGCCCCGCCCACGTCGCTGCACTGCTTCACGGCGCCGCCACCACTGTCATCATCGCACGACACCCGTTTACGAGGTACACTGGAGATAACTCGCTGATGTGGTGTATTGACTATCTATCCATCTATGTGTCTGTCTATCCATCTGTCTGTCTGTTTATATATCTCCAGCCAGATACCGTGGTCGCCCTCCCTCCAACTCACATCACTCTCATTCATATTACCTATCCCATCCCTCAGCCTCCTTAACATCTTCCATAATAATAATAATAATAATAATAATAACACATGGTTGACCTATTTTTCTCCATTTCAGGTTGGTGTCAGCATACAGAGATAAAATCCTTCAGAACTACAAACCCGACCTTCAAACACATATCATGGCGAAATACAGAGACAGGGAAAGACTGACTCAAAATACCAGGGGGAAAATACCAGTCAAAATACCAGTTATACCAGGACAATCATACAGGCAGGACAAGAGACAGGATGTAGGATTCAGTTCCCTTCCATCGCAGACCCATTCCATACCATCCAGGAAAATTAGGACGCTGGAAGATGTGGAAGAAGACTTGAATCCTCCTCCTCTCCCAGTCGATCCCTCTTCTCTCTCACTCAGTCACCCTTCTCGCTCAGTCAATCACCCCTCTCTCTCAGTCGATCACCCTCACTCAGTCAATCACCTTTCTCTCTCAGTCAACCACCCTCCTCTCCCAGTCAATCACCCTCCTCTCCCAGTCAGTCACCCTCCTCTCCTAGTCAACCACCCTCCTCTCCCAGCCAATCACCCTCACTCAGTCAATCACCCTCCTCTCTCAGTCAACCACCCTCCTCTCTCAGTCAGTCACCCTTCTTTCTCAGTCAACCACCCTTCTCTCTCAGTCAACCACCCTTCCATCTCACCCAATCCCCCTCCTCTCCCAATCACCACTCTTACATCAACGGCAAATGAGTCAACAAGGCCAGGGCATCAATTAGAGGACCCTGGCACACACCTCAAGCATCCAACCTTCCCGCAGTTCGCTATGTTCGTGGCGGAAAGTATTTTGCAGTGTCGTCGGATCCGAAGCTTCGATTGTATGAGCAAGGTGGACATACACTGGCGACCCCTACACGAGAGATGCGTGCCGTGTGATGTCAACTATGAGGTTATTGCTAAGGTGAGTGACTGTCTTTCTGTCTATCAAATTACTGGGTATTTATCTATCTGTCTATCAAATCAAATCACTGGGTATTTATGTATCTATGTCTATCTATCTATCTATCTGTCTGTCTAATAATTTCTCCTGTCAAAACATTGGGTATTTATGTATCTATCTGTCTATCTAATCATCTCTCTATCTATCAAATCATTCAGTATTTTTGTATCTATCTATCTGTCTAATCGTCCATCTATCCACCCACGTCCTCATCTTAACAACCTTTCTATCTATTTATGTCTTTATGCGCCTTTTAGTCCGTCTGTCCTATCTATCTATCTATCTGTCTATCTATCCATCTATCTATCTACTGTGAGTCATAGCTTTAAAAATAGCACTATGTACGAAAATATATAGTTCTTGTTGACGTTGCTTCACCCTGGTCTGTCAAGCCGAGCAGACCCGTTGACCACACGTAAGCAACCGCCTCTGTGGAGCTCTCTTTCAAGTACAGTATAGTACATACACCCTGTAGTAGTTGTAGCAGTAGTAATAATAGTAGCAGTAGTGATGATGATGATGGTTATTATTGTTTATAATACGCGTAATAATAATAATAATAATAATAGTAGTAGTAGTAGTAGTAGTAGTAGTAATAGCAGTAGTGGTAGTAGCAGCAACAGCAACAGCAGTAATAATAATAATAATAACAATAATAATAATAATAACAGTGATGCCTTTTTCTCTCGCAGACAGAAACCTTCAATCAAGACATGCGGTACCTCAGTGACGTCACGGGACTTCCGGTGCTTCAAACTAGACGTCACGAAGCCTCAGGAACATCATCGGCATCCCTCACCAGCCAATACCTCGCCTCTCTCTCTCAGGAAGCACTACACAAGTTACATACAGCCTATCAATACGATTTTATGCTGTTTGATTATGAGTTAGTTTAGCACTTCTTCGTGACTATTCTCTCTCTCTCTCTCTCTCTCTCTCTCTCTCTCTCTCTCTCTCTCTCTCTCTCTCTCTCTCAGGAAGCACTACACAGTTATATACAGCTTACCAATGCGACTTTATGCTGTATGATTATAAGTTTGGGTCTAGCACTTCTTCGTGACTATTATTACGTGGGTTAAATATGATCTAGCACTTCTTCGTGACTATGCGACGGCACTGGTCCATTCCATAACTACTGTGATACTATTTTAGGGCAACACCGTAACTCTTCACCGTATCCTATCTATCTATCTATCTATCTATAGGCCGACGCTCGAATCCCGCAAAGGGTGGCCGCAGACAAAACGCCTTCAAATCGCCCTGTCACCCACCACTCAACTACCCTCCCCCCAACTCACTCTCTCCTCCCTCACATATCTCTCAACTCCATCCAGCTCATCCTCGGTCTACCCCTCCCTCCACCGCACCTACTACTACTACCACCACCGTATCTCATAGTACAAACCGTCTACAGTGACTACCATGTAACTTACAATTAAAGGATTTGGATACCAGGCCTATTATTATTATTATTATTATTATTATTATTATTATTACTACTACTACTACTACTACTACAGCTATCATTACTTCATCATCTATTTCTACTACTACTACTACTACTACTACTGCTACTATTACTACTGTTACTACTTCATCTACTACTACAACTACTACTGCTACTACTATTACTGCCGCTACTACTACCATAATAATTATTACTGACCCCACCTTTATCTATGAGGTGGAGTCAGGATTCCGGGGGCTTGAGTGCTGAGGGCATGAGTGTGTGGCCCATTCCATTAGGCAGACTTGGATTCATTTTTCCTATCATTTTTCCACAGCCTCTCTGGACCCTATCTCACTCCTTCCTAAGGTGGGATAGAAGAGGTATGGATGAGGAGGAGGAGGAGGAAGGAACATTGGCTGGCTCACACACACACACACACAGACAGACAGACACACACACACACACACACACACACACACACACACAACTAAAAACATAGTTATAAATGATATAAATATACAGTATTGTACACAATGGTGGTGGAGAGGGACGCCTTCACGTGGTGGCACTAACCGAACGGCTCCACTGCCTGGTTATATAGACATTCCTTAGCTTCCTCTCAATCTCCAAGAAGGATTATTTGAATTTCAACGGCCCTCCGAGTAACAATCCCCGCACACTGATGGAAAACACTGCAACGATGAAGGTGTGTGAGGCTGTGAATGAGTGAATATTTGTATATGATGAGGAAGGTAAGATCACGAGCTAAAATATAAGAGGCACAGACATTTTGAAAGGCAACTCACGCCTATCTCATTCCCTCAGCCGTAAAATTAAAGAAACACAATTGTCAAAGGGTAATATGTTTGATGACCTAAAGTTTGACCATATGTTGTCGAGAGGTGATGAATGCAAGTCACGGAAATCCGAGAACTCATACATTTGAATTAGTAGCTCAGAATTTCCCTCCCCGAGCCAGAATTTTGAGGAAACGCAAAATGGTAACGTTATTTGAGGATCTCGAGTGTGGCAATTTAACGTTGAACCATTATCAGTGTCAGTCGTCGAGCTGCAAAATGAATCACTCATATTTTAAATGCAAACTCGAGCAAGACACCCAAAGTGAGTGTACGGATGGAAACAACTAAAAAACTCGTGAATGAGACAAAAAAAAGTATTATATGAATCCGAAATACGCGCTAACCCTATGAAAAAAGGTACTAGAGACCGCCCTGGTGTTGGATGCTACTGAAGTGGGTATACAGACTGCTTATGGCTGTCGCTGTGATGCTCTGAAACTAGGGTCTGAATTTTTGATGTGCCAGTTAGTATGGATGGGGACGGAAGTGGTGATTGGGCAACAACAGGTGGTTCATGCCTAGTGCTTCCTGAAGGCCCGTGTACAAGGTTACCCTCACTGCTGACTCAACTGGCAAACGTCCACCCATCCATCGAGTGGCCGCAGAATGTTACTGGACAGTGAGAGGAGGTTAGTGGTGGTAGATGGAGCCCTTGGTTTTTCAGTGGTGGTAGGTGGAGCCCTTGGTTTTTCAGTGGTGGTAGATGGAGCCCTTGGTTTTTCAGTGGTGGTAGATGGAGCCCTTGGTTTTTCAGTGGTGGTAGATGGAGCCCTTGGTTTTTCAGTGGTGGTAGATGGAGCCCTTGGTTTTTTAGTGGTGGTAGATGAAGCCCTTGGTCTGGAGCCCTTGGTTTTTTAGTGGTGGTAGATGAAGTCCTTGGTCTGAAGCCCTTGGTTTTTTAGTGGTGGTAGATGGAGCCCTTGGTGTTTTAGTGGTGGTAGATGAAGCCCTTGGTTTCTTTAAAATGTGAACCCAGTAGACTGCCTCCTTCTAGAGTCCACCAGCCTCCTTGATTGATTGATTATTTATTGCTGTAAGACCCCGAACAAGGGTCGTCTGGTCAATGTAGTTCATTCACTTTAACTTGGCCCAAATTTTTCGTCGTTTTTAGCATATTTCACCAAGTTCTGTTGTTAACAAATACTAGGTTGTGGCTCTATATCTTTTCCATAGCACTTCTTCATGACTAGCATCATATATTAAGAGAATCTATTGTTATAACTAAGTATTTAAGATTTTGGGATGGCATTTCTAGGTGGACGAAGTGAATAGCCTATAACCTATAACTGGTTTGAAAATAACAACCAAATTATTATTACTTCTGGTGAGTCAGTGAGGTGATCAGCAACCCCTGTTCTACTGAGTCAGTAAGGTGGTCTGCTATCCCTGCCATGCTGAGTCAGTGGGTGAGGTTGTCTGCCATCCCTGCACTAAGCAATCCTTTGGTCATTATTGTCTTTAAGGGGGGGGGGTAGCTGAATCGGTAGGAAGTTGGCATGCAGTTCTAAAGGACCCAGGTTTGAATCCGGCTGGGGCTGGGAACAGTTTAAGAGTTTGAATTTCACTAAAGCAGACTTCACTGATTTACCACAAGACCCACCGACGTTATAAAAACACCTCCGCTAATATTAACCATACCAGTCCTGTATGAGACAGCTTAAGCGTGTATTCAATATGGACGGTGGGTACTGTATTAGAACCAGTGTGGTGACATGTGAAAGGTGTGTGGTATGTAGCATAGATATAAATATACCTAGACGCCGCATCGCCCATTCTTCAGTACAGCGCCGAGGCGTCTGCATGGCCGCCATCTTCGAAAGGTCCAGCGTGTGATAGTGGCGCTTGTATTAGAGTGAATTCAGACTATGAAAATGAATGTAACTTTGCCATGTGTCGTCCGATTTTGTTAAACTTAGGCTTAAAGAAGAGAAAAATAAAGATTGTACATTATCGGATGTTCATAATAAAGAATATATTATAGCCGTATTGCTATATAGTGTTTAGAATACCAAATACGTCTAAGCCTCGGCAGGGCTATTATTGCTGTCATAAAAAGAACAATTGAAGAATTATGTTCTGCACTTGACCCTGTGTATATTCTAAGTTTTCCTATCTTTAAAACATAAAACAATTAGGACCTAGCTGGTAGCTGATAAAAATTGATTTTCACCCATGTTGAGCTTACCCTTCACTTAGGTAAACTGTCACAAGTATAGAAGACACCATTTGGCTTGTCATTCAGCGTAGAGTCACCCGTACACAGAAGGAAGAGGAGAGAAAGACAAGAGGAAGGAAGGAAAAATGGAAGGAGGGCTTACAACTCAGAGGTTATAAAAAATATGCATTTTAAGTTGTTGCACTGTCACAATGCACAAGGGGAAAAAACATAATTCCACATGAATAGAAAATACAATACAAAAAGGAAAAAAATACACATTTAATTACACATCAATACAAAAGACAATGCATAAGGCAAAACACACACACACACACACACACACACACACACACACACCGCTCGCTGGTGCAATGGTAACGTTCTCGCTTGCCAACTGGTGGACGGGAGTTCGCGCCTCGCTCAGGTTGCGAAAAGTTTCACTGACGAAGTGGATAGTTACTGTCCCCCTTGAGCAAGGGGACGGGTGTGTGCGTGTGTGAAGGTCACAGCCTTGCCCTTAGATCGGACTATATGAGCTCTCAGCTCCCTTCCGGGAGGGTAAAAGCTAACGATCACGACCATCAAGTGATTCTGACCGACCCGGTGAATTACACACACAGAATTACACATCAATCGGAAATACAATGCATAAGGCAAAATAATTACACACACAATTACACATGCATAGAAAATACAGTGCATAAGGCAAAAAAATTACACGGAACTACATATACACAGGAAATACAATGCTGTTTCCCAAACTTTAATCAGCTCAGGATCTCTAGGAAACTTATTTAGATAAAAGGTAAAAAGTTGCATTAAGTTTAACTGCATACATTTTCTACAGTGGGTTTTTGTGGTAAAAGTGTTACTCTGTTGGCATCTCCTTCATGGGGGTAAATTTTTACAAACTGCCAGTACACCCTCAAGGTTGTGCAGTATAATTTTCCGGACTTAATCTAACCTAACCTAACCTGCTGCAGCGGAATGCTTACCTTAGAGTTAGGTATCATACTATGCGTTTCTATCTATTGCCAGACGCCATAATCCCGTAAAGGGTGGCCATTTGACACTTGAGTTAGTTGTTTTACGGGGAAGGGCACCAACCCTCCACCAACCCACTTGCTGACACGTAGGCAGCACGTATGGTTTGGTGGCAGTATCCCTTGAACCACATATTGGCAACTTGTAAAATAATACCTTCATGGGGATAGATGAAACAATCATTGCGCCTGGCCTTAAATACTATCTATCTATCTACTGCCAGACGCCATAATCCCGTACGGGGTGGCCATTTTACTCTTAGTTATTTGTTTTACAGGGAGGGGCACTAACCCTCCACCAACCCACTTGACACGTAGGGAGCACGTTTGGTTTGGTTATATGGTTACCACCCAGCGTTGGAAATGGTTTCTTGGCTTACAGGAAACCATTTGGCTTGTCACTCAATGTAAAGCGTATTATAATATTAATACAGACACGTGACAGCTGCACAACAATACATTGTGCCGATATATCCGGCCATTTCTTGGAATGGACAGCCTTCAAACTTTTGACTTACAAATGCTTATGCAGCTTTTCCCCCCAATCTTCCATGATACTTTATACAGACGAAAATCAAGAAAGCAAATAATTTTGCATCAGGTTTAAGATTGTTAAGTAATAATTCCACATGCCACTGGCCCTGGTACAGCAGACACAGGGACATCACTGACAATGTCATCCAAGATGCATTGCAAGCTGACGTCAAATTATCACACAAAATCTAGTCTTTAAACGAACTTACTTGTGGAAAGTTATTCACTGTTGTCTTGCTTCTATATTTCGACGGTTTTTACACCCAAGAGCAGCACAGTGTTGCGGCATCTCTAGATGAACAGTGGTCAACTTCGCCCAATGTCTGCAATACAACATCGCCTGCCTCGACCGCGTCAATATGGCGGCCGCGTAGACATATCTAAAGTAGTGTAATACGGCATCTACTGTAGGTATATCTATATCTATGGTATGTAGGACTGATGGGCCTAAGGGAAGAGGCACTTAAATTAATGTCCTGAGTTATATACATGGGAAAGAGAAATTGCTCATTTTTTTCCCTTACATAATTATGTTGCAAATTAACTCCTTCCACATCTTCGTTATTAATTCCCCTGGGGGTCATTTCCAAAAGAAGTGTTTTAGAAGGAAATAGAAAATGGTGATATAAACACACACACACACACAATCACCTCTGACGCCTTGGCCCCTCATAGAAACCCTTAAACAAGGAATGGCCGTGGCAGTAACATCTGTCCTATTTTATCCTCACCCCCTCCCCCTCTCATCCGTTCTTTCATAACGCGTAAGATTTACCTAGTCATACTCCGCCCCCCCCCCCTTCTCTCTCTCTCTCACCAATACAGCAACCTGCTCCACACTTCTTCCACACCACAATCACCTGCCTCTATAAGGGTAAGGACTAAATAATGCATACAAGGCTCAATTTATTTTTGCACCCGTCCACTAAGATACAAATCAATGCATACTGTGGCGAATCAAAATCATGCTTTATAACTCATACTTTGGAGGGGGATGCCTTCATGTGGTGGCACCAATTTAACTTGGCAACTCCTCTGCCCTCCCTTAATCCTCACCTATCCCCCCATGATAGACGGTGGACTACAGGAGAAGAATTACATCAGCCTGCAGACCACTGGGTTCAGATTCAGATGAGCCTGGGGTGGCAACTACTATACTCTCTTTACTTTAACTTGGCCCAGATTTTCGTCCTTTTGTAGCTTATTTCATGTAGCTCAGCGACAGAAGAAGGCAGCAGTACCGCTTAGCCTCCTTCAATTAACACTTCTTCGTGACTAGCATCATACTCTAATGCTAGTCTGAAGTTACAGGTCAGGTTTCAAGATGCAGGGAGGGCAATTTTAGGCCAAGTTAGAGTACAAAGGGTATAATGCACTACAGTCAGTGTGTTTTCAGCTGACAATGATCCGTAACCCCATTTCAGCTCATCTGATGGCCAAGCGTAGTCAGACTGAAGGAAAAATCAAACTGGTAACCAAGGAGACTTATTCCAACCTCATAACTATGGCTCATCTAACTTCACACAACCATAATATAGCATTCAATTTGTGGGAACGGCCCAGCTCTATATGACAAAAATGAACTGATTAAACTAACATAAAAAAAATCTTAAATCATATCACTGCTCTCCAATGGTACTCTCTACCCAACAAAGGAACTGTATTGTACGGAAGACTTGGCAGAAACTTTTGGGGGTTATTCTAAGGCAAAAGTTTGAGTTGAAAATGCTATACCAACATGGGTCCAATTCTCAACCGTTACAAAGCTACTGACGACCTTATGGAACTGTCTCCCTCTGTCTTTCCTACTTCCTATGATCTCCAGTCTTTGAAATGCACAGTGTCCAGGCATCTCGAAAAGAATGGATCTTGAATTTGGCTCTCTTTTGTTTTTGTTTTTCTTGGAAGATTTTGCGGGCCCAGCCTTTGGTTCCTTCTTCCTCGCATAAAAAAAAATATTACGAGGGGACCGTTTCTGGCCATGAGATCTTCAGTGACTGTAGTTTGATAATGACAGAATCAGACCCACATTAGCATAGTATTGTCCTCTCAAAATTAATATGAGAAAAACTTAAAAACCCGTCAAAAAATCTCCTGGTACACCCTGCAAAGTAACACAAAATCAATTGTGGCTTATCACAGTCATGTTAACTGTTCATATGGAAGAATATACCCATGTTCTTCTCACTAAAAAAATGTCCAAATCCCCCATCTATCTACCTGTCTGTCTGTCTGTATACATCCATATATAGCCAGATTCCCTAATCCCAGAAGGGGTGACCACAAACAAATCACCTCCATGTCACCCTGTCCTCCATCAACAGGCTACCCTTCCTCCAACTCACAATAACCTCATTCATACACCTCTCCACCCCATGCCTCCTCCTCCTCCTCCTCCTGTTTTCCCTCCCCTTCTCCCTCTCCACCTCATTCATACACACTTTCAAAGACAGGAATAATTCTTCCATACAAACAATACTTATAAGACAATGTACAGAAAGGGACTAAAGTTTGCCTGCTATTTCACTTCTTCTACTTATCATTTTGCTCTGCTGGCTAATATTTCACCTCTTCTACTTGACACTTTCCTCTGCTGGCTAATATTTCACCTCTTCTACTTGTCACTTTCCTCTGCTGCTAATATTTCACCTCTTCTACTTGTCACATTCCTCTGCTGGCTAATATTTCACCTCTTCTACTTGTCACATTCCTCTGCTGCTAATATTTCACCTCTTCTGCTTGTCACTTTCCTCTGGTGGCTAATATTTCACCTCTTCTACTTGTCACATTCCTCTGCTGGCTAATATTTCACCTGTTCTACTTGTCACTTTCCTCTGCTGGCTAATATTTCACCTCTTCTACTTATCACATTCCTCTGCTGGCTAATATTTCACCTCTTCTACTTGTCACATTCCCTGCTGGCTAATATTTCACCTCTTCTACTTGTCACTTTCCCCTGCTGGCTAATATTTCACCTCTTCTACTTGTCACATTCCCTGCTGCTAATATTTCACCTGTTCTACTTGTCACTTTCCTCTGGTGGCTAATATTTCACCTCTTCTACTTGTCACTTTCCTCTGCTGGCTAATATTTCACCTCTTCTACTTGTCACATTCCTCTGCTGGCTAATACTTCACCTCTTCTATTTGTCACTTTCTTCTGCTGGCTAAAATTTCACCTGTTCTACTCGTCACATTCCTCTGCTGGCTAATATTTCACCTCTCCTACCTGTCATTTTCCCCTGATGGCTGATATGGCTATGCTGAGTGAGACTTGGTATGTTTCTCAGGTCATAGATCAGTCTCTTTAATATGATGTGTCTGGGAGAAATACAGTGGAATAGTAGGCAAATTTTTCTCCCTGATTATACAACTTATTTACTTATAAAAACAAAACCAAGTAACTGATGTACAATTTTACATCTAGTAAATTTTAAAATACTGAAAGACATTAAAATATCAAATACTGTACCATTTAATCTATAGTTTTTTCACCTTAACTTGGTCCAAAGTTTTACCTGTTTATGTCAGGAATCTCAGTGGCAGAAAAAGACAGTGCTACGGCTCTACATCCCTTCCATAGCACTTCTTTGTCACTAGCATCATATAGTATTAACCCAAAGTTACATCCCAGCACTGATGATGGTGAGATGGTAATTTTTGGCCAAGTTAGTGTGAAAAGAATATTGTACATGGGTTGCTACCATGGACCCTGAGAAGTATCAATTTAGGTGTGAAGTGTGGCTACGAGCTTGGTAACCAGCCACACAATCATCACTCGCAGGCAGAAATTCAGACCAATGTACACAGAGTCAAAATCAAAACAGCAACTCTCACAATGTTACAAATATTATTACACATTATATATTGCTTCATTTATTTATATTCTTTGTGGCTTAGGATATTGTGTAACACCTCTTCTATAGTGATTTATTCTGTACATTACACTTCAATATCTCCTTGTATGATAATGATACAAATTAGTCCATACCAAAATTATGTAAATAACAAAAGATGCAATGTTAAGATGTAATAGCCATGCAAAATAAATCACCAAGGAAAAGGTACTACGAACACTTCCATGCCTTCTTGAATCTGTACCTTATGGCTGTATGCTCTGACCTTACATCTCAAAGTGGAATGAATACTCAAAATTTTTTTACAATAATTTCTGAAGTACACAAAGATGATGGAACATGTTGTGTCTTCCCATATGGCTGCTGACGGCATTCTGTACCACGGGATGCAGGCTGACCATCCGTAATAACCAAAGATGTTCCATAAATGACTTAAAAATTAGAGGTTTGCTCTCCACTTTGCAATTTAGGACTTAAGCATACAACCTTTAATCTCACAGTGAGCCATAACCCGTTTCATCTTAGCTGATGGCCAGGTGTAGTCAGAATAGAGGATAATCTGACCTGTAACCAAGGAGACTCATCCCTACCTCATAACTAAAGTTTCTCCAGCTTCACACAACCGTGACTTGGTATTAAACTTTTGACTCAGTTCTGTCAGACAAAAACAAATCTGCTACTGAAGGTGTTTGGGTGAGAGGAACTTAGTCATCCTTAACACAGGTTTACCAGCGCCTCGCCTCTCCACTTCCACCCTGGCATGACTGTGCTGGGGGTGTGGTGGGTGTACTTCCCTCCCATCTTCCCCACACCAATAATTACTAACAATAAAACAACAATGCTGTTTACCCCAATACATGCCATACATATCATACATTAATGTTATCACAGAATCATTTCAGTGAAGGAATACGGTAATTTGAATTAGTTAATAAAAAAATGGGCAAACTGAAAGTGCATTTTGATTTGATTGTTTAAATGGATTATGTAATACTGCCACTAGGATTAATGTCGCTCTCCCTCTTCCTACATGCTATATCTCTGTGTTTGGTTTTCTTTGCTCTCGATCTCTCTCTCCAGTAACTTCTTCAGCTGCTCAAACATTTAAAGACTTATTATCAAACAGTTAAATCCACAAGAGGAACTAGGTCACTTTCAGTACTTATATCACCTTGTCTGGCAAATCTTTCAGCCAGCCTCATTCTAAGTTTCCTTTTCCTAGCTTTATCTATCTGTAGCTTAGATTTCTTTTTATGACCTGAGACAACCAGGTACTTCCCAATTCTCTGCAAACGAGAGCCGGATCTTATTATTATACATGAGACTCTTTTACTCTTTAATTTCTTTACGCTGCCTGAGCTGTGACTGTGCCTATGAGGATGCTTCCCATTCTCTTCCGATAAAATGGTCACCTCAGCATCTTCCACTGCCGGGTTACTGGTATTAATAATGGTTGATTTGCTGTTTTCCCCCTGACTCTCAGCATCTGTCATCGCGCTTCCACTGTCCGCCACCATATTTCCACTGTCCAACACCATCCCTTCACCACCTGTTCCCATCCTATCACCATCCATCACAAACCTTTCGCTACTCTGTTTGGGTTCTGTACAGCTCAAGTTAAAGCCAATCTGTTCACTACCACCATCTTCTACACAAATACTTTCACAACAACGTCCCATCTGTTTACTGCCTTTGTCTCTGGTGGAAACCATTTCATGAGAGTTTCCGATCCTTTTCTTCTTTGTGGTTTTTACCGGGCTTCCTTTAGCAGTGTTGTCTTTACGCTTTTTCTTCTTCTCTGTGACCCTCTTCTTCTTCTCTGTAGCCTTTTCCTCCTCTTCTGTGACCCATTTCTTAATTTCTGTGACCTTATCTTTCTCTATGACATTTTCTTCTGTGATCTTCTTCTTCTTTTTCTTCTTCATGATCACTTGTCTGTCTTCCGTGACACTTTTCTGCTCCATAACCTCTTTGTCTTCTTCACTGGGCTTTTTCTTCTTCACCTTCTTCTGCTTTGTAACCTTTTCTTCCTCTGCTGTTGCCTTTATCTTCTCTCCTACCTTTCCTTCTCCTATGTTCCTGTTCTTCTTTCTGCGTTTTTCTTCTTGTTCTGCGACGTTCCTCTCCATTTCCTTCTCTGTGACATTTGCTTCTTCTGTTGCCTTTATCTTCTCTGCTACCTTTCCTTCTCCTATGTTCCTGTTCTTCTCTCTGGGTGTTTCTTTTTGTTCTACGACGTTCATCTCATTTTCCTTCACTGTGACGTTTGCTTCTCCTGTGGCCTTTCTCTTCTCTGCTACCTTTCCTTCTCCTGTGGCCTTGTTCTTCTTCTCTCTGACCTTTCCTTCTCCTGTGACCTTGTTCTTCTTCTCTCTGACCTTTCCTTCTCCTGTGGCCTTGTTCTTCTTCTCTCTGACCATTCCTTCTCCTGTGACCTTGTTCTTCTTCTCTCTGACCTTTCCTTCTTCTGTGGCCTTTCTCTTCTCTGCTATCTTTCCTTCTCCTGTGGTCTTGTTCTTCTTCTCTCTGACCATTCCTTCTCCTGTGGCCTTGTTCTTCTTCTCTCTGACCTTTCCTTCTCCTGTGGCCTTGTTCTTCTTCTCTCTGACCTTTCCTTCTCCTGTGGTCTTGTTCTTCTTCTCTCTGACCTTTCCTTCTCCTGTGGCCTTGTTCTTCTTCTCTCTGACCTTTCCTTCTCCTGTGACCTTGTTCTTCTTCCCTCTGACCTTTTCTTCCTCCCCTCTGATTTTTTTCTTTTTCTTCTTTCTTTGACCAATGGCATTAATATCCGTCGTAGGATTCACAGCCACTGAAGTCTCCTCACAAATAATTCCACTGCCAAAACCAACCTGTTTCTCCACTGTAATATTAGTACAATCCCTTTTAATATAATCAGAGGCCTTTTCACTACAATCACCGGCACCTTTATAACAATCGTTCGTTATTTCATGCTCTGTGATTTCATGGTTAGTGCTTTCAATCACCTCTGAGGCTTTTTCTGACAGAGTATGATCCAAATCTCCCTTCGCCTTCTTTAACTTCTTTGTACTCTGATGCACACTTTCATGGACATCCCCAATTTTATTTTTCTCTTTGGCAACTTCATGATTAGCATTCTTACCAATCTCTGAGACCTTACTGCAGAGACTATCATCCAAATCTCTCTTCCTCTTCTTTGCCTTCTTTGTACTCTGACACACATTTACGCAAACATCTATATTCTTCTTGTTCTCTTTGCCGGTTTCCTCATGGTCTGTCTTATCTCCAATCTCTGGTATTTTTCTACGGAGACCATCATTCAAATCTTTCCTCTTTCTCTTTGCCTTCTTTGTACTATGACACTGATTTTCAAGGATATCCCAGTTTTCCTGTTTCTCTTCGGTGATTTCTAGTTTCTCACTGACAGAATCTTTATCATCAATATTATCATCAACGTCTGAGGCTTTGTTGCAGAGACTGGTATTCAAATTTCTCTCCCTCTTCTTCACCTTTTTTGAAACCTGACTGGCATTTTCAGAGATATCCACATTATTTGTTTTCTTATTTGTTTTGTTCTTGTCTTCACGGCACAAACTGTCCTCATCATACTCAGGCTTCTTCTTCTTCTTCTTCTTCGTCTTTGTTATTTCATCAGCGCTAGTTTCTTCATTTATCTTTTTCTTCTCCTCTTCATGGCACACATTGTTCCTACTGTACTCCAGCACTGTCTCCTTCGTCACACCATCTCTTAACACGGTGTCTTCACGCATACAATCTCTACCAATCTCAGTCTTCCTCTTCTTCTTTGTATACTCAGGCATGTTACTGTCTTCTGTTTTTCTCTGTCTCTCCTTCTTTTTCTTCTTTATGAGACATCCAATTGCAGTTTCTTCGTCTTCCTTGCTCAGTACGGATTCTTCACACATACGCTCCCTACCAGCATCAGTCTTCCTTCTCTTCACTGCAGGCTCACAGATTTTACTCTCATTAGTTTCTCTCTTTCCCTTTTTCTTCTCTGCCATCCCATCACCAGTTTCTTTGTCTTCCTTGCTCAGTATGGATTCTTCAGTAGTATATTTCTCACTCTTCTTAGTCTTCCTTTTCTTCTTTGTAAGCTCAGAGCCATAGCTGTCATCCAAGTTTATCTTTGTCGCAGCTGCTTTGTCTTCCTTGCTCAGTATGGATTCTTCAGTCATATATTTCTCACTCTTCTTAGTCTTCCTTTTCTTCTTTGTAAGCTCAGAGCCGTAACTGTCATCTGCTTTTATCTTTGTCTTCTTCCCTTTCTTCTTTGCAGGCTCTCCAACTGCAGTTTCTTGGTCTTCCTTACTTAACACTGATTCATCAAACATGCAGTCCCCACCTACACAAATTCCCCTCTTCTTCTTCTTTGTAACTTCAGGCATGTTACTCTCCTCTATATGTCTTTCTTCCTCATTCTTTTTCTTCTTTGTAATATTTCCAATGGCTGGTTCCTTGTCTTCCTTCATCAACACGGACTCTTCGGACACACTCTCCTCACCAATACCGAACTTCTTTTTCTTCTTCTTCATATGCTCACGGATATCAGTGTCTTCAACGTCTCTCTCTTCCACCCTCTTTTTCTTCTTTCTAAGCTCAACGATGTCAGTGTCTCCCCCTCGTCTTTTTTCCTCTCCTGTTTTCTTCCTTGTAATATCACACATGTTATTGTCTTCAGTAGCTTTTCCTTCCTCTTCGCTTTTCATCCTGGTAAGCTCAGAGGCGTCACTGTCTGCCATTACTCCCTTTTCCTTCTTTTTCTTCTTCCTAGCCCCGCAGTTGCTGTCATTTTTAATTTTCCTCTTTCCCTGTTTTTTCTTCCTCACAAGCTCCGGGATGTGACTGTCTTTGGCTTTTCTTTCCACCTTCTTCTTTGTCTTCTCCGTAAAACCACTTAATTCACCGTCTTCCATTTTTCTTTTTCCCTCCCCTTTACTTTCCTCCTCCTGCACCTCCTCAGCCTCTTCTGTGACCCATTTCTTGATTTCTGTAAACTTTTCTCCTGTGGCCTTACCCTTCTCTGTATTATTTTCTTCTGTGACCTTCTTCTTTTTCTTCTTCATGATCGTTTGTCTGTCTTCTGTGATTCCTTTCTTCTCTGTAACCCTTTTGTCTTCTTCATTGGGTTTCTTCTTCTTCATCTTCTTCTGCTTTATAACCCTTTCTTCTTCTGTTGCCTTGATCTTCTCTGCTATCCTTCCTTCTCCTGTGTTCCTGTTCTCCTCGCTATGTTTTTCTTTTTGTACTATAACCTTCCTCTCCTTTTCCTTCTCTGTGATATTTGCTTCTTCTGTGGCCTCTTTCTTCTCTGCCACCTTTCCTCTCCAAGCCACACTCTCTCTCGGAAAAACCATCACCTCCTCTAAGTCCTTTTTGGGATATATTGCAAATACTTGTCTGTTTTTTAATTTCTTGTCGGATTTAATTACTCTATGCTTCCTCACTTTACTGCTTCCTTTCCCTTGTTGCTTTTTTCTCTTTTCTTTAATGCTCACTTTCCCTTGTTGCTCTGCTTGATTTTCGTTCCCTTTACTACTTTCTCTACTGCATTCTTTCTCTTCTAGCTTACTTTTACGTTCCCTTCCTTCATTGCCTTCCTTCTCAAGTAACTTAACTTGGTTTCCTTTACTCCTCTGTTTACGTTCCCTCTCTTTATTGTTCTTCTTCCCTTGTAACTTAATTCGGTTTTCTTTACGCCTCTGTTTGACCGTCAGGGGTGATATTACCTCCATAGGTGAATTATTCTCCCTGATGTTAAGGGACGCAAAAGATGAGTCATTTTTCCTGGCATCCTTCACAGGCAAATCATTTTTCTTGGCATCCTTCACAAGCAAATCATTTATCCTGGCATCCTTCAAAGGCAAATCATTTATCCTGGCATCCTTCAGAGGCAAATCATTTATCCTGGCATCCTTCAGAGGCAAATCATTTATCCTGGCATCCTTCAGAGGCAAATCATTTATCCTGGCATCCTTCACAGGCAAGCCATTTTTCCCGGTGCTAAATGATGTACTGTCTTTCCTAGAAGGGTAATTTTTCCTGATGGGTGAAGGAGCATCCAATACAGATGAGTCATATTTCCTGATGGGTGGAAAAACATTGAATATACGTGAGTCATTTTTCCTGATGGGTGAAAGAGCATCCGATATAAGTGAGTCATTTTTCCTACTAGTCAATGCAAGTGACTCATTTTCCCTGATGCTGGGTGACATATCATCTTTCGAAGGACGCTCATTCTTCTCAGCATCTCCCGCAGCTGTGTTCTTTTTCCTAACACTAAACGCTATAACATCCTTCACTGCCAAGACATTTTCCCTGATGGGTGATGCAGGACACTCATTTTCCTCATCATTTTTTACACAGGAGTAATTTTTCCCCTTGCCTGGTGAAATAACGGGTGAATCATTTTTCCCTGCAACTTTCATGGGCAGGGCATTTTTTCTGATTTTGTGGGTTTGCATGGTAGTGGGGAAGGTGCCTGAAGATTGGCCTATTACATACACCTCTTCCTCCTCCTCCTCCACCCTGTCCTCCTCCTCCTCATCATCATCAGTAGTATGATTTCGGTTTCTTTCCTCAATACTTGGGGTAGTTACTGTGGAAAGCTGACATTTTCCACTGTCATCATCATCAATATTAGGAGTGATTACTTGAGAGGGCTGGCACTGTTCATCACCATCATCAACACCACCACCATCATCACCACCACCACCAGCATCATTATCATCAATATTCAGGATTGCCTGGGATGACTGGCACTCTCCATTATCATCATCATCACCACCACCACCACCATCATCACCACCACCATCACCATCAATACTGGGAATGATTATTTGAGAAGACGGACACATTCCACCACCACCACCACCACCACCACCACCACCACCATCATTGTCAGCACCATTTTTCAGTTCACATGTTTTATTTCCATCACCATTTTCCGGATGATTCTCAGTTTCCCGCGACTCATTTCCATCGTCATCGTCATTTTTGCTTCTAATCATCTCCCGATAATCATAACGGCCATCATCATCATCAACTTTTTCATTTTCTACAACCACATCAGCTTCTTCAGAAAACAGATCCTGACTGAGGCTGATTTTAGAACTATTTAACGGGTAAGATGTCTGTGTCTCTTGCGGAAAGATTGTTTTGAATTTGCTTTCCTCTGTTTCTCTATTTTCTCCTCTCTCTTCATTTCTCTCCCTCTCTACTCTACTTTCTTCCCTCCCTTGTCTCTTTCCTTCCCTCTCTTCTCTCTTTCCTTCCCTCTCTTCTCTGCTTTCTTCCCTCACTACTCTGCTTTCTTCCTTCCCTTCTCTCTTTCCTTCCCTCTCTTCTCTCTTTCCTTCCCTCTCTTCTCTGCTTTCTTCCCTCTCTACTCTGCTTTCTTCCCTCTCTACTCTGCTTTCTTCCTTCCCTTCTCTCTTTCCTTCCCTCTCTTCTCTCTTTCCTTCCCTCTCTTCTCTGCTTTCTTCCCTCACTACTCTGCTTTCTTCCTTCCCTTCTCTCTTTCCTTCCCTCTCTTCTCTCTTTCCTTCCCTCTCTACTCTGCTTTCTTCCCTCTCTTCTCTCTTTCCTTCCTTCTCTTCTCTCTTTCCTTCCCTTTCATCTCTGTCTTCTTCCCTCTCTTCTCTGTCTTCTTCCCTCTCTTCTCTACTTTCTTCCCTCTCTACTTCCTTCTCTTCTCTGTTTTCCTCTCTCTCTTCTCTGATTCCTTCCCTCACTTCTCTGTTTCCTTCCCCCTCTTCTCTCTTTCCTTCCTTCTCTTCTCTCTTTTTCTCTCTCTCTTCTATCTTTTCTTCCCTTTCTTGTCTGATTTCCTCCTTCTCCTCTCTCTTTCCTTCCTTCTCCTCTCTCTTTCTTTCCATCTCTCTCTTTTCCTCCCTCCCTCTACTTCCCTCTCCCTCTTCACTGTTTCCCTCCCTCTTTTTTCTTTCTTCTCCCTCTCCCTCCCTCTCTTCGTTACTTCCCTCCCTCTCTCTTCTTCCTATTTCTGCCTCTCTCATGCTTGGGGTATTTCCTGTACTATCAAACTCTGTCATGCTTAAATCCTCTCTTGCTACAGTAGCTTCTCTCATGCCTGGATCATGTTTAACTTCTAACCCTCTCATGCTTGGACCACCTCCTGTAATTTCTGCTTCTGTAATGTTCAAATCATCTCCTGTATCTTCTGTCTTTGTTATACTAATGTCTTTAATGTCTATCTCTGTCGTGCTTGGATTGTCTCCTCTAAAATCTTCTGTAACTTTCAACTCCATCATGCTTGTACTATTTCCTGCAATACTTACTTCTGTCATGCCTGGCTCATTCTTAATTCCTACCTCGGTTATATTTGGATCATTTCCTGTAATTTCCGTTGTGCTCATACACTCTCCTGTAATTTCTACCTCCGTCATGCCTGGATCATCTGTAGTCTTTGCTTCTTTCGTGCCTGGATCACATTTAATATTCATCTCTGTCATTCTGGGACTGTCTGTCATTCCTTGCTCTGTCATGCTCACACCACCTCCTCTGATTTCTGACTCTGTTGCACTCCCCAGTACTCCTGTCATATCTGGCTCTGAATTAATTACTCCAGTTGTATCTGGCTCTGACTGTCCTACACCAGTCACATCTGGCTCTGACTGTGTTGCACTGGTCATATCTGGCTCTGACTGTGTTGCACTGGTCATATCTGGCTCTGACTGTGATACATTGGTCATTTCTGGCTCTGACTCTCCTACTCTGGTCAAATCTGGCTCCGACCGTGTTGCATTGGTCAAATCTGGCTCTGACTGTGTTACATTGGTCAAATCTGGCTCTGACTGTGATACATCGGTCATTTCTGGCTCTGACTGTCCTACTCTGGTCATATCTGGTTCTGACTGTGTTACCAAGGTCATATCTGACTCTGACTCTCCTACTCTGCTCATATCTGGCTCTGACTGTGTTACACCAGTCACGTCTGGCTCTGAAAGTGGTAATACGGTCATTTCTCCATTCATGTCTTGCTCTGACTGTCTTACCGTCATTTTTGGTTTTGCTGCACCCTGACTCACACTGGAAATTCTTGGCTTTGTCACAGTTTTGTCACCAGAATCATCGTTTACTCTTGCACTTCCTCTTCTTACTCTTTCTGTAGCACCATGTTCTTTACTTTTAGTGATTTCTGTACCTCCTCCTGTTTCAATGTCTTTATTTCCTTCTGTATCGCTGTCTTTACTTACTCCTGTATCGCTCTCTTTACTTCCTATGGTATCGCTATCTTTATTTCTTTCTCTATCACTATCTCTACTTCCTTCTATATCATTCTCTTTATTCCCTTCTGTATCACTATCTTTATTTCCATCTTTAGCACTGTCTCTATTTCCTTCTGTACTACTGTCCATTTCTCCTGCCTCCTTCCCTCCCTTTTCTCTTTTATCACTCTCTTTACCGTCCTCTTCCTCGCTCTCTTCATTTCCCTCTCTGTCACCATTCCCTACACACTGCATCACATCACTAGTACGGCCAGATCTTGACGCAATCAATTCCATAAAACTTCCATTGTGGTCCACAGTATCATGTCCTTCTCTGTTCATTTTTAGTTGATTTTTTGGCTTCACCTGCGTACTAGTCAAAAACACATTTGGAGAAAAGGTCAGATTTAAACGACAATACTCTTCCTCTGCCTTAACTTCTTTGCAGGTATCGGAATCTCCTTGGTTACTACTTACTGGCTTTTCCTGTGGCTTTATTTGTGTACTACTCAAAAATGCACTCAAGGAAATGGTCAGGTTTAAACCATCATCTTCCTTCATTATGGTACTTGTTTTCCTTCTCCCAACCTCTCTCCAAGTTTTAACATCATTGGTAATGGCTTTGTCCTGGAGTTCTTGGTCTCCTATCTCCGCCACAGAGCTTATTTCTTTACACTGTGGTATTTCTCTTAATGCTTTGAAGTGACTGTGATCTGTTTCCTGTGTACCAATTTCCCTGCAAGCTTCATTTCTTTGGGTTAAGCCTTCTCCTTGATTTTCTTTGCCACCTTCATCTTTTAAGTCTTTTCGTTTTAGTGTTTCACCTCTTCTCCCAGACACACAGCTCATTTCTTTATTCTGTGATACTTCTCTCAATGCATTACTTCTGGCAGGGTCGTGTGTCAGGTGTGCATTACTCTTGGCATGTTCTTGGGTCAGGTCAGCACTACTCTTGATGTGTTGTGTTACAGTTGCATTACTCTTGGCATGTTGCTCCATCAAGTTTGCATTAATCTTGGCATGGTGTGGCTCTACGGCTACTGGCTCTGGGCACCTCCGGCCGTCCAGGGAACTCATGGCTTGTTGATGAGGCAAAGCTTTGGCTGACTTGAGTTTTGAGTCACAGTCACGCTTAATGAAAATGACACCTGACTTCAGTCTGAAAAATAAAATATCTATCTATCTATCAATAGCCACATGCCTTAAAAGATAACTAAATCTATAAAGACAAAAAGGGCACTATTGATATTACTTATATTCCCATTGGAATAAACCATTTTCTTCTGGAGAAGAAGAAAAAAAAAAAAATCACTCAGTCACTTCCTATTGGAGCACCTCACTAAAGCATGATGCATCCACAAGACTGTAGGAGGGCCCTGGGTGTACTACACTGCCACGGTACACCGCATGAAGGCCCACCCTTGATGTCCCTGTGTGCATCAGTGAACTGTCCCATGAAGGGGAAAGTACTCTTGTGCAACAGGTTTGTTATCATGTAAATCACTACCAGCAGCAAAGGTCTGTCTCCTAACCTTCAGTGTCATGGGATAGGATTCTGAGACGTATTTAATGTAAAGCTCATTGAATTTCATGCAATCACAAAGTAGTATTCAAGCCGTGAGTGGCCCAGTTCCCTCAAATGAAAACAAACCAGCAACAGAAATCAATACCTCACATCATTAAGTGGATATTACACCCTGAGCCTGGATTCCGAGGGCTTGAATGCTGTGTGAATGAGTGTGTGGCCCATTTCACTGAGCACACTGTTGATAGCGATGCCATTTTGATGCTTCTTTATTTAAGGATCCTCCCTCACCCCATTTTTTTAACGTGGCAATTATGGTTGGCAAGATGATGATGATGATGATGATGAGCAGGAGGAGGAGAAAAACAACAACGGTGGTGGTGGTGGTGGTGGTGGTGGTGGTGGTGTCAGTGGTGATGATGATGATGATACTGATGATGATGATGATGATGATGATGATGATGATGATGATGATGATGATGATGATGATGATGATGACGGCTGAAGAGTCACACTATCGTGACCATGAAATAGGATACAAAAACCCACACTGGCAGACGAAAAAAGATGTATTCCAAACAGTTTCGGCGACAGCTGTGGCCCTCTTCAGTGGATCTACAGACCAAGAGTGGTACATACAAATGCTGAGAAGCTGCTTATATGCAGGGTGAGGACACGTTTTCCCAACCACACCTGATGTGACCTCACCTGACTCTCCCTCTACTCTGTCCACGACCTGAGTGAGGGATTACAAGGGGATTAGTGGCAAGGTCCTTGCCGTCCCTTGTAATCCCTCACTCAGGTCGTGGACAGAGTAGAGGGAGAGTCAGGTGAGGTCACATCAGGTGTGGTTGGGAAAACGTGTCCTCACCCTGCATATAAGCAGCTTCTCAGCATTTGTATGTACCACTCTTGGTCTGTAGATCCACTGAAGAGGGCCACAGCTGTCGCCGAAACTGTTTGGAATACATCTTTTTTCGTCTGCCAGTGTGGGTTTTTGTATCCTATGATGATGATGATAATGATGATATAATAAATAACAATGATGATGATGATGATACATACTGACTGGGAGAAATTATACCCACATACATTACTGAAATTCTGTTTATTGCAAAGATACAACTACAGATCCTTGAACAACTGATGGTGCTGTATTTTGAAGTTTAGTCTGCTATGCTTGACCACTGCCACACTGATTCTTTAAGTAGTTTACCTCCCCTGAGACAATGTTTTATAACCTGTGTACACTGCTAACCTGTACACTCGATCTAAAAAGTATCGGTGCACAGGGGGTGTGATGCCTACCGAAAGGGTTCGAACAACTGCTGACATTACCAACATCTCATAGTGTATCATCGGTGTCTGTCTATATAAACATTACCTTTGCTATATGTTTGCAAGAGGCTATTGCTAGTTGGCAATATATAACACCTCCCGACATCAGGGCTACCAACGTGTGGTAGGTCAGATACTAATATATCAGTGACCTTCATTCTGTGGTCCCAAATGTTTCACGCATGTTGTGCACCCATACTTTTGTGACCCACTGTACCTTAATGTTTTGTACCTGTGTAAACTGTTAAATTGTACCTTAATGTTATGTACCTGTGTAAACTGTTAAATTGTACCTCACTTAGGCCTGCAGTGTAGCCCGCGCAGACCTTCATTGTGCCTCATATGACGTCTACAGCTCAGCAAGGGTTAAGCCTTAAATGCAAAGGGGAATGCTGAACCATAATATTATGTTGTAACGTTGGGTCTGGTTAGTACTTGGATGGGTGACCGGCTGGGAACACCAGATGCTGTTGGCATCCCTACGTGTCAAGTGGGGTTGGTGGAGGATTAGTGCCCCTCCCTGTAAAACAATTAACTCTAAGCCCTTGGCCACCCCGTTTGGGATACACGGCGTCTGGCAATGAATGAATGAATGAAATTTTTTTGGAGCTCCTGTGGTTATTATAGTTAGCCTGCATCCCAATTTACTAAGTGCAGTCAGCAATGATACAGGAGAGAGAAACATGGTCCATCCCGCTCACTTGCTTTAGAAATTGTTGTAAAAAAATAAGGAGTTTGCATTCCACTCAACAGGTTAGTGATCACACATACAGCCATCACTTTCTTTAACTGTTCTGTTACTTAAACATCAATCCCTTGGAGGAGCATCAACCTATCCAATAATTACTTGTGTTTCAGGTAACACAATTTCCATCGTCATATTATGCAAAACTATCTGCATCAAAACATTCTTCAACTCCCTCCCTACCCTCCAAAAGGAGGATGGTGGATGGCAAGCACTTCAGCCAGCAGCCCAAAAACCTCTCTTCATTTTTCATGTCTCTGATCAACGTTGGAGAGGGGCGCCATCACACGGTGGCACTGATATAACTAGGTGACTCCACTGCCCAGTTTTACAAATGTCCCTCAGCTCTCTAACCCTTAAAAGAAAGATGTGGACTACAGGAGGGCAGCTTCAGCCTGCAGTCCACTAGGTTCATATTCAGATAAACTTGGGGCCACAACAACAACAACAACAAGAATTTGACCACCATGCAAAACTTGTGCCCCTTTCCTATAAGAACTTAAGTCCTTTCAACCAGCAGACAAGCTGCCTAACCACCTCACCACCACCACCCATCATACAAGGTGTCTTAGAAAATACAGAGAAACTGCTAATGTTATACTTGAGGCAATTCTTTAATATATCCTACACCAACATGGGTCCAAATCTCACCAATTATTGAGCTACTTATTAATGCCATCCACCCATCCATCATTCATATCCTTTTCAGCACCATCAGAAGGACAGGCACCCAGGGCTAGGCTTCTGTTCTGACATTTAAGGCAAGAGAGACCAGCCTCGCCTGCCCCTGAGAGGTATTATTCGAGCAAGAAGCCCCAACCACCTCTCAGATGGACACCCTTGCAGGCCCCATCTGGCTGCAGTGCATTACCACACAGAACCATCACGTCTCATTTAGTTATATGGTTACCACCCACCACAGTTCATGGTTTCCCACAGCACAATAAATTCTTTACTTTGTCACTCAGTGTAAAGACATCTGAAGGCAGCATTACATGCAGTGAGTGGATAATTTTGTTTAATAATTGGTATATCAACAAGGGTGAAACTCTCGTGTCATTAGATACCATTACTGATAACCTTATGGGTGTATTAAGAGGGAGACCATTTTCACCCATAAGGTCATCAGTAATTGCAGCTCTGTCATGGCTGGGACTTGGACCCATGTTAATATAGCCTTTATTACTCTAAACTGGTACCGGAGAGGGACACCTGCATGTGGTGGCACCAATACAACTGGACAAAGCCACTGCCTGGTTATGAAAACATCCCCTAACTCCCTCCCTATCCCCCAAAAGGAGGACGATCGACTGCACCAGGGCAACTTCAGCCTGCAGTCCACCAAATTCACATTTCTGATGAACCTGGCCTACAGCAACAATTAATCTATCTATCTATCTATGGCCCGACGCCCTAATCCCGCAAAGGGTGGCCACAGACAAAACGCCTCCAAGTCGCTCTGTCACCCACCATTTGACTACCCTCCCCCCAACTCACCCCCCCCTCCCTCATATACCTCTCAACTCCATCCCTCCACCTCATCCTTGGTCTACAATTAATACTATTCTATATTAGCCTATGCATAATATCCTGAAGTTTCCCTAAAAATGTTCCCATACATCCTATATAATTCTGAGGAACCTGGTCTCATTTCTCATGACATACGGCTTATCTTCCCTGATATCTGACCTCCTGATATTTGCCTTCATGATATCTGACCACCGGCTCCAACCCTGTAAGGAGACGAAAGTGAAATGGTAACAGTTTGGTGAAGTGGAGAGAAGTACATTATAAACGATGATTAGTATGGGTGCTGTATGTCAGAGTGGAAAGACTGATAAACAAAAGAGAAGTGAGACAGCATTGTGGTGTTGGTGGCATGTGCTGGAGTGCATTGCATGATGGGTTTATGGAGGGATTTAGAAGCCCCCACAGGTGCATAAAAGGGATTCCAGGGGTACTGAGATGGCAGGGGAGGAAATCTGTATAAAAGATTCTACTTTGACTACCATAGTTCATGACATGACACTGATAAACTAGCTTCCATATATCATGCATATCACTCACAATAAAATATAATACTATTTGTCATTACTGAAATATTTATGTTAACACTACGACAGCACTGTTAAATACACTGACACAGCATTGTAACACTGTGCTAATAATTATTTACTTAAGCATTTAAACATCACTTCATTACTTATACTACAGCTAACACATTATGATGGTACAATGGATTAGTGTTAAATGAGTAACATTCTACATTCAGTGCCTCTGGAATGGTTGTGAATTCTGATGACGTGAACGCTGAGAGGATTCATGACTGGAAGAAGTCTGACAACACCAACATTATAAGAAGTTAAGAAAAATACTCTGAGATGCTCTGACCATGTGAAAGGAATGGAGAATGTGAGACTGACTGGAAGAGTGTAGGTGAGGTGGAGGGGGTGAGGAGGAGGGGGTAACCAAGGATGAGATAAAGGGATGTGGTTGTGGAGGTGGAGAGGTATATATAAGAGAGGGTGAGTTGTGGAGAAGGCAGCCTGATGGCAGAGGACAGGGGTGACACAGAGACAATTTGTGTGTGGCCAGCCCCTCCATGATTAAGGTGTCTGGCTATGGACAGACAGACAGATAGTTACTTAGATAGATAGATGGATAGAAATTATGTCAGAGCTCCTTATCAGTTGTCAAGTGTTGTCCACAGTTCGAGAGGGACACCTTCATGTGGTGACACTGATGTAACCAAGCAACTCCTCTGCCTGGTTACACAAACATTCCTCAACTCCCTCCCTATCCCCAAAAGGAGGATGGTGGACTGCCAGAGAAGGGCAAGTTCAGCATGACGTCCAGTGGGTTCACATTCCTGATGAACCTGCAGCTGCAACTACTGCTGTCAAAAGGCCACCAGATGTCAGGATTACGAGGCCTTTATCTATTTTGCTACAGAGATGATGTATTATCCTGTCTGGCTGACTGAAGAGACCCAGGCAGAGAGAGAATAAATGTTGGCGTTATCAGGGTAGGCCGTCTCTGTCCTGTTATCCTCTTCGTATTATAAGTCAGGTGAAGGCGATGAACAGGCAGATTGGGGTTGATGGTGGTTTATTGTGAGACACTTGCTTGACTGAAAAGTTAAGGAGTCTGACGTGACCTGTGTTTGGTTAGCAGCAGTTTGTCCTTGCTAATGTCTTCCCACTCTCTCTCTAGCACCTGCTCTCCTTGTCGCTCTCCTCTCCCCTGGCTGTCTCTGGTGTTGATCTCTCTCGTTCTCTGACTCCTACATATGATTTCAGACTTATACCCCCCTCTGACTTCCAGCTAAAGTGTGTGGGCGTCCGTGGGCATACGTATGTGTGTGTCGGCCATATTTCCAACACGTGATCAGAGGTGTTTGGCATCCTTGATTGGTCTAGGCGAGGGAATGTGTAGTTGTCTCTTCCTGGATAACTCAGACATAACTACCTGTCTTACATATTGTTACCTACACCTATATTGTTACACCGTGTCATAACATAGTAATGCCTACAGAAGAAGAAGGTAAAACATGATAATATTGTGACTAACAGGATTACTATTTTATCAACATCATCACGACCTTTTTTCCTACTCATGGACAGGGTAAGGTTGGATCCAGACATAAGCTAAGTTATGAACGCTGTACGAAATGGGCCACACACACCACAGATCATTCAAGCACGTCAGCCCTAACAACATGCACAAAATTCCTTGGCTAGTTTTTCCATACAGTGCCCCATCATCATCATCATCATCATCCAGACCTCTATTCCCACCTAAGGATGGGGTTAAGAAGCATCCAGAGGTACTTAACAATGCAGTGATCTTGATTATCACACACTTACTTATGGTGGTTTTAATTATCACTGCAGTCCTGCTGCTAGAATGCATTTTTTAGCTCAGAAACATTGTTATTGCACACCTGAGCTGGTTTCTGCTGTTAGTGATGGTGCAGTGTGTGTAGTTTCAGATGGCTTTGAGGGATTCACAGATGAGGTCCTACTTGAGGAGTTAATCCCAGGTGGTGGTGACCACTAACTCTCCACCTGCTAGCCTCAGAACCCCTTACCTCAAGCCCATCTCAGGTCTCTATGTGTTTCCTCCTTATTGTGTCATTTTCATCATTTTCTATTAATCCAGCCAGGCCTGTGTGTGTTTCTGATACTTACCATTACAGCAGGTGTGTATATGTGGAGTGACGTGGAGGGACAGGTTGACGAATGAAGAAGTGAAGGAACATTGTGGGGTGGATGTGGATGTGGTTGAGAAGATTAGGAGAAATACACTGAGGTGGTTTGGACATGTGGAGAGAATGGAGAATGAAAGACTGCCTATGAGGGTGTATGTAGGTGAGGTGGAGGGAGGGAGAGGGAGGGGTAGACCAAGGATGAGGTGGAGGGATGGAGTTGAGAGGTATATGAGGGAGGGGGGGGTGAGTTGGGGGGAGGGTAGTCAAATGGTGGGTGAAAGAGTGACTTGGAGGCGTTTTGTCTGCAGCCACCCTTTGCAGGATTAGGGCGTCGGGCTATAGATAGATAAATAGATAGATGTATATGGTGGGTCTGAATTGTCATAAGCGGGAAAATTTAGGCTTGCACTTGGGATGCCTGGCACCAGTTAGGACAGACTGCATAGGTTCAGTGCTTTTGTTATCATGCAGTTCAATTCTCTTGTCCCATGATAGCTGAACGTCATGTGTCATAACCAAACAATCACTGTATCTCTGTTACTGTGATTTCACTTGCAATAATTCCAATGTTTCTGACACCATTTTCTAGTCACAACACCCCATTTTTTTCCCCCAGTGGAAAAAAGTTCATTCCTGCAATAATATTAACACCAAAAACACAAGATCTTAAAAATACAATAACAAGAATTGCAACATGTTATATCCATGCACCTTACAAAATAGCATATCATCATCATCATCATCATCATCCAGAACTCTTTACACACTGTAGGATGGGGTGAGGTTAGGGTCCAAGGAGCAAGGGAAAACCCTGACAGGAGGACAAACTAACTGAAGTCTGCCTAACTGAATGGGCCACACTCTCATTCACTCACCATTCAAGCCCCCGGAATCCTGACTCCACCCCTGAAGTACAAACAGCCACACTTCGGTGCTTCATACCACCGTCAATCCAACGACAGTCTGTTCACCGGGAAAGGACACAGCTGCCCAACCCTGGTCATACACTCCATACATTCATTCATTCATACACTTCTTCATACAAGTTTTAAATTAAAGATACCAGCTTTGCCCTGGTGATGTAAGAAAATATAGCTTTCCAAACAGAATTATAACCAAATGGAATAATCTAGATGGAAATGTGGTTTGTGTAAAGAATATCCACGGTTTCAAAGCAAAGTTGGATAATTGTATCATTGGAGGATGGACAACACAAGCTTAACTCAAATCCAGTAGAACACAAATAGGTAAATACACAATTCATCCAGCCAGTTCAATCCCTTGTCAGTTCCCTAGTTTCATCACCAACCATGCCTCTCTTTCTCACCATACCTATCCACCCTCTTCTTGCCCCACCATGCCTTCACCCACCCTCAACCTCAATCAGATACATCCTTTTCACCACTCTTCACACCCACTCTCTCCACATGACCACACCATCTAAACAAGGGTGCCACACACACTCCTCTGTACAAAATTCATCCAATCAGCTGGATCCCTTGTCAGTTCCCCAGCCTCCTCCTCCTCCACACCTGTCTTTCTCACACACTCATATACCATACCATATCTGTTCACTTTCTTGGCCTACCACACCCCTTCCCACAGAAAGCACATACATCACAACAGTGGCAAAAGCAACATGTTATATTCAACAAGCTTACAAAACCCTAATATACTGAAATGTTGGTGTCAGGGAGGAACACGTTCATGTTGCGGCACTGATAAAATATAATAGCTCTGTTGCCCACTTAAACAAATGTCCCTCAATTGTCTCCCTGTCCACTGAAAGGAGGATGGTGAACTAAAGGCCAAGGGCAACTTCAGCCAATTGCAATAAAATTTATGATTTAATGTTGTTATTCCTCCTTCCTGCCAGACCAATACTCTAACAGTCTCATGTAGTCAATCAAAAAAATTTACGATATATTTCTGCACCTAAACCCAAGTCCACCCCAAAACCTAATCAACTCTTCCATGACCCACTGCCCACCTGTCCACAAGATTTCAATACAATCTTTTAAAAAATTATTAAAGGTATCATGTATACAGACAAGCAAACTGACATGGGTGAATACAAACCCTCCTCAAATGTCCGTGGTGGAGGTAATCCTAACACTAATACTATTAATACAGTAATAATAACAATAATCATAATACAACAACAACTACTACCACTATTATATAACAAGATGGCCGTGTCACTCACTTTGCTCTCTTTTCCTTGGCATAACTCTTGAACAGGCGCAGGTGGAGTCCAGGAGGCATCATAAGTCTGTTCAGGTCCTGCAGGAGTCCATTGGCTGCCAGTACACGCTTACCCATCACCACGTACTGCTTGCCTGTACCACATATACAAAACAATAGGGTATAACACTAATACCTAACCAATCTAGGGTCAGTTCATGTTCACCTGATGGAACTGGGCCACTACCACATAGTACACGCTCTTTTCTATACTGTTTCACCTTTTTTTTTTTCTTGGAAGGAACAGTATGCAGGTTCCTGGCCTTTGGTTCCTTCTTCCTTGCATAAAAAAATAAAAAAATAAAAAATAATAATAATAATAATAATAATAATAATGCTTGTCTATATTACACAACGCATAAGAAAATCAGAATGACGGTGCATGACCTCTAGCCTAGTAAACATTCCTAACCCCTTTTGGCTATATTAATAACAACGTGTGGTCAGATCTGTTACTGATTTGACTAGCAATCAAGGAGACTATTCCTACCTCAGAACTGATGCTCACTGAATGTCATGCAACCACAACTTTATGTGCTGATGCTGTGAGAGTGGCCCTGTTCCATCAGATGAATTCAAACTGACTACATCTACCAAATCATACTAGGCTTTTTTTTTTTTACACTAGTGTGGCCTAAAACTGCCATTTCTCCATCTTGAATGATGAGATTTAACAAATGCCTGGCACCAGAATATGATGCTAGTCATGAAGAAGTGCTATGGAAAGGATGTACAGCCACAGTACTGTCTTATTCTACCAATGAGCTATGGGAAGTAAGTTGGAAGGACAATACTCTATGCTAGTCATGAAGAAGTGCTATGGAAAGGATGTACAGCCACAGTACTGTCTTACTCTACCAATGAGCTACGGGAAATAAGTTGGAAGGACAATATTCTGGGCCGAGTTAAGGTGAGGAAGCTATGGTAACTAAACATAACACACTGTTGCAGAACACAGCAGACGTTCATTATACACTAAACTGGTACGCCAAGAACTGCTCTTACAATGACAAGTTAAGACCTTTTTACACAAAGCAACACAAGTTTTGTTTATACGATGGTTATGATCCCACACAAAGCCTCACTGGTTGATATATTGTACAACTGCTACTTTCACTTATACCGTACCAGCACCAACACAGGAGCTTATGGTCATCTGTTTAATGCACTATGGCCTTTAAACTTGTCACTATCAGATGTGCTAGTTATTGTTGTTGATCAACACCAGTCTATCTGCCTGAGCAGACCCATCAGTCACAGGCAAGCAACTGTCCCTGCGGGTTGTCCCATGCAGTGAACCAATGTTCCTTTGCAGCTGACAGCACTCGCCATGGTGATATGCAGAGAAAAGTGTGGAGGTTTGTCTCCTGGCTGGACGCTGCATTTGTGTCTCCCCATCCAGTTAACTAAATAGGCTCCACATCACCCTGTTATTTGGGTTATGCGAAGCCATCATGCCTGTCACTCAGTGTAAAGCCACCTGAAGTGGAAAGATTAATAGAAGAGGCAGGATGGACACCGAGAAGTATAAGAGGAAGACAAACACAGAAAAAGAATGAAAAGAATGATAAAAGGTGAGGAAAAAGTATGCAGCACTACATCAAGTGAGCGGATGAAGGCAGCCACCACCTACCACGATGTCTGTGTCAGTGAGGGAACAACAGTGTGGTGTTGGAATTCAAGCAGCAGGTGAAATGCGGTGAAGTGAAATAACTACCTGTTTAGGTGCGTTTCAAACTTGTTTTTAGACTTTGTTGGATGGGTGACCTTTGGCCAAAAACGTAACCCCATTAAACCCAGGTTATAAATGACTCGATAATCATATAACAGCTACACTCTTATGTGATGGATTTTTTCAAACACATCCTCATCGCACGAGGGTGTGCTATTAATGTACAGCAAAGAGACTGAGAGAGACAGAAATAGAGAGACTAGCACTGAGCTGGCGAGACATACATTTACAATATGCTTTAGACTCACTACAGCACAAGACAGATTAAGAAACAGATAGAGAAACGGTGAGACACAAGGAGATATATATACTGTCGTGGTAGTTGGAGGCGCTCACCATCCACTCACTCGATGTAGTGCTGCTGTCGGGTGTCTGCCCTTTCCTCTCCTCCATCCTTCTTTCCTTCCATCCTCTTCTGTCTTTCTTTCCTTCATTCTTTCCTTTTCCTTCTGCCTGTGGGTGACTCTACACTGAGTGACAAGCCAAATGGTTTCCTGTACACCAGGAAACCATTTACTACACTGGGTGGTAACTATATAACCAAATTTTGGCACCTGGTGGTTTAGTGGGTAAATATTGCACTCCAATTGGATTGAGCCGGTGAAGGTTTATATCCAAGGGGTGGTTGGTGTTGATTGCTCAAGTAATGCCACTCAGGGATGAGTGAGGCTGGTCACTCTCATCTTAAATGTCAGGACCAACTGCCTAGCCCCGGGCTCCTACTATCCTCGTGGGGCAATGTAGGATTGGATGATGGATGGATGTTACCAGTACAGGTACAGAGACAGATGTACACTCTAGATAATACAACTCACTGTGGCAGAACACATGGGCAGCAAACACATGGTGGAGGAGAACTCTGGCCGTGGATGGTGTCAGTTTGGGTGGCGGGGGTTTCCATACAAGGTACTGCCACACACCACGCACCTCACGCACCAACTTACGCACCTCCTTGCGGCTGTGCATGCAGAGCTCACACCACCAGCACCTGAAACAGCATCATCATCATCATTAAAATCATGCTAACCTCTTTTCCCATACAATATGTGGTCCATACACCACACCCTCCCATTTTCTGTGTTGCAGGGGCGGCTCAGTCTGCTAGTACGGGAAGAATAAATATCATTTGTTTTTTTCTCCCCCCCCCCTCTCTCCTTTTGGTTGTTGGTGGCACTGTGCACCCTAGGTGAAGCAGAAGTGGTGTCCACCCACAAGCCAAACCTCCTCTTTTACTTCCCTGCACCTCACCATGGGAAGGACCTTACTCTGACCCAGGTGGGGTGCTGTCTACCACACAGGATGCCGCATCCCTACATGGCGTACTGTCAGGTCCCACTATTCATGGGGGTTATGTCCTACCAAAACACCCCATGAATGTTGAACTCTGCAAATACCACAAACCTACCACAGAAGTCACTGGTTTCAATGTTTTAGCTATGCCTGTAACCAACAAACCCACCATAACACCTGTACATGCATTATATGGCACAATTATACTTCCTGAAAAGACAGCACAGGATGATATACAAGCCCTTCAGAGTACAGTGTAATGTACTCACCATGCAATGATGACAATGAGTGTTTGCCTGTGCTGAACAGTACATAGCCAAATAGGACAACTGCAGTGTACCTGTATAGGACAGTATTGCTCACAGGAACATGCAAAAAAAAATCACTTATGAACCACCAGGAACAGGTGGTGCTGGGGGGAAAGCAGGAATTATCTTGAAATAATTTACCAGGTAATTCCATGAATATGTGAACTCGCGAACAGTGATCCCACGAATAGCAGGGGTTGATTGTATGTACAGAAACAGTTGCTTACTTGTGGTTCACAAGTCTGCTCCACCAGACAGGCTGTAGTTAAACAACAACAAGAAAGAAGGTCACAAAGGTGGAGAAATAAGGCAAAAATCAGTCCAACATGGATGGCCTCTGGAGACAGACAGACTGACAGACACAGATGGACTGATGGATAGAAGGACAAAGAGACAGAGCATATTACCTTATCCACACCGAGTAGTGTACTATGGAAAGGAGACAGACCTGATGAACGGATATATATAGAGAGACAGACAGACAGATCAACTGACTGACATACTGTATTACCTTATCCACATCAAGTATAGTGTTCGAGAGAGAGAGAGAGAGAGAGAGAGAGAGAATTATTACCTTATCCACGCTGAGTAGAATGTGCTAAGTAGGGCAGTAAGTGTGGTCCATGGCTTCTCGGTCCACACAAACTGTCGGTATTGCAGCAGACGCAACACAACATCAGTGCAACTCAGCAACACACTCACGGTATCTCCTGCAAGTGTTATTAGGCTGACTTTCATCATCATCATTATTATCATTAGTTTTATCATCATCATTATTATTTTCATCATTAACATCATCATCATCATCATTCTGCCTTCTTCCCATCCAGGCTGATGTTACTCTTCTTTCACAATCCTCCATCTATTTATCTATCTATTGCCAGATGCCTCAATCCCATACGGGGTGGCCACAAACAAATCGCCTCCACGTCGTCCTGTCCCCCGCCATATCACTACCCAGCTCCCAACTCACACCCCCCTCTCTCATATACCTCTCCACCCCATCCCTCCATCTCATCCTTGGCCTCCCCCTCCCTCTCCCCCCCTCCACCTCACTCACATACACTCTCCTCATCAGTCTCTCACCCTCCATCCTCTCCACAATCCACCTTTTGGGAAATACAGAGGGAACGGGGGATACTTATAAAACTGGACAGTGTAGAAGCTCAGTTATATAAGTGCCACCACATGAAGGCATCCCTCTCCACCACCAAGTAACAAGTACAAGCAAATAAATCACTAAGGAACATGTGCTAAAGCCTCCACCACCCTACACACAGCAGTCTGACCTGATTTGAGCAGGCAGGGAGGAAAGGCATCCAGTGGGGTGGAGTGGTCTGGTGGAGCGTCGTCCTCCTCAGCACTCAGGCCACTGTCGCAGGTGGCTCGGTCCTGTTGCTTTATTAGGACATTGTTGACCAGCTTGTTTAAGCCATCTGGTAAAGAAATAAAAGGTGGTGTATACTGAGCTTTATTACCAGCATTGACTTTATCATCATTCATTCATTCATTCATCATCCAATCCTACATTGCCCCATGAGGAGTATAGAAGACTGGGGCTAGGCAAGTTGGTCCTGACATTTATTAGTGACCAGCCTCACTCATCCCAGAGTGGCATTACGTGAGCAATCAACCCCAACCATCCCTTGGATATAAACCTTCACCGGCTCAATCCGATTGGAGCGCCGTAATTACTCACTAAACCACCAGGCGCCAAACTTTGGTTATATGGTCACCACCCAGCGTAGTCAATGGTTTCCTCCAACTGACTTGTTACTCAGTGTAGAGTCACCCACAGGCAGAGAGACAAGGAAAGAATGAAGGAAAGAAAGACAGAAGAGGGAGTGTAGAGTCACCCACAGGCAGAAAGAAGAGGAAAGAATGAAGGAGAGAAAGACAGAAGAGGGAGTGTAAAGTCACCCACAGGCAGAAGGAAGAGGAAAGAATGAAGGAAAGAAAGACAGAAGAGGGAGTGTAAAGTCACCCACAGGCAGAAGGAAGAGGAAAGAATGAAGGAAAGAAAGACAGAAGAGGGAGTGTAATGTCACCCACAGGCAGAAGGAAGAGGAAAGAATGAAGGAAAGAAAGACAGAAGAGGAAGGAAGGAAAGAAGGATGGAGGAGAGGAAAGGACAGACACCAGAGAGCAGCACTACATTGAGTGAGTGGATGGTAAGCACCCCCATCATCACTGTTTTTATCATCATCATCATCATCATCACCATCACCATCAGTCGTGTTATCATATCACCACCATCACCACCACCACCACCACCACCACCACCACCATCATTACCACCACCACCACAACAAACATTATCAGACATAACATCAACAGCAGCTATGCAATGACTCAATATATTCAATACCTTACTTGTGGTTGACAGGTCTGCTTGACAAGAGAGAGGGTGACCATCATTACACAACCACCACCACCACCACAACCAACATTATCAGACATAACATCAACAGTAGCTATGGAATGACTCAATATATTCAATACCTTACTTGTGGTTGACAGGTCTGCTTGACAAGAGAGAGGGGTGAATCATTAACAATAACTATAGCAATTTTAAGGCCAGGTTAGAAGGGAATGAGTATAGGATGTGTGTGTGTGTGTGTGTGTGTGTGTGTGTGTGTGTGTGTGTGTGTGTGTGAGAGAGAGAGAGAGAGAGAGAGAGAGAGAGAGAGGGTTATGACAAGTATAAATAACTTACAACTGGCCAACACAAAATCAGTGTATGAGAGAGAGAGAGAGAGACAGAGAGAGAGAGAGATCAATTCCCAGCCAAGTTAGAGCGAACGGAGTATAGTACCGAGACGAACTTACTGTTGGTCAGCAGGAGGTCAACATAGGGCAACACCAGTGGGTCGGAGGGGCAGAGAGAAACCAGGTCCTGTAGCACAAAAGAGGTTGTAGTTGGTTTAGCGAAGCAAGGAAACAGATATCATTGCTAACACCATCACTACCACCAGCATCATTTCCACCACTACCACCACCATCATCATCACCACTACCACCATCATCATCATCATTTCCACCACTACCACCACCATCATCATCATCATTTCCACCACTACCACCACCATCATCACTATCATCATTATCACCACCATAATTATCATCATCATTACCACAATCATCATCATCATTTCCACCACTACCACCATCATCATCATCATTTCCACCACTACAACTATCATCATCATCATTATCACCACCATAATCATCATCATCATTACCACCACCACCACAACCATCACCATCATCATTATCACCACCATAACTATCATCATCATCAATACAATCACCACTACCACAACCACCATCATCATCACTGTCATCACCACCACTACCACCACCATCATCATCATCATTTCCACCACTACCACCATCATCATTATCACCACCATAATCATCATCATCATTACCACAATCATCACTACCACCACCACCACCACCACCACCACAACCATCATCATTATCACCACCATAATTATCATCATCATTACCACAATCATCACTACCACCACCACCACAACCATCACCATCATCATTATCCCCACCATAACTATCATCATCATCAATACAATCACCACTACCACAACCACCATCATCACTGTCATCACCACCACTACCACCACCATCATCATCATCATTTCCACCACTACCACCATCATCAATATCATTATCACCACCATAATCATCATCATCATTACCACAATCATCACTATCACCACCAACATTACCACAAATACCACCACATTCATCATCATCATCATCACTACCACAATCACCATTACCACAACCATCATCCTCATCACCACCATAATCATCACCATTACCACAATCATCACTACCACAACCATCATCATCATCAATATCATCACCACTGGTATCACCATCACCTGCCACCATCATCATCATTATTATCACAGCCACCACCACAACCACAACCATCATCATCATCACCACCACCACCAATACTGTACTTACACCTTAATGAATAACTCAGGGACAATTATAAGTGGGATGGTAGTCTTTCTAGTGTCTCTACCACAGCCATTAATGTCACATATATTACAATTTCCTATCACCTTCCACATCACCATCATCATCAAAAATACCCTGCCTTCAAAACCTTCCACTGTGTTATGATGAGTACAAGGAGACATGCTATTACAATTATATTATTACAACCTCTCATTATCATCATTATACCTTCCTTCAAAAACCTGCCACTGTGCTTTTACAAGTACAAGGAGACATGCTATTACTACTACAGTGCAACCTCTACAATTCAGAACACATATATCCACAAACTATCTGAACTTTTGAAAAATTCTAAGTTAGGCAAAATGATTTATGTAGCTATCACTGTCTTAATTCTTGTAGTTCAGATGTGCTGCTGACACAAGCTTTGCAGTAAGGGCCTGCATCAAGCACCCTGCTTTCTAGTGTCCTTATAACAGTGACCAAACAATTACGTGCTCCCTACGTGTCATCAAGTGGGTTGGTGGAGGGTTAGTGCCCCTTCCTGTAAAAACAAATAACTCGGAGTCAAATGGCCACCCCTAATGGGATTATGGCATCAGGCAATAGATAGATAGATAGATAGATAGCCTCTTTTTTTTTTAACTCACGGGAATGATAATTATCAGTACAATACTCATTATTAACCATTAGGTAATTTTCTAATACATTTCTATTTCCTCATCTTTTGTATGCCCTTCTGTTATAAAATATTTTGCAGTTGTATTCATATTTAACATCATCAATAAATTGTACAGGAAAATAATTTTGCATTCATTTATTTACATAAAACAATTACAGTATGTACTTGAATATCTACATCTTTCACCACTGCCTTGCACTGCACTGCGGGTGATTAATTAACTGTTTATAATACAGCCTGACCGATGGCGTAAGATGCTACACTTTTCTTCACATACTGTGCATTGCTCACCCACAGAATGCTTAGTTTATATTATTAATGATGTATTTTATTATGATGTACACTTATACAAGTGTGCATTATTGTAATCTTGCAGAAATATCAGAACTCACATAGTAATGCAACACGTGTGTACATATGTGTGTGTGAAAAGAGTGGAAAAGGTTGCTGGAGGTTTATAAGGAGGTACAGTACATGGTAATTTACTTAAGCAACGTTGGGTCTGGTTAGTACTTGGATGGGTGACCGCCTGGGAACACCAGATGCTGTTGGCATAACGTTCTCCCTACGTGTCAAGTGGGGTTGGTGGAGGATTAGTGCCCCTCCCTGTAAAACAATTAACTCTAAGCCCTTGGCCACCCCGTTTGGGATGCATGGCGTCTGGCAATGAATGAATGAATGAATAATCTACACAGTGCTTTAAGTGACACAGAAAGAAATATTTGAGGAGACTGCTGCCCACCAACAATCCTGCTTCAGTTAAGAGTAATATCTGCTGGTTAATGACACCTGGCAAGTGATGTTCTGTGGTTAAGGGATATTTACTGTAGTTTCATAAGGCAAAGAACTTATATATCTTATCACACTGCTTTGTAATGTTTCAAACACCATCCCTAACTCTGAGAACACATACAAAGATAGTTATGTACTCCAGTTTCAGTGGGTACAGAACTTCTCAGTACGTTCAGGTTTTCGTGTTGTAACGTTGGGTCTGGTTAGTACTTGGATGGGTGACCGCCTGGGAACACCAGATGCTGTTGGCATCCCTACGTGTCAAGTGGGGTTGGTGGAGGATTAGTGTCCCTCCCTGTAAAACAATTAACTCTAAGCCCTTGGCCACCCCGTTTGGGATACATGGCGTCTGGCAATGAATGAATGAATGAACATAGTTGTGCTTTCATCACTACAATCATCTCACAACACATGGGCACACTACCTATCTATGGCCAGATGCTCCAATCCTGTATGGGGTGGTTAAACAAACCTCCATGTTGCCATGTCGCTGCCCTCCTCTCACCTCACTCCCCTCTCTCTCATTTATCTCTCCACTCCATCCCTCCACCTCATCCTCAGTCTCCCCCCCTCCACCTTACTAACATACAATCTCCTTCTTAGTTTCTCACTCTTCATCCTCTCCACATGGCCAAACCACCTCAATGTATTTCACCTAATGTATTCCATCATAAATAATGGATATTACCACGTTGAGTACACCGCTTCCCGTCCGATCAGCGAAGTTAAGCAACGTTGGGTCTGGTTAGTACTTGGATGGGTGACCGCCTGGGAACACCAGATGCTGTTGGCATAACGTTCTCCCTACGTGTGAAGTGGGGTTGGTGGAGGATTAGTGCCCCTCCCTGTAGAACAATTAACTCTAAGCCCTTGACCACCCCGTTTGGGATACATGGCGTCTGGCAATGAATGAATGAATGTATTCCATCACAACCATATCCACACCACAACACTCCTTCACTTCCTCATTTGTCAGTCTGTCTCTCCATGTAACTCCACACACACACACACACACACACACACACACTACATACTTGTGGCTGGATTGTCATGCTGTGAACTTTTTTCATGGCACTGCACTAATTGGCAAGGCTTGGACACCTGATGAAGCCACAATTATGGCGGAATCCGATTAATTTTTAAATGAATCAAAGAATAATGAGTTTCTTCACCACAAGGAGGAGAGGAAACTTATTATGGGTAACCAGATGCTTTATACTGAGGTCATCAGCACCAGATCAGTGCAGCTGTTTGTTTAGATGCTGGAGTCACAGTTGTTTGGGAGCCAGGTTTGGGAAAGAAAAATGACAAAGCTCATAAATTGTCGTATTCAAACTCCGGATGTTTCCAAACTTTAGATGTTGGAATATTCGAGGATGCACTGTATTATTATTATTATTATTATTACTGTTATCATTACTACGTATCATTATTATTAGTATTTCTATCTATCTATTGCCAGACGCCTCAATCCCGTTTGAGGTGGCCACAAACAAATTGCCTACAAGTCGCCCTGTCCCCCGCCATTTCACTGCCCTGCTCCCAACTCACACCCCCCTCTCTCATATACCTCTCCACCCCATCCCTCCATCTCATCCTCGGCCTCCCCCTCCCTCTTCCCCCCTCCACCTCACTCGCATACACTCTCTTCGTCAGTCTTTCACCCTCCATCCTCTCCACATGGCCAAACCACCTCAGTGTGTTCCTCATAACGCTTCCTATCACATAGTATTTCATAACCGCAAAACCTGTGCTACAATTATTATTACTTGTATCATTGTTCATATTATTATTATTATTATTGTTACCAAAGACAAATGGCAACCCTTACAGCTTCATGGCATGTGGCTATAAACAGATAGGTGGATGGATTATTATTATTATTATTATTATCATTATCATCATCATCATCTGGACATCCTTTCCCACCCAAGGTCAGGGTGAGGAGTAGCAATGTCCAGACAGCCCAAATTTGCCCAATTCAATGGGCCACACTTCCATTCACTCACCATTCAAGCCCCCGGAATCCTGGCTCTATCGGATATGCCAAAAACATTCACCACGTTCTGTAGCTTCACATAAACGTATCCGACAGAGTCAATCCAGACGCTGCCACGTTAAAAAGGGGTGCCAAAAATTATTACCATCATTATCATTATTATTATTATAGCTCTGATCAGCTAGTCAGGTCAGGTGCGGGTAAGGGGATGGGTCTGTTATGATGTGGCAGGGGTAAACCAGTTCTGCTGTCGGGCCCTGCTGCGGATGTCACTGATTGCATTGCGCAGTTGACCCTTGTGCGGTGTGGTGCGGTGAGGATCTGTCCCTTCTCCCCTTTGGGGCTAAGATGCGAATGAATGTGTTTGAATGGATGAGTAAATGGGGAGTGTGTCGTCCTGTCTTGGCTACCTCCCTTTCCTTGGGGGAAGCAGCCTAGGTATATAGATAGATAGATAGATCATTATTCTAACAGCATACCTTCAGGACCTGCAGCTGGTTACTGATGGGTGTGGGGATGCATGTGCGGTAACAGTGGAGGGCGAGGCGGAGGGCGGCGGGACGGCATAGGTTAGAGGAGAGGTGTGTGGCCAGAGTGACGGCTGCGGTATCCTGCCCCACAACCTCACTCTCCAGGTGTAGGTAAAGCAGCAACATCCACTCATTCTGATAATACACCATCACCACCATCAGCATCATCACGTTATAGTGGAGTCATATCATCACCATCACCACATAGCAATGGATTCATATCATCATCATCATCATCATCAAGTAGCAATGGATTCATATCATCATCATCATCACCACATAGCAATGGATTCATATCATCATCATCGCCACATAGCAATGGATTCATATCATCACCATCATCATCATCAACATCAAGTAGCAATGGATTCATATCATCACTATCATCACCATCACCACATAGCAATGGATTCATATCATCACCATCATCATCATCAACATCAAGTAGCAATGGATTCATATCATCACTATCATCACCATCACCACATAGCAATGGATTCATATCATCACCATCGCCACATAGCAATGGATTCATATCATCACCATCGCCACATAGCAATGGATTCATATCATCACCATCACCACATAGCAATGGATTCATATCATCACCATCGCCACATAGCAATGGATTCATATCATCACCATCACCACATAGCAATGGATTCATATCATCATCATCATCACCATCACCACATAGCAATGGATTCATATCATCACCATCACCACATAGCAATGGATTCATATCATCATCATCATCAAGTAGCAATGGATTCATATCATCATCATCACCACATAGCAAAGGATTCATATCATCACCATCGCCACATAGCAATGGATTCATATCATCATCATCACATAGCAACAGATTCATATTATCATCATCATATATCATCAATGTCATCATCTTCATCATCCACATCATCAACAGGGTGCAACTGATTCACATCATCATCAGTCATCACTCATCTTCATCACCCACATCATCAACAGGTAGCAATGAATTCATATCACCATCCATCATCATCATCAATACCTCTTTTCCCAGCCTTGCATGGGGTGAACTCAGGTCCAGGGCCAGAAGAACCTGACAGGAGAAACTAATCCAATCCAACCCAACTGAATCAACCACACCATCCACTCACCAAATGCACCAGAAATCAGACATACATCCATTAGGAATACCATAAAAAAGCAATCCTCATTATAATCTATCTATCTATTGCCAGACGCCTCAATCCCATAAGGGGTGGCCATGAAAAAATCGCGTCCACATCACCCTGTCCCCCGCCATTTCACTGCCCTGCTCCCAATTCACACCCCCCTCTCTCATATACCTCTCCACTCCATTCCTCCATATCATCCTTGGCCTCCCCCTCCCTCTCTCTCCCTCCACCTCACTCACATACACTCTTTTCGTCAGTCTTTCACCCTCCATCCTCTCCACATGGCCAAACCACCTCAGTGTGTCCCTCACAATGCTTCCTATCACATCCACATCCACACCACAACGCTCCTTTATATCCTCATTGGTCAGCCTGTCTCTCCATGTGACTCCACAGGCTCCTCTTAAATAACTCATTTCCACTGCTCTCACTCTTGACTTGTGTCCTTCCAACAACGTCCAAGCTTCACTTCCGTACGTTAGAGTTGGTATCACAATACTGTCATGTAGTAACTTTTTCACTTCCATGCTCACTTCCCTGTTTCTTATCACTGCTTTCAAGGAACCAGCAACCTTTCTTCCCTGCTGTACCCTTTCAAGCACTTCACCCTCCAAACCTCCATCCTTACTCATCACACTACCCAAGTACTGAAACGTACTCACATTTTCCAATTCCTCACCATCCAACCTCGCTGTACAATCACTGACTTCACCTCTCTCAAAGACCATCACTTTACTCTTCCCTACATTCACCTTTAGATTCCGTTTCTTACACACTCTCTCAAACTCATCCACCAAGCCTTGCAGCTCCCCTTCGTCTTCACTTAACAACACAGGTATCATCTGCAAACAACAGTACAGGGAGTTTCCAAACACCATCCTCTCTCACCAGGGCCACTCCAACATCCACTACCCTACCTTGTATCTCTTTTATTACCCCATCCATGTACAGATTGAACAACCACGGAGACATGACACATCCCTGTTTCAACCCAACTTTCAAAGAGAAAAATTCACTCAGTTCACCATCCACACGCACTGCAGCCTTAGCACCATCATACATACTCTTCACAGCATTCAACACCTTCCCATCTACTCCATATATTCTACTACTACTACTAATAATAATAACAGAGTGATTCGATTAATACTACTACTAATACTACTACAACAACAACAGAGTGGCTCACTGGTTCCTTCAGCTGTGAGAGGCTGTGCTTGAGTCGTATGTAGATTTTTCGAGCTTGTTGCATCTCCTTGGCCCTGTCTGCCTCTTCACCATCACCTGTGGGTTGGTCTGAAATATTAAACAAATGAATAATAATCCATCCATATCCAATCCTTCATCCAATCCTACATTGCCCCATGAGGAGCGTAGGAGCCCGGGGCTAGGCAAGTTGGTGCTGACATTTAAGATGAGAGTGAGTAAATAATAATAATAATAATAATAATAATAATAATGATGGATAATAATAATAATAATAATAATAATAATGATGGATAATAATAATAATAATAATAATAATAATAATAATAATGATGGATAATAATAATAATAATAATAATAATAATGATGGATAATAATAATAATAATAATAATGATGGATAATAATAATAATAATACTGTAATTATAATAATAATCATCATCATCATCCGGACCTCCTTTCCCACCCTAGGGCAGGGTAAGGAGTAGCATTATAATATAATAATAATAATAATAATAACAAAAATTTTTATAATCACCATCAAAGAAGTGTGTGGCAATCATGGGGGTGCTTGTGTAACAGGAAAAGTGTATGGTAGGATACTTATTGACAGAGTTAGGGAAATAACAGAGGAATTAGTTGGAGAAGAACAGGGAGGCTTTAGGAAGGGAAGAGGTTGTGTAGATCAGATATTCATTCTTAGATCTTTAGTGGAAACGTTTCTAGAGAAGGGGAAGAAGTTGCATGCGGCTTTCATGGATTTGGAGAAAGCATATGACAGGGTGGATAGACAAGGATTGTGGAAAGTGTTAAGAATATATGGAGTAGATGGGAAGTTGTTGAATGCTGTGAAGAGTATGTACGATGGTGCGAAGGCTGCAGTGCGTGTGGATGGTGAACTAAGTGAATTTTTCTCTTTGAAGGTTGGGTTGAAACAGGGATGGGTCATGTCACCATGGTCTCTAGCAGTCTCTCTACACAGTCCCTTATCTCTGAGGTCACACTGTATGACCTCGTTCCAGGTGTCTTTCAGTCACCTCTCATAATTCAACAGTAAAGAATCCCTGCACTGAAGAGGTTATGGAAGGTTGCATCTAACCCTCCAGTTCACTTACTACTACAAGCAGTGGTAGTTGTGACCCAGGTTCATCTGAACAAGAACCCAGTGAACTACAGGCTCAAGTAGCTTAGTTATAACAATGCCACCACCTGATGGGATCCCTCTCCACATGACAAGGTAAATACTGCCCACCTGAAGGACTGGTCTGTGACGATGACATCCAGCGTTGGTACATCAGGTAACTGACTCTGGTTTCGTTGATGCTGGTGACACGTGTCTCACCCACCCACCCGCAGGTTAGACTACTGGCTGACACACCATCCAACAGCTGCACAATGACAAAGTATTATTATAATCATCATCATCATCACAAGAGTAAAAATTATAAAAACATAATACAGTACTAATAATAATAACAATCATTATCATCATCTTGACCTCTTTTACACATACATGCATACAGATACACACATACACACACACACACACACACACACACACACACACACACACACACACACACACACACACAAAGCTCCACCACATACCATTAACAAGGTGTGTGTGTGTGTGTGTGTGTGTGTGTGTGTGTGTGTCAGTCCAACACCTCTCCATAGTCACACCAAGATCACACATCCTTCCATGCCTGTTGCTTCAATGTGTTACCTATGCTCTTCGATTTGCCTTACAATCAAATTTTATGGAGGGCTGATTTGACTAGTAACCAAGGAGACTCATTCCCACCTAATAACACAGGATTACTGAATTTCCTAGAGCCACAACCTAGTATTCAATCTGTGAGTGGCCCAGGTGCATCAGACAACTACAAACCAACTAGTGCAACCAAGGATGCTGTTTCTTACTTCATAACTAACACTGACTGAAGTTTCTCCAACCATGACTTAGTGTTCAAACTGTGGGAGTGGCCCAGAAACCAACACTACTAACCAAGGAGCTGACCCAGTTCCCTTAGATGAAAGCCACATACCTTTAACACATTGTCAGTGTCGGTGTCGCTGTATGTAATGGGTGGGGGCAGTGAGTCCAGCACCACCTCTTCCATAGACACACCAAGTTCACACACGTCCTTCCACACCTGACGCCGCAACGTGTCTGGCACGCTGCCTGCCCTGCGACACACTATATCCAACACCTGGCGAAATGTACGTAAGGCACAGGGTTGGAAAAAAGCGTGTCATACATGATTTATGACAAGACAGTGATTTAAATCAGCCATAAACGTCATAAATGTCACAGATATATCGTCCCAAATTTCCAAAAATATGTATCAGATTGTGTACATTTGAAAAACTATGAACATTTACCAGTATATAAAGCTGTATTTCAGGCTGACCCACAATACAATAGCTACCTTCAAAATGTCTGATACGGACATATAAAGACTCATGTCATGTACTTTAGTTTGCTTTTACTTGGCATGTGAAGAGAATGGGGAATGAAAGACTGACTAAGAGGGTGTATGTAGGTGAGGTGGAGGGAGGGAGAGGGAGAGGTAGACCGAGGATGAGGTGGAGGGATGGAGTTGAGAGGTATATGAGGGAGGGGGGAGTGAGTTGGGGGGAGGGTAGTCAAATGGTGGGTGACAGAGCAACTTGGAGGCGTTTTGTCTGTGGCCACCCTTTGCGGGATTAGGGCGTCGGGCTATAGATAGATAGATAGATAGATTTTACTTGGCCAAGAATTCAGTGCACTGTGACAGATATAAATGAAACTAAACCATACAATCATACATGCATAAGTTATAATGGCTGCTCCTTAAAAGATAAAATTAAATAATATCTCTGATTTGATAGAACAGTGATAAAAAACTATATATTTTTTGTAGTCTTAATAAATTATACATTTTATAATTCTCCATTCTTGCTGAAACTAAAATTTTATCATTATTCCTGAAGATTTTAAATAAAAAGAATAAACGTTTGAATGTAGGGTATTGAACTGTAACATATTTCTTAACTTTTATTCAAGAACATTTTTCCTTTTAATAACTACAATGATCAACTGTAACTGGTTTGTTATGTTTATGTAAGTTTTCATGTTCATCCTATTAGGCCTATTGTATAGGTAAAAACTATATAATATATTAATATATAAGAAATAAACATATGCTAGGCAATGCATTTATTTTGGGAGAAAATGAGTAAATAAAACTTTGTGATATTATGCATGTAATATTCTTTATATTTATGACATTTATGACATGAAAATAGTGTCAAAAATACTGATTTAAAGCATGATTTAAATCAGTTTTAAATCACTTGATTTAAATCATGGCCACCCTAGTAAGGCATAAACATCATCAGACGTCTTATATTTCCAGCTGACATTAAAACAAGAGTAGGTGGGTGGCTGCCGTCATCCACGGAGGTGCTGGTATTACCATGGCAGTGATGTGGGACCAAGGCCCAGTAGCACGCCTTGCACAACACCCCCAGGTGGGGAACTCAACCATATTTACCAAGTAGTCAAAGTCCAGGGTGAGACTACTGTCATCCATAGCTGTCTCTCATACACAGCTCATCCTCTTGGGGACTATGTCTCCTCCATTTTCCCTGCCTCCTGCCATGTGGAAAGACCTTGTTCTAACCCTGGCCAGCCACTGTCTGCCGCAGGAAGACAGCTGCTTGCTTGTGGTTGCTGGGTCTGCTCAGCCTGCCACATCAAGGTAGAGCAACAGTACAGCAGGTTAAGTACCTTCCATATGCAGTTGAAAGGAAGATGTGCTGGTGGGTGTAGGATGAAGCAGGGCAATAAGGCGGCTGCGTCCTCCCATCGCTGCTGTGAAATGGCCCCATGCAGCTCACTCAAAATGCTTCCCAATCCCCTATCATTACTTTTTCCTGTAATAATAATAATAATAATAATAATAATAATAATAATAATAATCAAAGGTGAGCGAAGTGAGTGCAAGAAGTAGCGTGGCATAAGTCTATTCAGTGCTGTAGGGAAGGTATATGGAAGTATTATTATAGACAAAGTGAGAGAGATATCAGAAGTCCTAGTTAGTGATGAGCATGGTGGATTTAGGAGTGACAGAGGATGTGTGGATCAAATATCTGCAGTGAGACAGATAGCAGAGAAGGCTTGTGAGAAGGACCATAAGGTGTTTATGGCATTCATGGATCTGGAAAAAGCATACGACAAAGTAGACAGGATTATGGAATGTTTTGCGGTGTAGATGGTAATCTGTTAGGTGCCGTCAGGAGTTTTTATGATGGTAGTGAAGCAAGCGTAAGAGTTAATGGGCATCTAAGTGAATGGTTCACCATCAATGTGGGCATGAGACAAGGTTGTGTGATGTCCCCATGGCTGTTCAACATATATATGGATGGGGTGAAGAGAGAAGTAAAAACACGAGTAATGGAGAGAGGGATGGCGATGGTATTGAATGGTGATGGATGGAATATCTCAAATTTGTTGTATGGTGATGATGCAGAGCCACCTGCAAGTACCGGACAAAGACTTGGTAGGTTAGTGCGGAGTTTTGTTGATGTCTGTGAGCGTCGTGCCTTGAGAGTAAATGTAGAAAACAGTAAAGTGATGGTATTCAAGAAAAAGGTTGACTCGTGAAAGAAGAGAGACTGGAATTGGTGAGAGAGTTCAAATACCTGGGGTACAGTGACAGAAACAAGAGGAAAATATGCAAAAGAAGTGGGAAGTAGAGTGACAAGAGGAAGGAAGGCAGCTGGTGCAATGAAGGCCTTGATAAGAAACAGAGGCTTGAGTGTTGCAGCTGCACGAGGCTTACATGAGGGAGTGTTAGTGCCAACTTTAACATATGGATGTGAGACTATGGTGTGGCATGAAAATGAAAAGTCAAGAGTGAGAGCAGTGGAGATGGGACTGCTGAGGAATGTATGTGGAGTACAGAGCGTGGATAGGATACGAAATAATGTGATTCGTGAAAGATGTGGAGTGAGGAAGTCTGTGGACACCAGAATCGAAGAGAGTGTACTGAGATGGTATGGTCATGTGGAGAGAATGGATGACAATAGAGTGTTGAAAAAAGTATATCTGAGCGAATCTGAAGGAGGGAGGAGGCGAGGTAGGCCAAGGAGAAGGTGAAGGGATATGGTGGATGAGTGTGTGAGGAAGAGAGGTATGGAAGTCGATGAGGCTAGGGAACTGACAAGAGATCGAGCTGGCTGGATGAATGTTGTGAGAAGAAGCACATGATCAGGGATTTGGCACCTCTTATTAACGTGACAGCGTCCGGACTGACTCTATCGGATATGTTTATGCGATGCTACAGAATGTGGTGAAAGTTTTTGGTGTATCAGAAAAAGCCAGGATTCCAGGGGCTTGAATGATGAGTGAATGGATGTGTGACCCATTTGACTGGGAAAACTTAAGCTGTCTGGACACTGCTACTCCTCACCCTGCCCTAGGGTGGGAAAGTAGGCCCGGATGATGATGATGATGACGAAGATAATAATAATAATAATAATAATAAATCTATAGCTGGCCTTAAACTCACAAGGGGTGGGCACAAACAATCACCACCATGTCACATTGTCCTCTGCCATTTGGCTGCCCTCCTTCCAACTTACACACCTACCTCTCATACACCTCTCCATCCCCATCCCACTGCCTCATTCTTGGCCTCCCCCACCCCACTTGTACCACACTCACATAGAGTCTCTCGCTCTCCATCCTCTCCACACGACCAGACTATCATAAAGTAATTCTAATGTTTAATTACACTGCCACATCAACAAGATAAGGCAATAAAGAATTAAATATGCACAGATGACTTGCTAGAAGATAGAGTATTATTTTAAACTGATGACTTGCTAGAAGATAGAGTATTATTTTAAACTGATGACTTGCTAGAAGATATAGTTTTATTTTAAACTGATGACTTGCTACAATATAGAGTATTATTTTAAACTGATGACTTGCTAGAAGATAGAGTTTTATTTTAAACTGATGACTTGCTAGAAAATAGAGTATTATTTTAAACTGATGACTTGCTAGAAAATAGAGTATTATTTTAAACTGATGACTTGCTAGAAAATAGAGTATTATTTTAAACTGATGACTTGCTAGAAAATAGAGTATTATTTTAAACTGATGACTTGCTAGAAAATAGAGTCATATTTTAAACTGATGACTTGCTAGAAAATAGAGTATTATTTTAAACTGATGACTTGCTAGAAGATAGAGTATTATTTTAAACTGATGACTTGCTAGAAAATAGAGTATTATTTTAAACTGATGACTTGCTAGAAGATAGAGTTTTATTTTAAACTGATGACTTGCTAGAAGATAGAGTATTATTTTAAACTGATGACTTGCTAGAAGATAGAGTATTATTTTAAACTGACGCAATCACATAAATAGTATGAAACTAGATACGACAAGAAAATGAGAACAGAGTAATGGAAAACTTCAATCACACAGAATAGCAGATTTAGAAAATTTCACAAATATGAAATAATAAGCAATAATTTGAAAAGGTATATGCAGATACTTCAACTAAATTATTCATTTACAATAATGCAGTAACATGAAGCTACCATCATACGGAAAACCACACTAACAGAATTTTTTTGTCTAGAAAATAACAAGAATTGATTAAATTGGTACATTCTTCTAGCAGCAGCCTTGTGCATCCCCTCAGTGAACCCAGATAAATATAGTAGACTCTCAATTATGTCGTCGCAATATCCGGCCCAATGCAACATCTGGTGCTGCTGACTTGGCTCTTTTAAACCAACATCCAGTGCCAAAACGGGACATAACCAGCATTTCTGTACAATACCTGGCGTCGAGGTGTATCAATTGGATCATAAACAGTAGCTAACTGGTGCTTAGTGACTGTATTTTATCATTACTTTATTCTATCAATCTATCTATTGCCAGACGCCTCAATCCTGTTTGGGGTGGCCACAAACAAATCGCCTCCAAGTCGCCCTGTCCCCTGCCATTTCACTGCCCTGCTCCCAACTCACACCCCCCTTTCTCATATACCTCTCAACCCCATCCCTCCATCTCATCCTTGGCCTCCCCCTCCCTCTTCCCCCCTCCACCTCACTCACATACACTCTTCGTCAGTCTTTCACCCTCCATCCTCTCCACATGGCCAAACCACCTCAGTGTGTTCCTCATAACACTTCCTATCACATCCACATCCACACCACAACGCTCCTTTATATCCTCATTCGTCAGCCTGTCTCTCCATGTGACTCCACAGGCTCCTCTTAAATAACTCATTTCCACTGCTCTCACTCTTGCTTAATTCTCATCTCTTACTCATGGGAAAGTTTTTAGGATAGAAGGTTGAGATGGATAATAAGGCAATATCCGGCTCAGTGCCAAATATTGAGCTGAAGGGGGGTACTATGCAATATCCAGTGTTTTGCAATATCAGGCATAGGGCTTAGCTGAATTACGCCAGATAGCTAAGAGTTTACTGTACTGTAATTCCTAACTTGACACACTTCAGGTGCTGGTGAGGGATGCCTTCATGCAGTGGCACTGATATGACTGGGTGGCTCCACTGCCCAGTTATATAAACATCCCTCAGTTCCTTTCCTATCCCCTGTAAGGAGGATGGGGGACTGCAGCAGGAGGACAACTTCAGCCAGCAGTCTACCGGGTTCACATTTCAGATGAACCTCAAGCTATCAATACCACCACTACAGCCTTGAATATGATGGTTTAATATCTGAGGAACTTTATCTTGCTGGAACACAACTCCATATAACAATATTCACTTCCACATGGCAGTTTATTGACCCCATCTATAGTGTTATGTCAGGAAATAATGGCGTCAGTCAGTCCTCTATTGTATACTTACTGGCATCTGTCATGTTGAACCTTGGCCTGGGAAAAGATGATCTGCCTGAAAAAAATAATAACAACACTAATGAGTAAATAAAAAATTGAAAATCAGTGAATAAATCAATAAATTACACCAACTGATTACCCAAGCATCCATCAGCCAATCCTTCACTGTCCCATCTGGAGTCTAAGGCTTGGCTCCTCAGTGTTAACATTTAAAGCAAGTGAAAAAGTTACTACATGACAGTATTGTGATACCAACTCTAACGTACGGAAGTGAAGCTTGGACGTTGTTGGAAGGACACAAGTCAAGAGTGAGAGTAGTGGAAATGAGTTATTTAAGAGGAGCCTGTGGAGTCACATGGAGAGACAGGCTGACGAATGAGGATATAAAGGAGCGTTGTGGTGTGGATGTGGATGTGATAGGAAGTGTTATGAGGAACACACTGAGGTGGTTTGGCCATGTGGAGAGGATGGAGGGTGAAAGACTGACAAAGAGAGTGTATGTAAGTGAGGTGGAGGGGAGAAGAGGGAGGGGGAGGCCGAGGATGAGATGGAGGGATGGGGTGGAGAGGTATATGAGAGAGGGGGGTGTGAGTCGGGAGCAGGGCAGTGAAATGGCGGGGGACAGGGCGACTTGGAGGCGATTTGTTTGTGGCCACCCCAAACGGGATTGAGGCGTCTGGCAGTAGATAGAGTAGACAGATAGTGACTAGCTTCCCTCAACCCCGAGTGGCAAATGTGAGCAACTAACTCCAATCAGCCCTTGGACGTAAACCCTTGCAGGCCAATTCCAGCTGGAGTGTCTTAACCCACTAGACCACTGGGTTTGCACTGACATTCAGTAGTTAACAAAGAACACAAATTCATGCATAAGCACTTTCGTATAACTTTGTACCTAACTCCATTAATTTTTTTGTTTTAATGCACTAAAATTCTCTTCTATCTATCTATTGCCAGACGTCTCAATTCCGTAAGGGGTGGCCACAAACAAATCCCCTCCTTGTTGCCCTGTCCCCCCACCATTTCACTGCCCTGCTCCCAGCCCACACCCCCCCTCTCTCATATACCTCTCCACTCCATCCCTCCGTCTCATCCTTGGCCTCCCTCTCCCCCCCCCCTCTCCACCTCACTCACATACACTCTCCTCATCAGTCTCTCACTCTCCATCCTCTCCAGTAAATTTGCATTGTTTAAATAACCAAACCTAACCTAACCATTTTTTTTTTTTTTTTTTTTTTTTTTTTTATGCGAGGAAGAAGGAACCAAAGGCCATGGCCTGCAGTAACAGTTCCCTCCAAGAGAAAAACAAAATACAAGAGAGAGCCAAATTGAAGATCCGATCATTTTGAGATGCCTGGACACACTGCGTTTGAAAGACTGGAGATCATAGGCAGCAGGAAATACAGACAGAGGGAGACAGTTCCAGAGCTGACCTGTTGCATAAATGAAAGACTGGGAGTAACGGTTAACTCTAGTCTGTTTACATTAATCTAACTGACCTAAGCTATACTCCTTTTGCTGTAACTGGGCACAAAATGCATCTCTCTCCATCTTGACTGCTGAACCACCCAGTACTGCTAAAGAAGTGCTACCATATTAAAAGGATGCACAGCCACAGTACTGTCTTATTCTGCTATTACGGTAAGCTAATGGAAATAAGCTGCAAAAGGATAATAAGGTCGACCTAATTAAAATCTATCTATTGCCAGATGCCTCAATCCCGTTCGGGGTGGCCACAAACAAATTGCCTCCACGTCGCCCTGTCCCCCGCCATTTCACTGCCCTGCTCCCAACTCACACCCCCCTCTCTCTAATTAAAATCAATGAAGTATAATCTGGTCAACCTATAATAACCTAACTGATCTAGCCCAACCTAATCCTGGGCTGTGACTGTCAAAACCTATCCATCTATCTGTAGCCTGACGCCCTAATCCCACAAAGGGTGGACGCAGATAAAACCCCTCCAAGTCGCTCTGTCACCCACCATTTGACTGCCCTCCCCCCAGCTCACTCCCCCATACCTCATATACCTCTCAACTCCATCCCTCCACCTCATCCTCAGTCTCCCTCTCCCTCCACTTCACCTACATACACCCTCTTAGTCAGTCTTTCATTCTCCGTTCTCACCACATGTCAAAACCTGCAGCAATAATACATGTCCATGGCTACTTTTCTGATCTGCCAGCCATTGGACTTAAATTAGGACAAATGTTCCTACTGAACAGATTATAATACACCGCCTTCATAAATACAATCCTTTGCAGCAGCTCTCCTTAACAGAGTAACACTGGCTGGTGATGGGAAAACAAATATTTGGTCTTGATGGAGAAGTGGTGCACCATAAACTAAAAGATATCTCATATTTATGAATATTTCTTAAGCTATGAATCTTTAAAACGCTTACTTTGGGGCTAAGATGCGAATGAATGTGTTTGAATGGATGAGTAAATGGGGAGTGTGTCGTCCTGTCTCGGCTACCTCCCTTTCCTTGGGGGAGGCAGCCTAGGTATATAGATAGACTACAGTATATCTATCTATCTATCTATTGCCCGACGCCTCAATCCCATTTGGGGTGGCCACAAGCAAATCGCCTCCAAGTCGCCCTGTCCCCCGCCATTTCACTGCCCTGCTCCCAACTCACACCCCCCTCTCTCATATACCTCTCCACCCCATCCCTCCATCTCATCCTCGGCCTCCCCCTCCCTCTTCCCCCCTCCAGTATATACTCTACGTTAATCTATGAAAAAAGGTAAACAATCTTGTCAATACTTCATGTCAGTAGAATATTTTGAAATACAGTACCACTCAGGTATCTTAAAAAGTTTGATAATATTCAATGACATCACTGCTCTCTTATGTTAAAATCTGAGAACCGCAAAACAGCCCCCATCACATAATGGTCCCCAGTCACTGCAGCAGATAGTAGTTGGTATGATTTTATCTGCAGGAGATCCCTAACCCCTTACAGTTCAGCTGATGGCCAGGCAGGTCTAGAGTCAATTACACGGAGAATCTGATTAGTAACCAAGGAAACATTCCTTCCTCATAATAAAGGAATCAGTATCACCAAAGGGCCATCAAACTGTAGGCAACCAATATTTAGTTTTCAAGACAGAAAGTTAGTTTTCAAGTTCTGTCAAACAAATACAAACCAACACAGTAACCGAGACTCATTAAGAACATAAAAATATAAGAAGTGAGGATAACTGCAGTGAGTCACCTGACCCAGGGTCGGTAACTCCTACATGAGTCTGTCTAAACTACCATACTCGTACTCACCTGGTTTACTCACCATACTACCAGCAGAATACAACAAAGATGAAGAATAGCACAGAAGAAGGCTCTACCCCACCCACCAAACCCTCCAACCAAAACCAGCTGGAAAAATTAAGGAGTTCCATGCAGTATAGAAAAACTGGTATGGACATTTTAAAGGAAAATATGACAGGAGAAAAGAGACTACTGTACTGAAACTTGAAGAGAAAAAAGAATAAACTATTACTGGTCATCAGATTTGCTTATATCCTACTCTTCTGTCATATGCTTATCAAGCCAATGCCTGACACTCAATGGAAGAGTTCCCAGTTCCTCCCATATAAAAAAGGTTCATCTACTTTGACGCAAATACAAATTAGCAGTCAGTAACAGCTGACCAGTTCCATCAGATGAAAACAATTCGACTTAAAAAACATAAAGCCGATAAAAGGGGTATCTAACAGTGACAAATAATACATGTCCGGGAATTAATTATATTCAACAAGTACACATTCTCCTTCACGTTCTGTAGCAGCTCACACTCATGCAGTAACTCTGAGAACAAAGTACCTCACATAACAGTTGATTCTCTTTCGTTCTCCTCTTCTTGCTATTGTAACTGGTGATTTATAAGAGCTTCAGGCAGGAAACACAGATCTCCTCTATTAAATTCTTCTTTGTCGCTGCCCCGCCAGGACCCTCACCTACCATGTTGCTTCATTATACTAAATACCGCCCCTCACCCTCTCTCGATGGGCTGTGAATAAAAATAATAATAATAATAATAATAAAGTATTTCTGCAGAAGAGTACAAATAAACTAAGGTTCTGTAAAATATTTATTGTTATATGGGATAGTATGGATTCAATTAATGTAGATAGTAATACACCATTAGCTATAAACTATTGACTTAGCTCTATCTGTTACACCGCCTAATTTAACTCATTGTACGAGAGGGCGAACAGTTTATTTCTTTACTTCAGCTGTAAAGGTACACAGAGTACACAAGATTAGATCAGATGGTATTCTTCCAGTATTGCCTTTGAATCAGCATTGGGCTGTCCGATGTCCAGTTTCTTTCTTTTCACCTTTTGACGTTGATATTGTTTTTCTCAGTGTTCTAAGATGCGTTTTCTATAGTTCAATATTTCACGGCATTTCTTACAGCGTTAGAGTTTGAATTCGCGCGGGAAGTTTCCCCGCCACCTCCCGCGCCAGGGGCTTGGCGGGAAGTCTGACTCAAGCGGCCAGTTCGCCCTAGAGACAGGACTCGCCCTTGCCTGTACCCATTAGGATAAATCTCAAGCTGGCTTCGCTGTTTCCATCTCCCTCCTGGTTCTCACCCCAACAGATAGATTTTTTTTTTTTTTTCCATGCAGACTACAGTAGGAGGCGGTGGGTCTCGCCCCACGCCTTCTTTAGCAGTCATAGTTACTGTATATACAATCAGTGGTTATGTAAGTGAAAAAGGATATCTGAAAACAAGCCATTCTACTACTTCAGTCAGTTCAGGCGATTTTAACATGCAAATGATTTATTGGAATTTTTATTCAGGAGCACGATCTTATCTTGTTCTTGGAGAAAACTTAAGCCTTAAAAGAAATTAAACCATTAATCCTACAGCACCACTCATTTCCCCATGATACATTTTCTTGGCCTCTCTCAACCCCCCCCCCAGGACCCCTACCACACTTTTTGACCCCCCCCCCACACTTACGAATGAATGTGAATAAACTACCTAAAAAGCATTCATGAACGTTCCTGTATATCGCATTAGTCACATTATCCCATACCCCCCTCCCCTGAGCCTGTATCCCAACTGCAATCACTCACAAGCCTGAATATCAAGGAGAGGCAGTTGCATGTGCTGGAATTATTGTCACCCATGGACTACTGAATGAAAGTATGTCCCAGCGTCCATTCAGACATGAATATAAGCTCGTTCAGGTTCGGTTATGCATGACACAATGGCCATGCATGCCCTTTATGCTGGCAGTGTTTGTTCACGTATGTTTGCCAACCATAGCTCCACACACACACACACTTTCATTCTCGGAGGTATTGTACTTTGAAAAAAAACAAAAAAAACACGACACTGGTGCTACTATTCCCACAATACCCATTTTCACAGGGTAAGCCATGTGGAAAGGATGGCGAATAAGACTGACGACAGGAGACTGCATACGAGTGAGGTGGAGGGGAAGAACAAGGATGAGATGGAGGGATGGCATGGAGAGAGGCGAGTGAGGGGTGTGTGAGTTGGGAGAGGGGAGCCTGATGGAGTACACTGATACGGAGGCAATTTGTCCAGGTTATGAATACATTCATTGAAGGATAAATAATTTTATTCATAACATCACTTCCCATAATTTACCTTAATAACTAACAGGATATTGGTATACAGTACAGTGATAAATAGAATAATAAATGCAAGGTTTTATACATACACACGAATGCACCTTCAATGATTGTGTTTTCTCACCTTAACTTGGCCCAGATTTTCAACATTTGCAGCTTATTTCAGGCAGTTCGATGGTAGATTAATACTATGGCTCTACATCCTTTCCACAGCACTTCTTCATGACTAGCACCATGTACTTATTGTTGTTACCCCTAGGCCTTCAAGATGTAGAGATGGCAATTTGAGGCCAAGTTAAAGTGAAAACAGAACAGTTGCCGTCAGTCAATCTTAAACACGTTTCCAAGGAGTAAATAGAGTTAATACTATTTCTTCATAGTTTTCCCTAAATATACAGCAAAACAATACGACTTTTTTAGGTCACAGCCTAAATAAAAAGAAAATTAACCGCAATAAGCAACAAGTATAATGGCTGCTGTTGTTGCTTAACCCAGTCTGTCTGGCAGAGCAGACCTATTGACTGCAGGTAAGCACCTGCTTCTGTGCAAGCCCGTGGCCAGACTTTTTGATGGAGGGGGGGTTCTGCTGAATCTCAACTTGCACAGCAGCCGGCTGGTCAAAAGTCTGCTGCATGCTTGCTATGGGGGTCTGGGTGCACCGGTATGCATAAATGCACTGAGAAGCAGCACAAGACTTGTCAACAAAGGAGAATGACACTTTTTGCACTGGTATGGTGGTAAAACACAGACCGTGAGAAAGTGAACCTTTAGGCAGATGGAGGGGGGGGTCATCCTACTCTCCCCCCTCCCCCCCAGCTGTGGGCCTGCTGTGGGGTCATGCAACAGGTACAGACCAGTACATACACTGTGTAGGGATTCAGCGCCCCCTTGTGGTCAACAGCGCCTCACCAGGGTCGGACCAGGATCCTTCCCACGGTGGGGTGCAGGGAAATATTAGGAGGCCTGGCTCCTGGGTGGATGCTGCAGCTGCCCCATCAAGGGAGCAGTGTCTTCATGTGTAGAGTTGCTGTCAGCACCTGAATATATGCAAAATCATTGGATAATAACAGAAAATTGTATGGTGCCCTCACAGGCGAGGAGCTAACGAGAAGGCTGGCTGGAATGTCTTTTAGGTGGCAGGCATAATGAACATACAGGTACTGGAGAGGGATGCCTTGCAGTGGTGATGATATTACCAGCTGGCTCCAATGTCTGCTTATACACATGTCCACTGGCTACTTATACTGTACAGATGTCAATGGCCTGCTTATACAGATATCCCTAAACTCCTTCCCTATTCCCCAAAAGGAGGATGTCACACATGTTGTATCATCATCACAATTATGGAACTGCTAGATGCGATCAGCCCGCATCCCACATGGCAGAATGCAGTCAGCAAACAATGCAAAGGTCAGACTTGTTCCGTTATCATCACATGCTTTAAAAGTTCACATTAAATACTTCAGGCTTTTCACACGTTCATTATCATCACCATCAACCCCTGCCTCTTTTTGTCATCTGGGTATGGGGTTAAGTAGGTACAGACACCTGCAAAAAGAATACAATAATGGGAGAACTTAACAACAGCATGCCATGTGGAGAGGATGGCCAATGAGACGCTGACTACAGAATTGCATGTAAGAGAGAGGGAGGGGAAGACGAGGAGGGAGAGACCAAGGATTAGATGTAGGAATGGGATACAAGGAGTGTGAGTTGGAGGGAGGGGAGCTAAATGGCAGAGGAAAGGGCAACGTAGAGGCAATTTGTCTGCGCCCACTCTTACAGGATTAAGACATTAAGGTGGTTTGGCCATGTGGAGAGGATGGAGGGTGAAAGACTGATGAAGAGAGTGTATGAGAGTGAGGTGGAGGTGGGAAGAGGGAGGGGGAGGCCGAGGATGAGATGGAGGGATGGGGTGGAGAGGTATATGAGAGAGGGGGGTGTGAGTTGGGCGCAGGGCAGTGAAATGGCGGGGGACAGGGCGACTTGGAGGCGATTTGTTTGTGCCCACCCCAAACGGGATTGAGGCGTCTGGCAATAGATAGATAGAGAAATATACTATACGTTGAACTGGTCCATACATTTACTCAGTCATTATTCAAGCTCCTGGAATCCTGCCTTCACCTGATACGTAGTCTGCGCTTATCCATACGTAGCTTCCTATTTACCAAGCAGACAAACACCAATCTATGCTACCTACTGCCAGATACTTTAATCCCACAATTGGTTGCCACAAATCACCATGTTGTCTTGAACTCTGTCATTTGGCTGTCCTCCCTCCAACTCACACACCCATTCCTCATATATTTCTCCACTCCATCCCTCTATCTCATCCTTGGTCTCCCCCTCCACCCCTACACCTCACTCACATACAGTACACTCTTCTTGTCAGTCTCTCTCTTCATACTTTCCTATTCACACCCTATTCTGTCATATTTACTGCCTCCCCATCCCTCCAGCTCAACCCTCAGTGTACCTCTCCCTCTCCTCCCCTCCACCTCACTCACATATACTCTCCTTGTCAGTCTCTTATTCTCTACCCTCTCCCTCCAACTCATCCTCATTCTGCCCTTCCTCCTCCACCTCTTCACTCCACTCACCTACACTCTCCTAGTTAATCTTTCATTCTCTATCCTCTCCGCATGGCCAAACCATATGCGAGATGAGATTCTGCAGCAACTGTTATACATCCAATACATTAAGTAGCAGTTGCAACCCTCCCTCATCTCAACATGACCCCATTGGACTAAAGGCTGAAGCTGTTTTTTTTATTTTTTTTCCCCCACACTCCATCAACCTCCATTTAGGGGAAAGGGAGGGACTGAGGGATGTTTGTGTAACTGTACTTCCCTCTGTCTGTATTTCCCACTTCCTATGACCTCCAGTCTTTCAAACGCAGTGTGTCCACGCATCTCAAAATGAACAGATTTTGAATTTGGCTCTCCCTTGTATCGTTTTTGTTTTTTCTTGGAAGGAACGGTTTCTGACTCCTGGCCTTTGGTTCCTTCTTCCTTGCATAAAAAAAAAGAAAGGGAGGGCAGCATCACCGCTCAGTCGTGCATGTGCCACCACCTGAAGGCATCCCTCTCCGGTATTTATTACACCAACGAACAAGATCTGTAACGTTATGTACTTATTATAAGGCAAATACAAAAGCTCATTATGTACTACATCATCCAAGAAGATTTGTAACACCATGTACTTCTTATAAGGCCTAGAGAAAAGCTCATTATGTACTACAGCAGCCAACAAGAAAATGTACATCATCATCATTACCATCATCACAACCCTCTTCCTCCTCCTCCTCCTCCTCCTCATCATCATCATCATCATCATCATTACCATCATCACAACCCTCCTCCTCCTCCTCCTTATCATCATCATCATCATCATCATCATCATCACCATCATCATCCTAATCCTGTTTGTCACTATGGCAGGGTGTCGTGGGAAATGTGTAATAAACTTCAAGTTACCTGTGGACTGTTGCTGTTGAGTAACCCTGGTCTGTCTGGCTGAGCAGACCCATCAGTCACAGGCAAGCAACATCTGCAGGGCAAACCTGTACAGTGAACTGATGATCCGTTGCGGCTGACAGCACCTCACCACAGCGAGGCATGAGGAAGCGTATGGAGGCTCAGTTTCTGGGTGGACACCACATTTGTGTCTCCACCCAGTTAACAGGGGCGCCACAGCAGGCTCCACATCAACCCATTACAGTACTTGGTTATATGGTTACCACCCAGCGTTGTAGATGGTTTCCTGGGTTACAGAAAACCATCAGACTTGTCACTCATATGTAGGGCCACCAGCAGGCTGTGGATATTTAACGATATTATAGGTGAAGACTTGAATTATGAAGGAGACCATTTTTGCCCATAAGGATATCAGTAACTGTAGATCCATAACAGCTGGATAGGACCCATGTAGATATTGCACTTATTAATACAGGTTAACACCCAAAAACCTCCTAAACTTTGGCACAATTCCCAGGACGCCCTGAACGTGGGATGGATGGGTCTAAATAGGGGGAAATGAGGCATATATTGAAGAAAAAATAACAGAACACATAAATACAATGCTCAGTGAAGTGCGCTACAGATCAACTCACTCTTCCAGCTCACATTCATACAAGGTGTACCTCTTAAGTCAGTCTTGCAAAGCTTTAAGGGTACGGGGGTAGAGGCTACTTCGACTACCAAGATAAAAAATGGCTAACCTTCCTAATATCTCAATCTATCCTCCTTATTTCTGTTGAGATTGGCTGACTAGAAGGGTCACCTCAGATCCATAATTCTTCCTGTGTATTTGGCCTGCCCTGTAAGTATCCACAAGCTGCATGCACAGAGGACTGGCTGTGAATATAGACAGATGCTGTAAATTGGTTGATGCTGTCTCTCTCTGCTGCTTCCGTTCTGTCTCTCCTCAATTTCTTTTTTTGTCTTTCCTCTATTTCTGTTCTTGTCTCTTCTCTATTTCTTTTTCTCTTTCCTCTGTTTCTCTTTCTCTCTCTCCTCTATTTCTTTTTCCTTCTCTCCTCTGTTTCTGTTTTTGTCTTGCCTCTACTTCTGTTGTGTATGTGGCCCACTCACCAGCAAGGCCAGCTCAGATCCACCGTCTTCCTTCGCATCTGGTTCGTATCGCGAGTCTCCATTACCTGCTTGCTCGGAGGGGCTGCCCGTGTGATGCTGTGAGGGGGATGAGCGTGCCTCCCTCCTCTCTATCATAGATCCCAAGGACGTGTCTGTGGCTGGTCTCACAGGGGAGTACTGAGGGAGGGAACTGTCTGGATAGGTAGGGGAACTGGCCAAGTTGGGAGGGGAACTGGCTGGGTAAGAAGGGGTATTGGGCAAGTTCAGAGGGGGACTATCCAGGTTAGGGGGGGAATTGGTTGGGTTAGGAGGGGAGCTGGTTGGAGTGGCAGAGGAAGTGGCCGGGTAAGAAGGGGGGTCGTCCAGGTGGGGGGTACTGGCCGGGTAGGAAGGGGAATTGTCTGGGTAGGGAGGAACCTGGTCGTCAAAGTTTACGTAGGGTCCGCTGTATGAGGGGGGCCCGGGGTATGGGGGTGGGGGGTCGTTCTTGAGAGGGGCGGGCATCACCAAACGCATTTCCGAGCGAGGGCGACTCACGGCCAGCACCGTTACGTCTGACGGCTGACTGCCTTCCTGTGTCAGCTGAAACATAAACCATCATTAGTAGCATTATCATTTTTGTCACCATCATTATCATTATTATTATTATTATCATTATTATTATTATCATTATGACCATTATTATTATTATTATTATTATTGTCATCACCATCATAATTATCATCTTCACCACCACCACCATCATTATCACTATCATCACCATCACAGTCATCACCAACATTAGTATCATCGCCATCATCCATTCCTTGCTAGTTCCATCTGTAGTGTAGGGGTCTGGGGATAGGCCAACCAGTCCCAACATTTAAGGTGAGAGTGACCAGCCTCACCCGCCCCTGAGTGACACTATGTGAGCAATAAACCCCAACCATCCCTCAGATTTAAACCTTTATGGGTCCCATCCAGTTGAAGCATCTGAACCCACTACACCACCAGGCAACACTTAGTTACAGTTACCACCCAGTGTAATAAATAGCTTCCTGCATTACAGGAAACCTCAATCAGTGTAGTTACTTGAAGGCAGCTCTACACCAAGTGAGTGGATGGTCAGTGTCCCTATCTGCTGTCTCATAAAGGTTACTGAAGAGATAAATTAATTCATATGAGGTATCATCATCATCATCATCCAGACATCTTTAATAACCTTTGTGTGGGGTGTGGTAGGGTCCAGAGTCAGGAAAAAACTTGACTGAAAGAGATACTAAACCAAGTCTGCCCAACTGAATGGGTCACACTGCCATTCACTCACCATTCAAGCCCTCGGAATCCTGGCTTCACTGAACAGGTCAAAAAACATTCCACACACAGCTTCACACTCACCCATCCCAGAGTCAATACGACTTGTCAGGTTAAAAGCACGTGTCAAACCCTGATTACACACTCCTCTGTGCAAAATTCATCCAGCCAGCGTGAGTGTCAGTTCCTCTGCCTTGTCACCTCCTATATCTCTCTTTCTCACAACTACAGTTAATCTATAGCACAAAATGACAGAGGCTACTGCTTAACTGTAAATACATACACCATCAGCAAGCAGTAGAGGTTGATTGTAAGTAAACTCAAGTTACAATAGACAGATATACAGATTAATAGACTGAAAAATATAGAAACGATGGAAGAAAGTTTTCCTCACCTGTAACTAGCAGGCAGGTGAGGCTAATTATAAGTAGACTCAGGTTAAGAGGTACTGAGGTGAAGTCAACACAGGTGGGACAGACAGACAGAAAAATAGACAGAAAGATGAACTGATAGACAGGTAAACAGATAGATAGAAGCCATTACTACAAACCTGTAAATAATAAGAATTGACCACCAGGAAGTAGTAGAGGTCCATCATCAGCAGACTCAGGTTGAGGGGGATGGATGGCAGGTTAACATAGGCAATCATTCCCAGGATGTCCAACAGGAAGAACACCAACTGCCACCAGAGCCACGGCATCATTAATTTTGGCTTTTTCTGAAAGTGGGAGAGTGTGTAAGAAGAGGAATCTAAAGGTGAATGTAGGGAAGAGTAAAGTGATGGTCTTTGAGAGAGGTGAAGTCAGTGAATGTACAGCGAGGTTGGATGGTGACGAAATGGAAAATGTGAGTACGTTTAAGTACTTGGGTAGTGTGATGAGTAAGGATGGAGGTTTGGAGGGTGAAGTGCTTGAAAGGGTACAGCAAGGAAGAAAGGTTGCTGGTTCCTTGAAAGCAGTGATAAGAAACAGGGAAGTGAGCATGGAAGTGAAAAAGTTACTACATGACAGTATTGTGATACCAACTCTAACGTATGGAAGTGAAGCTTGGACGTTGTTGGAAGGACACAAGTCAAGAGTGAGAGCAGTGGAAATGAGTTATTTAAGAGGAGCCTGTGGAGTCACATGGAGAGAGAGGCTGACGAATGAGGATATAAAGGAGCGTTGTGGTGTGGATGTGGATGTGATAGGAAGCGTTATGAGGAACAAACTGAGGTGGTTTGGCCATGTGGAGAGGATGGAGGGTGAAAGACTGATGAAGAGAGTGTACGTGAGTGAGGTGGAGGGGGGAAGAGGGAGGGGGAGGCTGAGGATGAGATGGAGGAATGGAGTGGAGAGGTATATGAGAGAGGGGGGTGTGAGCTGGGAGCAGGGCAGTGAAATGGCGGGGGACAGGGCAACTTGGAGGCGATTTGTTTGTGGCCACTCCAAACGGGATTGAGGCGTCTGGCAATAGATAGATAGATAGTAATTATATATTTTTACTTATGGATGTGCTGCTGGAGGGAGGCCTTCATGTGGTGGCACTGATATAACTAGGGGATGGAGCTGCCAAGGAGTACATATGTTCCTCAATTCCCTCCCTCTTCCCCCCAAATAGGAAACTAAACATACCTTAGTTATGGACATGGTGCTGGAGAGATATATGTGTGGGGTGTGTGAGTTGGGGGGAGGGCTGCCTAATAATAAAGGACAAGGTGACATGGAGGTGATCTGTTTGTGGCCACCAGTTACAAAATTAGGGCATCAGGCTATATACATAGACACATTTACGGATATGGCAGTGGAGAGAAGCCTTCATGCGGTGGCACTGATATGAGTGGGTGGCTCGACTACCTGGTTATACAAACATCCCTCATCTACCTCCCTGTCCCCCAAAGAGGACAGTGGAGTGCAGGGGAGGGACAACCTCAGCCTGCAGTCCACCAGGCTCACATTTGCAGCTGTATCCACTACCAGTACTACTCCTGATGGATACATATTAAGCTCTCATTTGTTTATTTTTCTCTGAGGAAACATTATGGATTTTCAGCCTTTGGTTCCTTCTCCTCTGCATAGAAAAAACAAAACAATACCGAGCATATAACACAAAGTAATATATGAATGACAAATGAGGATATGAAGGAGCCTGTGGTGTGGATGTGGATGTGACAAAGTATTAGGAGAAATACACTGCAGTGGTTTGGCCACGTGGAGAGGATGGCGAGTGAGACTAATGGGGAGAGGGTATGTGAGTGGGGTGGAGGAGGGGTGGAGATGGAGGGATGGAATGGTGAAGTATATGAGAGAGAGGGGTGTAAGTTGGGAGGAAGGGCAGCGAAATGGCGGGGGAAAGGGTAACATGGAGGTGATTTGTTTGTGGCCACCCCATATGTGATTAAGGCTATAGACAGATACAGGTAAATAGATAGACAGAATGAATATTTAAATAATGGATCTTGAACTTGGCTCTCTGTTCTATCATTCTTGTTCTGCCTTGGAGGGGACAGTTTGTGGGCTCCTGGCCTTAGGTTCCTTCTTCCTTGCATTATAAAAGAGAGAGAGAGAGAGAGAGAGAGAGAGAGAGAGACACACTGATGTTATTAAAGCCAATACAGGTACTAATCAACCCTTACCTGCCTGGCCCCATTTATCATTATAAGAGTCAGCAGGATGTATATGAACACAAGAACGACCCTCATTCCCAAAGCATAGCGAACTGCAACAGAAAAAGAAAAAAAAAACATCATTATCATCATCATCATCATCATCATTAATCATCATCATTATCACCATTTCCACTATCACCACAGAAGCATTCTCCTCCTCCTCTTCTTTCTCATTATCATTGTCATCATTATTATTCTCCTCTTCTTTCTCATCATTATCATCATCATCATCATCATCATTATCCTCCTCCTCCTCTTCTCATTATCCTCCTCTCCTCTTCCTCCTCCTCCTCCTCATCATCATCATCATTATCCTCCTCTTCTCTTCCTCCTCCTCCTCCTCCTCATCATCATCATCATCATCACAGTCATCATCACCATCATCATCACCATAAAAATAATAATAATCATAATCATTACCATCACCACCATAATAATAATAATCACCATCATCATCATTATCCTCCTCCCCCTCCTCATCATCATCATCACTCACCATTACTATCATCATCACCATAAAAAATTAATAAAGATCATTACCACCACCACCACCACCACCATAATAATAATAATCACCATCATCATCATTATCCTTCTCCTCCTCCTCCTCATCATCATCATCATCACAGTCATCATCACCATTACTATCATCATCATCACCATCAACACTACAAGCCACATGACCTACTCACCTATAACCAGGCCCGGAGGACAGATCAGCTTAATCTCGGTGTCCCTGCGATCATCATCATCATCGTCGTAGGTCTTATTCAGTGACGTCCGGCATCGCTCCAGCAAGTGTTCCGATGCAAGCAGCTGGAATATCAGCTTGGCCAATTCAAACAGCTTGCAGAACTGGAAGAAAAGGGTCGTTTGAGGAAAAAGGAAAACGATAACTGGAATAACTATAATGAAAACAGTTGGGAATTAGAAAACAGGAATGAGTGCAGTTGCAATATCAGCTTGGCCAATTGAAACAGCTTGCAGAACTGGGGAAAAAAATAGCTTGAGAAAAAAGGAAACATTTGATAACTGGAATAAAAATAGTTGGGGATTTGAAAACAGGTATGAGTCTCCTTGGTTACTAGTCACTTTTTTCACCAGACAGAACTTGGTTATTCCTATAATTTGAATACCAGTATTATGTGAGTGGATGAGAAACAGGGATGTGGAGGACGCTGAGAGATGGAAAGAGAGTTATATGAAGAGAGCAAGAGAGAGGTGCAAAGACTGGTAAGAGAGAGGAGGAAGAGAGTGAATGAGGAACTTGGAAGATGTGAGTGTAAAGTGGAGGGAAGCAGGATACAGTAATTCTTAGCACATGGCATTTTATGAAATCCAGACGACAAGAACTATTGGAATTCCTGTTTCCAGAGCCATGGGAACCTACACAATCCCTGGAGGCCTCCCTGTCAGTGCCAGTAACTGCATTAAGATCACCCAAGACTTGGAGTGTATCCAACAAGGGTCACTGTTCCATGACAGAGTCAAGTTTGGTGTAGAACAGCTCTTTCTCTTCAAGATCATTCATCTCAGTTGCAGCAAACACTGCAATATGAGAGAAGAAGCCCAAGGAGTGCTTCACCCTCACCAGCATCATACACTTATCAAGCGGAGTAACCCTGTCGACACAAGAGACAAAGTGAGCAGCAACTGCCACAGCGACACCCCTAAGATGGGTACTATTGTCACAGCCAGTCCAGTGGTATGTGTAACCACTGCTACTAACCTCACTGTGTCCAGGATGCCGCACTTCAGAGTGCAGCTACACTGACCCCCACTCACCCTAACTCTCACGACAACAAAGGCAGCTGCTCATCATTTGAAAGGTTTGGAACATTCCAAGTCCCCACCCACGGTGCCTTCCAGAGGCTAAACCCCATAAGATTAGTTATTTCTAACTCCCAGATTTCTCAAATTGCGGCGAGTGCTCAGTCTCATAAAGCTGCGATTTAGGGGATGCCACTGTAATCAGATAAAGCACAGACACTAGTTGGCTCCCTAACTGATGCGCATCCAACACAGGTAAAAATCAGATACTCACCAAAATGAAGACTCCTGTGATGACAGTGCCTCTGTGTAGAGGGATAAACCCCATACACGAGTTGATGCGCCACGTGGGGAGTGCCATGCTGAAAAAATAAATAATAATTAATAAATAAATACAGCTGTACATTAAGCCTTCATCCAGTGCTGGAGAGAGATGCCTTCAAGTGGTGGCACTGATATGGCTAGGTGGTGGACATTATACAAACATCCCTCAATCCATTCCCTATCCCTTGAATGGAGGATATAGTGGACTGCAAAAGAAGGGCAGTTTCAGCCTGCAGTCCACCAGGTTCACAATGAGGTGGATCTGGGGTTGCAACAACTCAATATGGTACTGTACTACCGCCGTCTCTGTGGCTGCTCCAATATCTCAACTAACAAAATCTTCTCGGTTCAGCCTGAATATATCTATCTATCTATCTATCTATTGCCAGACGCCTCAATCCCGTTTGGGGTGGCCACAAACAAATCGCCTCCAAGTCGCCCTGTCCCCCGCCATTTCACTGCCCTGCTCCCAACTCACACCCCCCTCTCTCATATACCTCTCCACCCCATCCCTCCATCTCATCCTCGGCCTCCCCCTCCCCCTTCCCCCCTCCACCTCACTCACATACACTCTCTTCGTCAGTCTTTCACCCTCCATCCTCTCCACATGGCCAAACCACCTCAGTGAAAATATATATACACATAAATACATCAAAATGCTGCCATGCTTCCTCTTAACCCTTTGAGATTCCGATGACAATTTTGATCATCATTTCAAATCCATCCTCAGAGATTCCGATGATGCTTTTAATCGTCATTTTAAGACACTTTTGTAAAATATTCATCATAAATCACGTTTACAAGTCATAACAAAGAGACTCGAGCCTGACATAAAGGAATGGTTGCTCTATGCGTGGTGGTACCGCACAGCTGGTCTGACTCATGGCTTTGTTTCTTTATCACTTTATTCTTAGTGAATATTTTTCTACAGCAAGGTACAAAATTTTTGGTTTTTGCCTATCTTCAACTCATCACTTTGACTTCTTATTTTCTTTGCTTTCCTTTTTTGAACATACTACAATAAAGTACAACTGTTCAGCTTCAAAATAATACCACAACCAGCATCCTATCATAAAAAGTGTGTTTACACTGACCGATCAAAGAAAAAGATTGCAAAGCGAATATGCGGCCGAGACTAAAATAAAATTGTGCATCTCTCCCTACGTGTCAAGTGGGGTTGGTGAAGGATTAGTGCCCCTCCCTGTAAAACAATTAACTCTAAGCCTTGGCCACCCCGTTTGGGATACATGGCGTCTGGCAATGAATGAATGAATCTCTTTCCTTTCACTTTACCATGCAATAAGATGGAAAAATTACCATAATCTATATAGCATTGTAAAGGTAATTCATTGTAGTTATGGTTTAAACCAGACTTACATATCTAATAGTTTTTTTTTTTGCTGAATATTTTTCTATCTACAATCTATCTATTGCCAGACGCCATAATCCCGTAAAGGGTGGCCATTTGACTTTGAGTTATTTGTTTTACGGGAAGGGGCACTAACCCTCCACCAACCCACTTGTTGACACGTAGGGAGCACGTATGGTTTGGTTATATGGTTACCACCCAGCGTTGTAAATGGTTTCTTGGCTCGAGGTACGAAATTTTTGGTTTTTGCCTAACTTCTACTCGTCATTTTGACAATTTACGGTAAAATCTCACTATAACGGACTAATTGGGGCCCAAACCATTCCGAAAAATGCAAAATTCCGATAATAGTGTCCTGAATTCCCCCTGCTAACCCTGGCTTTTTCCGATATATCAGACATTAGTCCAGATCGCATCAATGGTTTTTAAACTGTTTTGACTACCACTGCGGTACTGTACTGTGTTATAACTTCACTACATTAATCAAATGGTATAATATATATAATAATACTGTACTGTACACTGATCAACATGTCTTTATTGTGGTGAACACAGCTGAAGTGGTCAGGCAGTCCGGACTGCTTCTGGCTTTATCGGACTTTTTCTGATATAGAGGAATTTAGTCCGGTAGCTTCTCGAGTCCAATCAAAGCGAATTCCAGTCTACTGAAGTCCGTTCCATCGAGGTTTTACAGTATTTTCGTTGTTCTCTTTTTTTGAACAAACCATGATAAAGTAGACGTACAGGTATTCAGCTTTAAAATGACATAAAAAAAAAAATTCTATCATGAAAAGTGTCTTTACACAGAGAGATCAAAGAAAAATATCATGCTGTGATGTGGGTCAGCTTGAGAGTGGCTGACTAGCACAGACACAAGGTGCGCCGGCCCAGAATCCTGATAGCGTTAAGGAGGTGTGGCCGTGTACAGTTAATGTTTTCTATTGGCTGGAACTAAACCAACTGCCAAAACCATCTAACTGCTTCACAACAGTTGCTGGAAGCTGTTGGGAAAAAGCAATATCTGAGATGTGTGATATCCTTTGTGGCCATTATGTGAGTCAAAGATTCACTGTAATTCTCTGCAATAATATACTGCACCATTCAGCACCAACCATGGTGAAAGAATTTTTCATTCATTGCCAGACGCCATGTATCCCAAACGGGGTGGCCAAGGGCTCAGAGTTAATTGTTTTACAGGGAGGGGCACTAATCCTCCACCAACCCCACTTGACACGTAGGGAGAACGTTATGCCAACAGCATCTGGTGTTCCCAGGCGGTCACCCATCCAAGTACTAACCAGACCCAACGCTGCTTAACTTCGCTGATCGGACGGGAAGCGGTGTACTCAACGTGGTATGGCTGTTAAAGAATTGATATTATTAATATATGGCTGACCAGAGACTATATGTGAGTAAGGTGTATAGGAAGAGGATGATGGAAGGAGCAAGGATGAGATGGAGGGATGGAGTGGAGGGATATATGAGAGATACAAGTATGAGTTGGAGGGAGGGCAATCAAATGGCAGAGGACTGGGTGACATGGGGGTGATCAGTTTGTGGCCACCCTTATGGGACTGAGATATCTGGCAATAGACAGACAGATAAGCATATAATGGAAAGAAATGTGAAAATGGAAGAACTGTAGAAACAAAGGAAGGACCAGAAGGAAAGAATGTTTCAAAATGCTGATGAATTGAAAAGGTTAGAGTAAAGAAGCTTTGATGATTGTAGAGAAGGAATTTAGATACTCAAGTTATCTCATCTTATCCTTTTTTTTTTCCTGACTGCCAGTCAACCGTAGCTCACCGAACCTTATGGATTTGATCGTTGTTTTCTGCCGTGGACAAAAAAGAAAATTTTTAATATTTTACTTTTATTCAAAATTGCTATTATAACAAAACATTTATTATACTATTGGTAACAGCTTATTTTTGTAGAGGAAAATGATGTCAAAGACAATCTCAACATGTTGATTTTATAAAAAAATGATCGTATCCATGCTAACCTTAGTGATCCTTAACTCATCGCAAAACAAGAGGATTTCACTCCTGGGAGGCGTTCACAAGACTATGGTAAATAACTCCTAAGAACACCTCGCAGTAGTGAAATATTTTTGAGCTTGGGAACGGACTCTTGTGAAAGGGGTTCGGCCACTATGATATATACGGCCCCTGGTGCCCTCTTATGGTAGACAGTGCCTCACCACTGTCCAATCATAGGCGTTCCCACGGCGAGGTGCAGGCAAATATGAGGAGGCTTGGCTCCTGGCTGGATGCCACAACTGCTCCACCCTGTTGAACATCACCAGCACATGTAGCCTCGTATTTAACGCCATGAAGTTAAAGGGTGAATGGCGCGAGAGGTTTGACACAATCCATTTGTCTCTCCTCTCTCTGTCAACCTTTTTCTTTTGTCCTTCAGTTATGAAACGTAAACCTTTAAAAATGTTTGTACCTAAATATTTATTCCTACGACATTAATCTAATCCTAATTTTAACAACATCAATCCAATTCTTACCTTAAAAATGCTTGAATTTTCCCCTTAACCTGAGAACAGACAACAACGACGCAATGTTTACAAAGTGCCAAGTGTCAAATATTCAAGCTATTTGGTCACGGGAAATATTTCGCCATTGACACAGCAGACGCCATACAGGGAATTTCAAACATAATTACTCTTTTTCTCACTTTCACCCTCTCTGCCTCTTTTTTTTTTAATCTTCGAGAATATTCTATGAACGTTACTCCTCTTGGGATGGAATGCAAAAGACCGATATTGCTCCACTCGCCGTTACCATGCGCGTCGTAGGATCCCGAATTTCACGCCAAACTGGGCTGTATTCTAGATGGCACTGGAAGCTGCGTTGCACTTTCCTCTTAGCGATTTATTCTGCACTTACATGCTACTGATGTAAACTGTTTTGAAGCTAGAACGATATAAAAAGCACACAAGATGCTAGGAGGTATCGAGTAAAATTATATCACCTAGTAAAATGTGCTAGGAATCGCGAGAAATTTTTGTCGTCCCTGTAACTTCAGTCCAGTGACGTATTTTGTTCATGTTCTTGCCGTCTAAAGACGATACTTCGAACTGGTGGACTTAGTTTCCATTAACCCACTCAGATCGAGAGGTCTCTCCTTATCATCACCATTACCATCACCACAACCATCACCATCATCATTATGGCATCACCATAACCATCACCACCACTATCACCATCATCATCACCACCACCATCATCATCATCACCATTATCACCACCATCATCATCATCATCATCCTGAGTCAGTCTTCTGCAGGACAGGGGTCTCTCCCATCCTTCTCCACTGACTTACTGACAGTTTGCCTGTTCTATCCAGTCCCAGTAAATGTATAAATTTCACCATACCATTCTGTCCTCTATCTGGTTCTGGGACTGTACCAACTATAGTCCTTATATCTTCACTTGGCCCAAAATTTCACGCTGTTGCAACTTATTTTACTGAGAAAAACAGTACTATGGCTCTACATCATTTCCATATCACATCTTTGTGATCTGCAGTATATTCCAGTGTTAATATCTTGATACAACTCAGCATTCAAGATGCGATAGCAATTTAAGGCCTAATTAGAGTACTGTACTGTATACACATTATAACCTTATCACAGTGAGAGGGTCAAGCTGTGGGGTGACATCTGCTTTACTCCAACTATAGTCTTCTCATAATTTGGCCCAGATTTTTACCAACAAATTCATGTTTATGTACAAAATATCTTTTAAAACTCAGATTTCATTAAAATTTAGTGGACAGGTGGGCAGTGCATCAAGGAAGAGCTAATCAGATTTTGAGGTGGATCTGAATCCAGAGGTAGGAATAAATCATGATTTTTATTGGTGCTGGTGGAGGCACACGCACCACAAACCAGCAAGAAGACACGGCGTGTGTGCTTGGTGGCTCCTTCAGGACCTCCCAGGCCCTGTCTTCCCTCTTACTATTTAATAAGCCAGTCCACACCCCACTGACCAGTCTAATGTATGGGGCAGTTCCCTCTCTCTAGTGGTATAAATCTTTAAACGAATGAACGAACGCTGGTGGAGGTATGCCTTGTATGCATTTATGTATACATTATCTCGTCATTTTCTGCCCCATCAGGAGCATAGGGGTCCAGGATTAGGGTACTCATTTCCAACATTACAGTACACTCAATGGTTTAACATTATACTGGATGTGTGTGAACCCTAGCAACCCCATCCAGTTGCAGAAACTCATGCCACTGGACCACCAAGAATTATTTGGTTACAGTATATGGTTACCACCCAGCTAAATACAGCGGTTTCTTGGGTTACAGGAAACCATTTTGGCTTGCCATTTAGTGCAGGTACCTGATGGCAGCACAACACTGGGTGAATAGATGGTGGGCAACCCTGTCTGCCACTAACTCCCTTTAAGGTTACTGAAAAGTTAAATTCGTTCACAATTTTAATCAAACCGGTAGAGAGATATAAGACTATAAATTTACCCTACAATCGTAAGCATTTACAAGCGGAATTTCATTGCAGATAAACCCCTTACTATTATTATTATTAACAGGATTGGGATTACTAACTCTACTACAAGCCTAAGATAGAAACTGACAGTTGGGGAAGAGAGTAGTGAAATGTATAATCAATCACTCCAACATCATGTTACCTCTCAACTAATCCCAGTACTGAGTGCCATGGAAAAACAGACTCTTGTGATCTTTATTAATCTCAGTAACAATGTGTGTCTCAGCTAAGACTTTGACTCTATGAACTTGTGGATGAGTTTCCATCCTAAGAATGATAAGTAACCACTTGCGAGTTTCGGCAGACGAGGAAGTTCAAAATACTGACTCATGATTCACAGTAGTAATGCAAACTGTATTTTCAACAGATAAATATACTATGAAATTAGCTTTGTCACATTATCAAGTGCTTGCTGAATAATGCTCTGCTACAAATTTGCCATAAATAAGGAAAATTATAAGCGATTTCTCAAACCATGAAAAGATAGACGGTCTTCCTTATTGTACTTTCTGTATTTACGGCCAACTTGAATCAATACTCTCCAATAAGTGCCGTACGAAACATTATGTCAATGCTATTTTCACAAAATTATTTCTCAAAATGCATATTACAGTTTGCTAATACTGAACTGGGAAAAATATCAATGTCAATACAGTATTTTGAACTTCCTTGTAGCTCAAAACTCACACATGGTTAAATATATCATTAAATCAAGCGTCAAATATCATGTTTCCTCTTAATTAATCCTTGTACTGAGGTTGCCCATGAAAAAAAAAAAAATCTGAGATGTAGAGTAACATTATTGTAAAAATATAAGCGCTCCTACACTCCCCATGGGTTAGATGATGAGGGAATGAATGGAAAACAATGTAAATGTCTCAGCCTGGACTTTAAAGTAACACTTATGGCTGAATCATAGCAGTGTATTTAGACATGCTTTCATCTGTGACCAATATTCATCTGTAAAGTGTGATAAAGATTTACTGTAACTAATCACATGTCACCAGCATCATCAACATAATTAAAAATAAATAATAATACATGTACAGTACCTTTATCATAATTACAGGAAACCCACAGGTTACAATCAGTATCTTACATTAAAAGGAATGATATGAAAAGTATCACAGCAAAGTTCAAAAATGGCCTCACTTAAAAACTGTTAAAAAATACTCAATCTGATTTTCAAAGATCACTTAACCCTCTGAATGCAAAGATGTTTTTTCAATTATTTTTCGCAATTCCCTATTTCCTCCCCCAATTTTGGACAGATTATTCAAATTACTGTATTCTCGTTTCACCTTACCTTGGCCCACATTTCCACACTTGTGCAGCTCATGTATCCCTAAGGCAGAGACAATGCTATAGCTCTCCAACCACCCCCTTGCACTTCTGCATGACTAGCATCATAGTGTTAACCTACTGCTCTGAGTCAACATTTAAGATGAACAGATGACAATTAACCAGTATTGAGAGAGGGGGGTGTGAGTTGGGAGCAGGGCAGTGAAATGGCGGGGGACAGGGCGACTTGGAGGCGATTTGTTTGTGGCCACCCCAAACGGGATTGAGGCTTCTGGCAATAGATAGATGCAGTCTGGTCTACAGGGAAGTTGAAAATATTGACACTGATAATTTTCATATTATTAGCACAAATCAGGTTTAAGATACAAATATACTGTGTGGAAACAGCTTAGACATAATATCAAGTGCTTGCTGAACAATGTTATATGTTCTATCTATCTATCTATTGCCAGACGCCTCAATCCCGTTTGGGGTGGCCACAAACAAATCGCCTCCAAGTCGCCCTGTCCCCCGCCATTTCACTGCCCTGCTCCCAACTCACACACCCCTCTCTCATATACCTCTCCACCCCATCCCTCCATCTCATCCTCGGCCTCCCCCTCCCTCTTCCCCCCTCCACCTCACTCACATACACTCTCTTCGTCAGTCTTTCACCCTCCATCCTCTCCACATGGCCATAATATCAAGTGCTTGCTGAACAATGATATATGTTGATGTACCCAAAATTACGGAAAGTACAATATCAAAAACCATCCACAGTTTTGCAGTGGTTGAGAAACTGCTTATTACTTTTTCTTATTTATGGCTAAATTTAAGTATAACATTGTTCAGCAAGTACATGGTATTATGTTAAGGCTATTTTCATATTATACTGCATGTGAATTCTGAACTAGGTTTGTGGTGATGCTACGAAAATACCAGTTATATTTTCAACTTTCTTGTAGTCCAGACCTTGCAAGTGCTTAATTTTAGGACAAGTTGCAATATGAGGAGTAGAGAAAAGCTCAGTGCCAAAAAAAGAATATGCTACGAGTCTTCACGCTTTCTACAGCACTTCCTCCTGACTAGCATCACAGTGTTAACCTCTTGCTACAACTCAGCATTCAAGATGGAGGGATGGCAATTTTAGGCCAAGTTGGAGTGAAACGAGTACAGTACAGCAGAAGCAAGACTGAATGAAAATTGATATCTCTTGGATTCAGAGGGTCAAACTGCATTACACTAACCATCAGGAAATAATAATCAAACTTGAGCAATGCCTATCTATGGGATGCACCTAAAGAGCAAACAGTATTGATATACCCTCAACCAGCAAGTATTACAGATTAGGGCATGAGCTGGGGTGGCACACCAGAATTGGTAAATGCATTTTTTTTCTTTATTCATTATGTCTATTCAGTCAGTGAATGGTGATAGAGAAGTATGCCTTCATGTGGTGGCACCTACACATCCCTCAACTCCCTCCCTTCCTATGAAAAAAAGATGGTGGACTGCTGGAAAGGGGCAACTTCAGCCTGCAGCCCACCAGGTTCAAGTTTTTGATGAACCTGGGTCCACAGCAACAACAGAAAGGTTGTGTCTCAGCGTAAAACTGGCTGGTACAGAGTATGGTCTGGAGGTTAAGTGTGTGCAATATTTTGTTTTTTCTTTTTCAGTTATCTCCTTACTAACTTAACTCCTTGGCTGGTGAGTGTCTACGATATATAAAAATACTCAGTCATGTGTTGGCGTGTATGTGAGTCTGCATCCTCGGACAAAATATTGATAGTTTTAAATATCTTTTCTAGTCCCTCATGAACACGGCAAAATTATTTCTCATTAGCCAAAGTAAAAAGCAAAGTAATCATTCCACAGCCAAGGATCAAAGCAGTGCAACACAACCATCATAGCAATAATTTATCAGACTAGTTTATTGTCTGTAACTGTTGGTATAACTCATCATCATCATCATCATCATCATCATCATCATCATCATCATCATCATCGTAATACATCCATAGTTATAGTAACACTTTTGTTTATATGATTAAAACTGAGAGTGCACAAGTGTCAGCACACCTCTAACCTGTGATGGTCATTTATGGAACACCTGTTGTTGATGCTTCACCCCAGTCTGTCTGGTCAAGCAGACCCACTGACCACAGGTAGGCATCTGCTCTTACAGCATGTGGTTGTACTGCACATACAGTATGTACACCATGCAGGAATCCAGCACCCCCTTGTGGTAGGCAGCACCTTACCGGGGTCAGACCAGGGTCCTTTGAAAGATAAACTGCAGGGTTATATGGGGTATGGCTCCTGGGTGGATGCTGCAGCTGTCCCACCCAGGGAACACAGCATCATCACATGCAGGCTCCTTATCAGCACATGTAATTGCTGCTTGTAATCAGCCTGCATCCCACATTACAAAGTGCAGTCAGCACTGATACACAAAGGCCTAATTTTACTTCAGAAAATACAGTATTATAAAAACTGGAGATCTGTTCACACCTATGTGCACTCAGTTTTAACAGTATAATCCCTTAATTTAAAAAAAACAATCCAAATACAAGCTTGACAGAGAACTTACATTTGGCAAAAAGCTTTAACAAATATTGGAATGAAATTTTAAGAATGGCTTTGCTTCCTTACCTACATGCAAGACCAGCCCAATAAAAGCTGTTACCACACTATATAACAATCAGGAATCTGGAAGCAACAGGACTACAGTACGTGGAATCATACAGTAAGACCTTGTTATATGCTGGGAATCAATATCATCATCATCATCATCAGTTACACCTCTTCTCCCACGCAAGGATGGGATGAGGTAGGACCCAGAGCAATCAAAACTAATAATTAAAATAATGCTGTAATAATATAAATAATAATAAAACTGTACCATAGAATGTTTCCTGTTTCTCACAAATCCCAGTTCTTGCCAAGGAAACACATCTGCAGTTTTACAATACAACGAATTATGAAATTATTCATATGCAATACACTCTTCATTGACACAAGTGGCAATAATGAAATGTATAATAAGGAGGAACATAACAGAAGAACATAAAGTATAACAAAAAGTGTTAAAAATGAACATAAAGAACTATACCATATAACAACTGGTCATTTTAACAAAGTGGCATATAATGGTCATTTTAACACAGTGGCATATAATGTGGTCTTTCTGTAGTTTCATTACCTTAAATGGAATAAATCTTTGAGGGGATAACTATCTTATATTTAACATAGAAAATAGACAAGCTTGGATCACCTCCATATCATTAACTAATCTAGGAACATTTCTACCTAAGTAATGTAATATACCTGTACAGTACACGACTGCTCTGTACACGGTGGTACATGTACAACACTGCTCTTCCTACGCTGGGGGGGTTTGTGTGCTACAGGGACGGCTCAGAGTTATCAGTGTCTGCCCTGCATCATTTATTCATTCCCTACTCCCACCGCCACACCCTCACCCACACCAGCAGCCATAGCCATCCCCAGAACACATTAGCTACCATCATGTCATTTTCTAGAGCAGTGCTATTTACAAACCACCCTGTATGTGTGCAAATTTATATTTTTACATATATATATATTTATATATATATATATATATATATATATATATATATATATATATATATATATATATATATATAATGTATTAAAAATAAT